>NC_050584.1:22045000-22345000 GCF_013368585.1 Megalops cyprinoides | reverse complement strand
CAAATGGACAAGAATGTACATTTGATAGGAACAAATGTTCCAGGTCAATTTAGTCTGCAGTCTTTCAACAGCATGTCTTAAATGCAACACTTCATGGAAAAAAGTATTGAAGCCTCTGGTATTATTTCCTTACCTGTGTCTTTGGAGTTGATAGAGTCAACATCAAAATGTAGTTTGATAACCAAAACTCTGGCCTGCCTGTAGCCACTTGTATGCCAAATTGTGGGATATGGTTGGTTAAAATACTGAAAAATACCGTGGGAGACCAGCTTGATACCTTAGTTAGATATATTAGTGAGACTGATTCAGGCATGACAGTGGAAAAATAGCATTATTGCCCAGGCTCCTTTTCCATCTGGTGGAAGACAGGACAGTGGAGCAGGCAGTACAGGGGCGGGGGTGTTTCCCTACGCCAGCATCACTCGCCAAGCCCATTTTGAATGCAGTGCTGTCCACGGCTGAGCTAACCCATGAGGGGAACACACCATGAGCTGAATGCCTACCCCCACCCCCCCTCTAGTGAACACATTAGAGGTGCTGTGTGATTGGCTGCCTGGCTGCCAGACTGCCACCTCAGGAGAACGAAACCTGTCAGACAGGCAGACGGAGAGGCTAGATCGGGGGGGGGGGGGGGGGGGGGGGTATATCTGGGGAAGGACAGAATTATTTATCCCACCCATTTCTTCTCCCTATGATGCTGGAGGCCTCCACATTAAAAGACGGAGCAGAGAAAGAAATATTGGGGATTGAGAGAGTGTATGTGTCCATATTAAGAGATGGAGTACAGAATAGAAAATGGTATTTAGAGAGTGTACGTGTCCAAATTGAGAGGCATGGTATGCAGTTGGAGTGCAGGCTTGGTAAGACAGTAGCAGACCACCCCACCCCTGCTCAGTGATACGACTGCATTGACATTCCTCCCTTGCTGCTGCTCACACTCCTGAGAAGGTTTAGAGGTGTTTGGCCTGTCTCAACAGCTCCCTAGCTGTCCCTTAATCTCTGTAATTTGGTCAGATTAGCTCTGGGAGGAAGTTTTGCACCAGTGGTACAGTGTAGGACAAACATGCAACCTTCGACTACTTGCCAGCTCACCTTTTGGAAGACTGTCTCCTCCAGTGTGATTGCCATCCTGGCGTCTGAACATCTCTGTGGATAAATGCATCTGGCGTTTGATCATTTAGATCCCAGCTCACATGCTGAGACACAGCTGTCTTTCTTGTGTATTTTGTCCAGACTACTAATGAACGTCAGTAGCTGTAAGGGCAAATAGGACACGTATTCAAGTCAACCCCATCTACCTCCACTGAGCACTGTATGAACATTCTGCTCTTTCTCATTTAACGCAGGGAGTGTAGGCCATCCTACATGGATTTTGGCCGAACAGAAAAAGAATATTCAAATGCTCATGGCTGAGCGATGGCTAAGTGTTGTCTTCACTTGCTAGCTAGCAAGCTCCTCCTCCTTCCTTTGCTATTTTTAACAGACTGGTAATATCTAATGGGATCAGAGAACATCCTCCAACAACAGTTATATGTGGCTACCAGAGTCCGTTCAGTGAGAGCGCTGTCAGGTTGCGGATCGTCTCCCTGCTGAGCAGATGTGTGGCCCATGCGCCGTGCTTGCGTCATAAATACTGCAGCGCTTAATGGCTTTTTTTAAAGGGCACCCAAGGCCACCCAGCGACAAAAATCACACATTTCCTATTAAGTCAAGTAGTTTAGTTTTTATAAATAAATTTGTATGTGTAATTGGAACACGAAATCCCTTTGATGTTTTCTGGAAGAGGACAATAAGTGCTTATAACAAACCCGAGGCAGGGTGTTTAGCTGGGTGCTCTTTTGCGAAATGCACACCAAATAAAGCCTCGGTGCATCTGGGCAAATACTTCCCCCCCCTTCTCTCTTTTGTAAAGATCGAGGCTCGGCGTGATTTCGGGAGGATGAGGGGAGGACCTGTTGCCTCTTCCGGCTGTCAAGGGTTCAGTGGAGGATGAGCTACAGGGGGAAAGCTGTAGTGTACCCAGGCTAAAGCCACTCAGACCTCCGCTTGTTTACCTTGGGATTAGGAAGTCTTTAAGAAATTACATTTCCCAGGAATCCAGAGGCTTTAATCTTTCCCTAAGATGAGCAAGGTCCTGTCAGACAGCAGTAATATCAAAGCCTGTAAGCGAGAACCCTGGAGACAGGGAAGAGGGGGCCATCGGGGTAATTACCATCGTTATATTGCAATTAGCTTGTGTTTTTCTGGTAATAAATTGTACAGAGGGAGAGTCTTTGTGCGCTGGTGTGGGTAAATGTGGGTAAATGTAAACAGAACGTCATCTGACTTCGTGCCGAGCACAGACGACAGCCCCTCTTCCAATTTTAATCAGCCACAACAAAAGCGCTCTGTGTTCTGCCTGCAAAATCCAGGCCAGCTGTCACCTTTGCACACTCTCCATCTCTGTCCTATTGTAGGACAGCTGGATATTCACAAGGAACACTTAAGGTAAAGATCCTTGCTTGAGGGTACAACATGTGTCCCAATAGAGTGCCACAGGAGATTCAAACCTATATCCATCTGGAGTTTGTTGCACTTTTCATTGCATCATCCTGCAGTCATTTTCGGGGATATTCAGCCAGTGTATGATAAATCTCACTCATTGATTTTTTTTTTTTTTTTTTTTGCTCTGAGAGTGCACTGTAGGGTTTGCCATTTGGAGTAAGTACCTTAGCTTCACATGTTTGGGTTTGTGCACAGTTAATACAAAACCAGTAGTTGTTAAGCTTGGTCAAAAGAAGCAGAGGACTGAAGACGAAGATGAAGATAGAAGTTGATAAAAAAGAATATGTCATACTGCATTAAAATGTCGAGATGTCGCTGGCACGAGATGAGGGTCTTAGCTTCTCTGGTGTTGACACGCCATTCAGCACAATGTTCAGCACAATCTCCAATGTGCGGGTGGAGAGATTTGGAAAAGTGAGACCCTGAAACTGGATCTGGCCTCGCATACAGTGTGAACCCTGTGTCAGTCTGTCAGAGGGTGCCGGTCGCTGTTCTGAGAACAGTGGATCAAAAGCCCCGCTGCGGCTGACCAGAACAAAGTGGGCCTTTGTCTGGCTTGTGTTCTGGGCCGCGTGCAACGGCCACGGATTCCCATGCTCTGTATTCCAGGCACAGCCGGAGAGAGCTCCCATCTTCCATCACCGCGATGGGCGGGCTGGCCTCCCAGGAACGCGTGACTTTCTCACTGTCTTCCTTCGGCGTTGCTGCGCTGTCACAGTGAGCGTCATCGCCTGTCCCAAGGAGGTCATGTGCCGGCTGGCGGAACGCCCTTAAGGTTTGCGTTCAAGGCCGGCGGACATTTGAAGCGAACCGTGGCGTATTTAAACGGCCCAGCTCTCGGATGATCCTGTCAGTGTTCGCGTGTCACAAGATCTTCAGATGAGCTACTGTTGCTGATGTGTGTCTCGCGCCGCATTTGGCTGTGTCGGAGGATCACTGCTGGGAACACTTAGCCAGCCAAACTCTCCGAAACACTGGCCGGGTGGAATTTGTCTCAGGTGTCACACATGGCCAGATGGACGCTGAGTGCTACCCAGTCAAACCCACATCCTATTCCCAGCTTCTCATTCATTGCAGTCCGCTCCATTGTTGACAGTGTGTAGTCAGCCAGAGACCTCTGTTATGTGCTATCCCTGCTGCAGTCCGTAGTCACTGTTAGACGTGTAATTTAGCGTCTGTGTGCCAGCGGGCAGGTGAGGACTTGCAGGTGTGTCATGAGGGCTGGCGTGTCGGCGCACGGCGCTGCTATTTACAGTGCACTCCGATCCTGTGGAAATCCAGGGCGCTGCTGTTGGGATGGGGAAGCTGCCAGCAGTGATTATTAGTGGTGGACAGAGTGGGGCTCTGTGAACTGCCAGACGCTCACTGTAAAATGAACTCTTTCTAGATGAGTCATCGACTGAGCTAAAAGCCGATCAAAAAGGGTGGCAGCGTAACATAGTGGTAAGGAGCAGGACTTGTAACCAAAAGGTTGCCGGTTTGATTCCCTGCTGGAGCACTGCTGCTGTGCCCTTGGGCAAGGTACTTAACCCACAGTTGTGTCAGTAAATATCTAGCTGTATAAATGGATAACACTGTAAGAAAAATTGTATAACCTATGTAAGTTTCTCTGGACAACAGCGTCTGCTAAATGCCAGTAATGTAATGCTAGTAATGTAACGTAAAAGGGCACCAACTCCTTGCTCATCTCTACCAAGTACGTGCCAAACAGTAAAACTGCACTTTTCACAGTGACAAGCTTGTTCCCTCTCTCCCTATGGAATGTAATAGTGACATGTGACACATATGCTAGGACACCTTGTGTCCAACATGAACTGCAGATCAGTACTGAAGACCAACTCCACACATCAGAGGTGTGATAAGACCTTGTTAGGTCATTACTAGGCATACACCTCTCTCAGCAATGACGGTGTGCTACGAAGAGGTATGCTGATGAGGATCTGCCTGAGACTGGCTTCTTAGTAAAACTGTGCCTCATCTCTGTGATTTTTCACAGTATCTTCATATCATAAGAGACAATGATTTATTGTCAGATGGCTTAGCTGCTAGCAGTGGCTCTGTTCCGATTGCATTGTTCTAATCGCAGTTTATTGTTGTGATGAATATGTTATCTCAGCCAACCTACGGTATGTTCTATCTTCGAGTTTATGTAAGAGAAACAGGGTTTTTTTTTCATTTTAATTAGGATGCGCTTGAGGGACAAAGCGGAGCTGAATGGAAGCTTTTGTCTCGCGTGGTTGGTTATTGGTTTTGTAATTCGAGCTGCCTGGGAAGGTGTAAAAGTAATAGTGTTGTGCTGTAGATGCGCTAACAGAGGCCCTACTGTTGCACAAATCTCACACCTTTGCCAAATCAAATCAGGCGAGTGCAGCGGCTTGGAGACGTTGCCCTTCCCCAGTTGTCCCCTCTTAGAGAGTCTCGACACGCAGCGTGCTCTGAGAAAAGGAGCATGATCTGTATGGCTGGCCGATGAATGAATTGATCCAAATGGACAGGCCCTCTCATGATCGCATAGGAGTGCTGAAAGTTGTGGGAGTATTGGCAGGCCCCTCTCTCTCTCTCTCTGTGCTTTCAGGGAACTCTTTATCCAGTCTTGGCATGGGGCACAGTGCCTTTTGAAGTCAGAACCATTAACTACCACAACAAAAAGGCAGAGCAAGGTGGCACTGGGAATGTGTGGTGTTCTTATACACATAAAAGAATGTCTGGTTGTTCTTTTTTTTTCAAATGAACAAGAGGAAATTTACATTCAGAAAATTCCCTTACACATGTAAAGCTGCTTGATTTGACATGTTGTTTTGGCGTGACTGATAGATTTCCAGTTAATTGGAAGACAGTCTTTTGTTCATTCATTTACCTCCATGTGGAGTGATCAAGGCGTGCAGAACACATCTGTGAAGGGTGCAGTGGAGTGGATTTTGGACAGGTGGAATGGGGCAGGTGGGGTTTAGGGGTTAGACAGAAAAGAAGTTAGAAGTTAAAATGGGTATGATGATGTCAGAGGAGCGGAGTACTTTCTGCATCTCCAGCTAGCTTATACCTTGTCTGGCCAACTATTGTAACTTGGTCATGCAGTGCTTCTAAAATTGCTGACTCCTTATATGGCTTTTTGCTTGTGTTGTACTCTGTCTCGCTTTCATTAAAAAAGTTTGGAAAAAATTTGGAAAAAATTTATTCCAAATGAATAAATGTAAATCTAAATGTAAATGCATATGGCTCCCTCCACCAAATACACATGTGCCCAGTGCTCTTGCACACTCTCAGTGCCAAAGAGCTTTACTTTCGCCCTCCCCTCAGCTGATAAGCCAATAACTCTGTCCCCACTAAAGCCGCCAGTCAACAGGCCAGGTAGAGGGAAATTAGAGACAGTCAGCTTTTTCTCTCAGACTCCCTCAAACTCCAGCTCCTTTCCAGCTTGCTCCATGTGTTGCCGTCTGTGCACACATGTTCATCTTCTCATTCAGAAGCAGGAAATTAAAAAAAAAGTAAAAACCTGTGTGCTGAGCAGCATATGAAGAAAAGGCAAAAATGAGATGTTTTGAGGCTTGGGACTGGGGGTTGTGTAGATGAAATTCTGAAAGGGCCCTGAGAAAAAAACACTACCTCCAGTGAATAGAAGAGATGCTTGATTGATACACATACATGTTATTCAGCAAGAAGGGAGATGAACAGTGTTTAATCATTTCTACCTGCTCCTTTGCGAATTTCTGTTTTTGTCTGAATTTATATGCTGTTGCATTTTGTATGCTTTGGTGGTGAATGATACTACTGCAGGGGGTTGTGAGAGGAGATTGGGAGGTGTGGGATTTCTGGGGAAGGGAGGGGGCATTTTGGGATGGAGCTTGAGTCCTATCTGCGCATCTCAAAGACCCCAGCCTGAGGTAAAACCGGGCCTCCCTGACACTGAGGCCACCGATGCTGTCCAGCCTGAAGCCAGGATTTTCAGACTCTTCCTTCACGAGGCCAATTCTTCACAGAGTGGTCCGTAGAGGCAAGGGGGGAGGGAGGCATGGCAGAAACCAAGAGCAGAATTTTAACCATGCACCAGACTAAAAATACCTCCAGGAACACTAAACCAACCACCATGAGGCCTACAGGGGCTCACACACGTATCGTCTTGGTAACTGCTAAAACTAATGGGGAGAAAAACACTGGTTTTCTCAGGCATTGGGTTTTAACTACTTGATGAAATTACATAGATTACACAGAATTACATTACGGGCACCTACAACTAACTCTGGCAGGCGTGCCCAAAGAGGCAATAATCTATTCTTAGAGTTAGACTTGTGTAAGCATGGACATACTCTCAAAATACTTATTTGATGCCATCTGGTTATGCCAAGTAAAGTGCAAGATGTTGAAAAAAAAGCAGTTTTTGATATTACATGCGGTTGAGCCATATTAGGAAGAATCATGATCACATGTTCATTTTCGTGTTACTCCAAAGCATTAGCTTACTGCTACAGAGACATTTGCACTTCAGGAAGTGTACTTTCATTGCTGTCCAAGAGTAAGATGATTATTTTAGATATAAAAGTGGCTCTGCTCTTTTCTCAATACAAAGCAGCTAAAAGCCTTCAAATTACACCGCCTGACAAGATCAGGACCTTAGAGTGGAGGGATTCCCAGACTCCCCTATTTCAGAGAAATTATTCATCGGTGGAACATATATATGTCATGCAAGACTGTTTCCGTGGCTATAATAGGATGGTGTATTTCAATATTTTTTTCTCCAAAGGTAAGCAGAGGCAGGCCATGTGAGTTAGAAATCTGTGACAGGTGATATTTTAAGAGCAGGTTGCAGGCAGATCTCCCAGCTTGGATGGCTGTGGTGGATAGAACGAAAAAAGAAGTTGCACTTGACTAACACGCAAAAAAAAGGGGGGGGGGGGGGGGGGGAATGAAAAGAAATAAATTAAACTGCACATTTCATGTTTTATAGAGCGCGCCGGGCACACTTTGATGTAGTCTCTCGTGTCACATAAAGAAAGCGGCTATAGGTTGGCCATCAATCATGTTTACTGCTCGAGGGGATGGCTTTATGGGCCCTGGGGGGGGGTGTCAACAGTCAGGGGAGCTAAAAAGATGTTCAGCTGGAAAACTTCCTGCATCCCACTTTCAGCCAGTGCTGGGCCTGAAAGGGGGGGACAAGGAGTCACACTGCAAAGGTGGGTGCCAATTATGGCTACATGGATTGGGGGCAGAGGTAGCGATATGGGGGAGAGAGAGAGAGAGGAGGGAGAAAGAAGGCAAAGGATAGAGGGAGAAGATGGGGGGGGGGGTTAGAAGCTGGTAGGCACAGGTAGGGAGGGCGAAAGTACTGTTGTTTTATGCTGTAGATTTAGAGGCATCTGATTTCAAAGACATCTGCAAATAGCTTTCTTTCAGCATTGCATTAAAGAGGTTTCAAAAGAAGCAGGGGAGTAAGTGTCACACTGTCTCCCCAGTCTTGTGCATTATCTGTTAGAACACAGGGATATGCCCCGTTTCATGTGCAAATATAATGCACTCAGAAATCCTTTGCCATTTTAAAAATATTTATATGCGTATGTCTCTTGATCTGAGTCATACTTGGATATTTCTACTAAATAATAACTGGTAGCACTTTGCGGAATGACATTCAATACTGCATATCCAATTTCTTTGCTGTGCTGCCCACATAAATATGCAACAACGTGCAGGTTTTGCTATATTTAAGTTTTGTTCAAGGGCTTGGACATGTAGTAGCACAATGATTTGTCATTGTACAGAACATGTTCATAAACTGGAGAAACTGTTGGGGAAGAGTAGGGAGCCAGTATGCAGCTTAATCCAATCCCCATAAGAACAAACACAGTGGAGGCTGGGTCCAGGAAAAGATGCAGCAGTACAACCTCACAGCTGTACTGTATGCATCTTTGCCCCTGAGAAAATCTCTGGAGTAAACAGAGCACAGCGACGGCAGAATGTAGAGCTTACATCTCACCTTGCCTCAGTCACAAGCCGCCTGCGAACACTGAAAGGCAAACTACAGGTTAGTCAACTCAAATAACAAGGGAAACATCTCCTCACCTGCCCGTAAGGTCAGATCGCTCATCGTCCTACAGTAATCTGTGTGTGTAGCAGCAGTGTGTCATTAGCGGTTGTTTCTCATGTCAACAGCAGCTCAGCCACAGTAACTGAGTGTCAAAGGCAAGTATAGCAAGATGGGTGAATATTTGACCCAATTTTGCATGGAATGGTGACACGCAAACATAAAAAAATAGGATGAGAAGCGTAGTCTTTCCCTAAATTAATACTGTATGTGCTTTAACATATATGTATATGTATGTGTGTGTGTGTGTATGGGAGTGAGAGAGAGAGAGAGAGAGAGAGAGAGAGACAGACAAAGGAGGTATAGTTATTGAGTGGGGATAGGTTCATTCTCGTGTGGCCTGTTTGATGAATATGGACTATCAAGCAATGTAGCAATCTGTCCTTAAAACTAACACTGAAGTGGGTCCTGCACTCAATCTCTGTGACATTATTGTGTGTGTGGGGGCGGAGGCTGAGTGTCTGTCCTCGCCTGACATCTTTATGATGGGAATTATGTGTGTATATTGTCTGAATGGAGCTCATCTGCTTTATTGACGCCGTCGGTTTTGTTGTGTTTTGTAATGGATGGGAAGGGCAGTACCACTGGCTCAGTGAGAGTGTGGTTCCAGTGCTTGTCCTGGCATCAGAAACGTGTGGGTTCAGAAATGGTACACTTTGGGTATGGTACCCTTCTTTGACTCTCACTAATGGGTGGAATCAGCCTTCATGTACATTGTAATATGACCCAGTTCTAAATGTAGAGCCTTCAATAAGATAAGATCTGTACACAAAATTGGTTTTTTTCTAATTGCTGTCTGCTATATTTTGTTACATATTATGGGGGTATTGATGCAAAGAAAGTGAAATAACGATACACGCTTATGATGTCTTCAGACTTTCTGGAGCCTGTGTCATTAGAGAGGTTTTAATTAATCGATTATGATTGATATGATTTTCCTAGCCATTCAGTAATTTTGTCATTAACTCTTTGGTTTAATTAAAATAATCTATTTCTTGTGCTTTACGTGAGAGCTCAACTTAGCTTTTGTTCGGCCTCAGTGCTGAGTTGGCTTCAGATCAGCTGTCTAATCTCTCTTATATTTAGCTGTGGGGGGAACTGGCTGGAGGTTTGGCAGAAGCAGCCTTCGGGCTCCTGGTCTGTGCACGATGCTGGCTCAGGCGGTACTTGGTGTCCCTGGGGGTTAGCCGAACAGAAGCTCAGAGAATTAGGAGTGTCCCATCGCTCCCCAGGCCCTGGACTACTCCTCGCGCACCTGTTCAGACACGCTCTGGCATTCTCAGCCAAGTGCAAGAGATGCGTGTGTTTTGTCACAAAAAGAACCTTGAGTTCATGGATCTGCAGGAGAACTGGGCAGAAGGAGAAGAAGGACATTGGGTATTATAATGAAATCCCATGACATATTGTGCTGTGAGATTGTTTCTAATTCTTCATTCTGTTTGGCTTTTTTTTACATACCCTTTTATCTGCATGCCAGAAGAAGGAATGCAGAAATTATACAGAGCTAATAATGCACAGTGACATTTTGTTACATAAACACAAGCTATTTTGTCATTTACATGCAGTAATATGGAGAATATGACTCAATGTGTTTATTGCTTTTGTTGTCTTACTGGTGTAAAACTGTACCAGTGAGCATGCATTTTTAGCAAGGACAATATGAGCAAAGCCCCTAGCACTGCTAGTTAGATAAACCTGTTCATGCTGAGAATGCATTCTCCTTTAGCCTGCCCAAAGTGCTGGTGAGGGTTGTACAGACGGATCGTGCCCCCAAACACAGTCAGCGGATCAGGTTTACTCTTGTGTACAAAACGAGTGGTGTTGGGATTAGGATTAAGTTATCAGATCCTGGATCAGCTCTTTGAGGCAAGATCATCGCCATACCTGGACAGAGGGGAGAGGGGGTGGGACCATGTGGCTTACTGTGGCAGCTGTTGGGAGGGGTGTAACCATTGAGTTTTTGTCCCAGGCCCATGACAAATGACTACAAAAAAAGAAAGGTGAAAGACTACTGATGACTCAAAACTGTTTTTTTGGAGATTTGGGAGTTTTGGTGAGCCTTAAATCATGGCAGAAATGTGAGGAAATGGAAAGCCAAGTGAATGTAGGGAATTTCAGGATCCAGTTATGCATTTTGAGTGAAGCAGGGGTGAAAACTTTCTGACCCCCCAGGCGAGGGAAGACAGAAAAGAGTGAGATAAACACAGACGTGCTGGCCCTTTTGATCTTGGCCCAAA
The DNA here is from genome assembly GCF_013368585.1 of Megalops cyprinoides. NCBI lineage: Eukaryota > Metazoa > Chordata > Actinopteri > Elopiformes > Megalopidae > Megalops > Megalops cyprinoides. Next base: position 22,334,146 of record NC_050584.1, on the reverse strand, counting down.
TTATAGGTGTCTAAGCTGAAACGTAAATCTTATTTTGCGAGGGGGCGTCGCCTGCGAGTTTTCGGTGGCAGTGATTGACAGCGGTGTCAGTACCTGAAAGGGCTGCAGAGAGGCAGGCAGAACGTTAGACCACTGTCACAGGGGCTTAATCCACCCGCCCCCCCTTTTCTTTTCTTTTCTTTTCTACTCTTTGTCTCCTGTTTGAAAGGAAACCCTCTCCTCTGTCACTTTCCTAATATGCAGCATCATTCAGTCGCTGTTGGGTCCCACAGAGCACTAGTGTTTGCAGTGACTGGGAATAAGACCACCCATTAGCCTACGCTAGCTTCATTGCCACCCCTCAGCTTGCACTGTGCTGTGTTGTCATTCATATAATTGACTACTGCATCCTTACCCTCTACCCCTGTCCATCCTTGCCTTGCCCTGCCCTCCCTCTGTTTTTCCTTTCTTGTACCTGTGTGGTGACCCCTGGACTGGGGGTGTGGTTAAGGGAGGGTGAGAGGTCATGGTTGAGGCCTTGCGGTGTCAATAGTTTCTCTCTCTGACACATAGATATGGAGAGCAGCAGGCGCTGTTGAACTCTGGCCTCTCTAACCCCTCTCCTTCCCGGCTCTGCCACTCAGCTCGGCCTTCTTTCTTGGCTCATGAGAATGTCCACAAAAGGAACTGCATCACCATATTTGACAATACTCTGTGTCTGTGTGCTCCCTAGCCCGGGAGGTGAAAAGTGTATGATCAAGTCATTGGTCATTTATTGGTGCTTTGTGCCCTTCTCTGGTTGGGCCACCTTGACGATTTGACCCCTCTGTAAGATGATCCTGCTTGAGAATAGATTCTACTGGTAAAGCGAAAACAAATCTAATGCTCCAATTTCCTATTGATCACATTGTCATTTGTTGATGTACTTCAAAGCCTTTAAAATAAACACAAACTAGCACGGCACCAGGATTACCTCCCCATGCCAGGTAAGGACTCAGCCACTATTTATAGAGAGAGTAATAACTAGGGCAGGGCAGTCAGGCCAGCTGTTTGGGTATGTTTTTTATTCAGAGACAGCAGAAATAGGCTGGGTTTGAGAGATCATAACAATACAGGTGCTTGTGCCCACTAGGCCAGGGCAGAAGTTTAAGGGATTTAGACTTATCTATCATTTATTAACAGCGCTTTTTCAGGTTCAAGTAAGCTGCTGAAATCTGAGCAAAACATTGCCATCCAATCAGAGCAGAACATACTGTGAAGCATGTGATACAGGGATGATCCAATCAGTTTTGGATGGGACTGGGATATCTCATGCATAAGGTCATAATGACTGGTTGCATAGGTCATTGGAATAACCTCAGGAGGTTATTCGAGTGTCAGCATAGTGTTTAGTGTTTGGGATGTGCTGGTTCTGCCATTCTTGCTGGCCCTAGGCTCTTGTGTGTGTCAGTTTGTGGAATGTGTGCTTGCTATTGATTTCATTTTTGCATCTGTCTGTCTGTGCCTGGGAGTCTTTGATTTTGATGTTAGTCATATGTCCCATGCAAGCAGGAGAGATGAAAGTAAGATGGCAAGAGGCCACAGGTCCTAGTCATGAGTCACCATGGTGACTTAGGGAATTCTGGTCGTAGCAACAAGGATTGGGATTGCCCCTGCTCAAGTGTTTGTCAGATTGTCTGATCCACCCAGCAGTGACATATACTGACAAGACTCTGACTGTAGGATGGAGCTCTTGCCATTGGTCTCTGGTTGAGGGATATTGTACGCACATCTTACATAAGCGACAATGTCATCATGTTAAGACTACATCTGAATCTCGAATCCTAAGCCTAACCCCTAAATTAATTTGATTTTTTTCTATTCTGAACCCAGCGATGACGTTTGCAGTAACTGCGTAAGCAGTAGCCTTTGGCTTGTGGCACTTACGACAAGAGGTCACACTGGATGATGGATGAGAAGATCAGGACACCAGGGATCACCCTTTCCTGCCAGATCAACCACTTCTGAACAATGCCCTTTTTTAAAAATTTGAGCCCCTACCCTCCCTAATGTCTGTGCATGGGCCTGATTGGGTGCTTGCTTTACCTACAATCAGTGGACATGAACTACCAGCTGAATGATCTCCCTATCCCAGCATCCACATGGTAATCAGGGGTCATTTAGTGCTGCTGTGAGGAGAAAAAAAAGTAAGGAGCTTTAATTTGGCATTCTTGGTTCCATACTGTATTTGGAAAGAGATTCCAGCAGAGATTGTCCTGAACACACTGTTTTGCTAATGGGCCACTTGCATATGCAAAACCACACCAGCGAGATGAGCATTGGCCAAAAAAACTGACGGGGAGATAAGGCTTTAATTCCCAGAGAGGCATCGGGAGATTAGCGCCTAAGAACTACCCGTTACTGGGCAACAGATTTATTGTGTTTGCTGATGAAAACTGAATGGAAATGAGTCTTTGTGAGGCACAAATCATTTTAAAAAGTTTCCTTTTTTAGATTTGCTGGTTATCTGTCACAGCTACGTTTGGCAGCTAAATACAGTAACAAGAATGCACAGTTTTTATATTACAAAATGTTCCATTGTAGCTACATTTACATAACAGCACCACCCTGAAAAAAGAAGCTAAATTTGGCAATTAAGTAAGAGTAAAAAAGAAAAACAAGGTGTTTAACTGTCCATCTTCAGCGATGGCTCTGAATCTTAAAATCCCACAATCCTTTATTTCTATGATCTTACTCATGGAGGAAAACTCATGACTATGTCTGTACAGTCCATTATTTCTAACACCATACCTCAGAACAGGATCCTTTATTCTAACGCAATTATTGTTAAACATACAGCATTACCATTGATGATGATAAAAAAAGATAATTAAAAAGAAGTTCTTTTTCACAGACATCCAAATGTTTTGATCTAAAATATCTTACATATCTAACAGTGAGACTTGAATCAAACTTTTAATTGGAACCTAAGGTGTGACAGATCATATGTGGCAAAGGGCCCATGAATTTGATCATCAGCTTGCCAATGTACATCAGTTTTTCCATTTCTTTAGAGATAATGGTGCTTCCCCATCAAGGGTACCTTCATTCGATGCCTACACACACACTTACATGCAGACACACAAATTAATGTCAAATCTGCTTTCTCTGCCTTTCTGTGGGTCACACAGCTGTAAAGCTGGGTAGCTGGGTGACTTTATCAGTCCACCACTTCGCTTTTTTTCCCTCAATTATTCTTAAACGGGAGCCTGCCTCTCAGGAGAGTTTTGATAAGTTAATGATCGGATGCAGTCATTACTGATTAGATGTCTTAACTGTCAAAGAGGAGGAAGCAGTGGAGACCATGGAAGGGACGCTAAGTAAGCACTTTAAAACCTGTCCCCACGGAGATGGCAGAGGAAAACAAGCCTCTTTTCCAGTGGTGTGACAGACGAGCCAAACCTCTCTGATTAAGTGATCTGCCTGTGTTGGAAGGGTTAGCTGTATGAGAAAGGCCAGGTCTGCAGGTAATGCTCCACTGAGCACACGGGACTCCACGTTTTCATCTGGGCTGCCTTCATGGGGGCTGGAGAGACTGGAGCCCTCAATGACTGTCAGATGAGATGAGGGCGAGGGTTAGAGGCCAGTGAAAGTGCGCAATCGAGTGTAAAGAACTACAAACAGAGCCTGGAGGACTCTCCCTGGTGCTGACAGGTGAAATACTCTCTCCCCTAGCCTCCTTGAATTTAGGATAATTAACGGGAATTTCAGCTCCGTCTTGTCGAATTCCCCAGAGTGTAGAGCTGAGCGTGCGTCCGAGTGGCGGGCTTCTGCACAGAGCGTTCATGTCAGGGGTTGATGGGTGGCATCTGCTGGTGAAATCTGTCATGGAGTACGTGCCTCTCAAACCTCATCAACAGATGCATCCAGATCCAAGCTGACTCCAGGTGCTCTCTGCCTGCATCTGTAAGTCTGCAGTAAAACACTCCCTATCCCTGCTCTCCAAAGCCTGAAATGAAGATAATCAGACCCTTTTCAATCTCTGTCTGTTTCTCTTTCTCTGTCTGCCACTCTCCTTCTCTATGTCAGTGCAATTTACAAGTTGGAAAGTAGTCCATACCCATCACTCCCAACTTACCTTTAAATAGGGTTGAATACAAGGATTGTTGGGGGGGATCGTGGTGAAATCTGAACTACTTTCCAACCTGTAAATTGTACTGACAAAGAGAAAGAGAGGGTCACAGACTGAGAGAAAAACAGAGAGATTAAAAAAGGGCAGGGAGGGGTTAGGTTTTCCTTGTACCCTGGCATGGGTCAACACCAAGGGAATGTCTGCATTAGACACAGTCTCCATCTGTCACAAATTCTGAATTCATTCCACACGTGACAGTGAAAACCAAGCTGTGCTGATGTCATCTCCAAATGGAATGTTCATTCTCTCTGTAGCTGGGAGTGTCCCCTGTAAAATTATATGGCATTTAGCAATTACACCAAAGTCCTTCACAGATTAAATTGTTGGACCGGATAATTGGAGTGGGGCTTGGTAGCTAAAAAAAAAATGGCACAGGTCCCAACTAATGTCCACAATGATCTGATTTACAAGATTTATTGAGACAGTCACCTCAGATACTTTGGAAAATCTGGAAATATGGAAGCGGCATGATTTCCGTACTAATCCCAGTATGAAAGCTTCGCGACAGTCAGATGGTCCCAGAATAGTCCCACGTCCTCCATCGCTGTTCGTGGCTGGGATGGGAGTGTTCTGTCATCACACTTTTCTCGCGGTGACAACACAGCAGACGGCTTACCTCTGCTGTCCTTTTAACCGGCTGGTGAGGAGCCCTGTGGCAGGATGGCATAGTTCCCAGGTATTTAGTGTAACTGTCCTGCATCCGACAGATTGCAAACGAGCCAGAGAGGGAGCTGAACAGTGTCCTTGATACACAAGGACAGAGGAGAAGCCAAATGTTAGGCTTCCAGTGTCAGAGTGGAGTGGAGTACGTGCCTCAGACAGCCTGCTGTTTTGCTCTGTGGGGTCAGGCTGGGTTACACTGATGAACACGCACTGCTTTGAATGGAGCGTTAGTTAGCGGGATCTGTTGGTTTTGTGGGAAGGCCTTGCATCTACCCATTTGTCTTCATTATTTCGATACCTTTGCACTCAGGCTTGCCGTTATCCTGTTGTTCAGTTTATTTATTGTGTCCTACACTGGTATTTAGTGGGTGCAGCTGCAGCTTTTATCGATTTAACAAAGACAAAGCAACAACATTCCCTCATTCTGTCTGAGGAACAAACACAGGCTGCCGTGACAACAATGGCTGCACCTCTCTGAAGATAAATGAGTGGAATGTTTTGAGTTTCTTTATTCCCCAGTTTTTATTTTTTTTCACATTCAAATGAATGTATTTCATGTTCATTTTCACTTACTTGAGTTCAGAATTAAACTGGTGAGTTTGGTGCACCGTGCTTAGAGGTACAAGAGCAGTATCTGACTTTGGATTCAAACCAGACTAGTTCTCTAACCTCTGGCCAAACTGCTTCCACATACATGGTAGATTCTATTAAGCTGGATCAGTACTGGTTCAACCTATAGGATGCATTTTTTCAAGCACCTCAGGTTTTTTTCCCTGTCTTGACCTCACCTTGAGCTCTTGGATGTGGGAAGTGGAAGGCTGGGAGAGCAGCTCGATGGTGCTGGGGACCAAAGAGGCAGTGAGGCGGTCCCCCTGTCCCATGTAAGGACAAAGCTGCAGTTCCCCTTTCCGATGTGCCGCTGCTTTTGTGCAGATTCTGATTCTGAGTAGTAAAGTGCATGAGTTGTTGGCATCAGCAAAGCAGACACCACTCTAAGGGAGAGTCTGAAGGAGGGTTTGTTAATAGGCATGGTGCTTTTGATGAGATTGACATGAGGAGGGTGAGGTGGGATGTGTCCTGCTTACCTATGTTGTCTCCTTTTTCAATTTTGTTGTTTCCAACTAAGGCTAACCTCCTTAAAAGCTGAATCATTGTATGTTTCACAGAGAATGGGGCTGTGGATGGCAGGCACAGCTGTATCATACTTAATTAGTACAGCTTTATGGCGGGGAGGGGGAATCTCCTGACTTGCGTGTGCGTTGCTTATAACTGAGTGAGGGGAAACAGCTTGTGTCCTGCGTCAGTATGTGGTATGACTGAGGTAGGATTTATGCAATTAGCATGCTATTAAACATTGCTCATGAAAAGCTGTCATACTCGTTAGCAAAAACAACAGTAGTGGTAAGGGATACAAATCGTCAGGACAGGAAATAAAAATAAATGAATCATTTTACGCATTTTACTTTTTAATTTTTCCTCATTTCCACCCAACATTTAGTAATCACCGTTTACACATTTAAGCTTGTCACCACAGCAAGGACACCCTCTGATCCCTCGTAAAAGCATGGGACGAGACGCGTCCGATACATACTCTACTGTGACTTTTTTCACACTACAAGTCCCACAGTGCACCAAGACGTAAACACCACTGGGAGTATTGTGTATCAGATGCTATCTGAGTAACTCGGTTAGGTCCCAGGGTATTGGGTCCAGAGCAATGTGACAGGCAACCTGGCAGACCTACCCACCCCTATCCCTGGAAGAACGAAGTATATTATTACAACATTATGTTACAAAATTTTGTTCAAAGATCTGCCAGTTCACTGAGTTAGCCAAGCATGATGCATCCCAGGGTTACTTTTCGATGCTACTGCAAAGCATCTCACAGCATGTGGCTAGAGTACAGTTTTATATGGCCTGTGTCGCGCTGATATTAGAGATAACATTTTCTGGTAATCTCTGCTCTGGTGTGTGTGTCTCAGTCAGTCCGCCCAAGTGTACGTCTTAGTCTTCACACCTACTTAGCAGCCGTTGAGGTGCAAGCCGCTAGCTAAAAATCAGGCTAAGCGCGTCGCTCGCCCTCGGGGACGCAGCGCGTTCCTCTCGCTATCCCGCCGGAGCCGTTCGCTCCGCGGCGATTTGATGAGATGTTTAATGAGATTTAAGCGCTTTTACCTCCGTCAGCTGCGCCGCCACAAGTGAGATACGAAATGTGATCCTAATAGAAATGCCTCTGTTCAGGTTTTACAAGTTTCCATGCTTTGCCCCGTGTAATAAATCACGTCGAACGAGCCTGTTTGATGTTTCACTTTTAAAGCTTATCGTCGCCTCAAAGTGAAAATATAATTTAAAAAGAGCTTGATGCTCCGACTCGCGCGATGGAGAGCAACTTTAATGGATGTTGTTTGTACAGTGCGAAGTGTGACAAAGGAGAGTGGGTGTTGCTGTACATGCAATCAAACTGACAAAGCACATGCTGTGCTTTTTGATATGACTGATAGGAACAAATTGGCACAAGTGTTGTTTGCTCATATCGTTTAAACGCTTCTGTTGGTTTAGAGGAATATGCGAACCTGACAAGATGACAAGGTGATTCCCTGAAGCATTCTGAAATTGCTGCACACACGTAAAAAAGAAAATTTAAAACATTACTAAACCAGTGTAAGTTTGTTTCTTAATTAAGCCAGATTTCTCTGTATAAATCCACGATATTTCACCGAAAAATGTCAAGAGGGATTCATTCCTTGGTGTGAATTTGGGGGTAATAAACAGAACCCCTCCTGCATGCTTTCCCCTAAAGTCAGAAGTCATAAAAAATGCATACGGTACCATCCCATGCTCCAATTCCTCACCCGCCGTGGAGACAGCGGATGCAGGCAGCTTGTTTGCGAATCGCAGAAAGGGCTGGCGCTTTGCCGCCGCCCGGGGCTGACCCGGGGTAACGCGCGGGCCGCAGAGGGGCCGTTCCCTCACCGCTCCGTGTCGGGGCTATCAGTGAACGCTCTGCCAATGCAGAATGAGTTCCAACATGTTCTCGAGTCGCGCTGCAGAGCCCTGCGTGCAATGTCATGCCACTGAACGTGTTCGGGGTTTGTCAGACAATGGCTCTTGTGATTTGGCTGCATTCTGCAGGGCTCTGTGCTGTGTTTCCTGGGTTTGGGAGTAAGGAAAGAACCAGGTCTAGTGTCCTCTTCTCCAGCCAACCTGGAAGAGGCTTCGGAAAGCTCCCATTAAAGCTTTGTAAATTAATGTCTTGCAAAATATAATTGTATTGATATTTTGTAAAATGTGATTATTGCTTGGTGAAGAAAAATTAATGTAATATCAATATCACTGTGTTTTGCTGTTCCTAGTGGCTAGAAGAGAAACAAAAAAAAAGAATGAACTTTAGGGCCCCTCCTCTCTCTCTTTCAGTCTCTATATGTAGTTTGGTCATAGATTTCATTTAAGAAAATTGCACTTACAGAGACAAGAGCAGTCCAGCTGTAGAGAGTACATTCTGAATATCAGCAGTCACAGGTGGATTTTGTGAGGTTTGATAAAGGAGCTCATGTCCCCCTGTCCTCGCTGTTCTTCCCCTCTCTAGGTGAGCACTTGAGGATCTGCTCTCAGGGATACACCTGCTGCACCAGCGAGATGGAGGAAAGCCTCTCCAACCTGAGCCGCCGCGAGTTCGAGGGTCTGGTCAAGGAGGCGGGGCGATCCCTGCAGGCTTCCCTGAATGCTCAGTACAGGAACTTCGATGGTGAGTACCCCCCCACATCCTGACCACCCTCTCTCTGTCCCCACTACTTTTCACCCCTGTATCCCAATCCCAGTTCTGGGGAACCTCTCCTCACCTCTGTCTGGAAAGCCTGACCTACCCCACGCTGGGAACACTGCCCCTCCTGCAGGCCTGTGAAATCCAGTCCCCTCCACCCACCCTCGCCTGTCTCTGCTCCCCTTCCTCTGGCCTGGAAATGCCCTAACTGGCTTTCCATCTCCCAGTCATAACCCCCATCATTCCTCATCCCACCCGACCCGGCCACGCATGCTGCTATGGCAGTATTAAAGCCTCTGCAGTGTTCATTTTTCACACAAGGCCTTTCTGGAGCCTTTCTGTACATTCCACATGAGGAAAAAAAAACATCAAATAAACAAGATGTCATCTCAGATAATGCAGGGGGTTTATTTTCCAGTGTAGCTGGATGAACATAGCAGAAAAAGAATTTACTTCAAAAATCCATTATGGTTGTGGCATGCACCTGTGGTTTAGCTCCCTTTTACTGGACTGAGATGACACACCCAGGAAAATACTCGCTACAGCACAGTGGGGTGTTAGTTGCACACATTTTGAGCCTTTGAGTATGTTCAGTGCCATTTATTGTATATTTTAAGTGCACGGTGATGGGCGTTCCTAAGCTCCAGCAGCTGTTACCAGAGAAGGGGCGAGGCCCTGGGCCACAGCTGCCAAAATGAAATGCCAATAATGTGCTCTTTTCTTTTGAGACGGGTTCGCTGCATTGACTTTTTGTCAAGAGGATGCCTCCCGTGTCACCTGGCACCCCCGCCCACTTTGTGGGGATGCTGCCCGCTGCTGGTGTCATGGGAGTGCCGTGTGGTAGTCAGGTGACCTCTCATAACACAGAGAGGCAAAGGGCAGGGCCTTGAGGCTGGCACACTGCATACACTGCCTGCGCTCTTGGACAAAGTGCACAGACACACAGGAGACACAGGCCCAACACATGGCACCCTGCTAATGGGTACGCAGAGATAGTCTCTTGCGTAGAGAAATTTGCCCCTCTCTTTTTCTGATGGAAAGCAAAACACATTCACTTTAGAATGTTCAATGGTGTGTGACTTAGACAGCCCGTGTGTGTGTCTTCAGTAATGTCATTCTGCAGATGCTACTATCCAGATCAACTAGGCTGTGAAGACTACGGAATCGATAAAAATATGTTAAATACATTCAACAAAAATCACAGGAGAAACAGAACAACAGAAACATGGCTGCAGAAGAACAAGTAACAAAGTAAATGGGGCTAATTCAGTGCTAAAATATCGGCATATGACAGTAATCATTTGAGCAATTCTGTAGTGCCTCACAATTATCTTTAAGAACAGCATACATTAGGCTGACGTGCACGTAATGTCTAACGATCTCTAAGGGCAGAATTACTGTTTCCATTATTGTTTTTCATTTCTAAATGTATGGTAGTGCCCGTTGTTTTCTGCCCGAGTGCGATAACAGCCCCGCACGCTGCAATAAAGCCGTATTAACCTGTCTGCTGTTCCGCACTCTGTAATCTCCTTGTTTGCCCCACCGTATATTCCAGCACAGCTGCGTTACCGTACCTGCCAGTCTGCTGTCTGCGGGCTGTGTGCTGTGATGCAACATGCCTTTAGTGTTTCACCTTTTCAGAGCTCTCTGGATGCGATTCCGCTGCAAGCTGGCGCTGTTTGATCGGCTCGTGTCCACCGGCTGGCCATTGGCTAACTCGGCACCTTTTGCCATATCCCCCTTTCATTTTCTCTCTTTTTATTTCCAATTTCCATCTCTCACTTTGGGTTCAGGAGCGAGCTTTGCAATCAACGACTCCGCGGTTTGTCGTTTGATTGGCTCGTACGGTCCGACAGCCGGAGGTTTGAAGTTACCCAGCGCTAACGTCGTTAACGCTGCAGGTTATTGATTACTGGCCAAGCCCGCGATGGCTTTTGTAGCTCTCCTATATTTGGCTCACTGCATGTCTGCCCCTTCTCTATGGAATGTGTGCATAACAGTAAGTTTTTATTAGCGTTGTGTTGTACCTCAACGCGGTTTCAGTTGTGTTACAAACAATTGTCGTACCAACACTGCAGTTCATTTGCCTAGTCCCCATGCAGTGTAAGATGCTTGCAATGTAAGCTGCTCTGGATCAGAATGTTGGCTAAATGACTGAGCATAAATATAAATAATGTGGAACAAATAGCACACAATGTTGACTTAGTGACTCAGAGTACATGAGAGCAAAATGGCAAATATCAACATGTCAGACTGAAGGGTTGTAATTTCAGGATGAAGTCAGGGAAATGTGCTTTATGATTTTCTTGTGTATGCTGTAATGATTTGTGTATTTTTATTGCTTTTTCACTTGGATGAGCAAATATTCTTCCACAGCTGCGATTCTTCCCCACTCTCATAACAGACATATTTTGTCCTGTGTGAGAATTTGTTTTTGAAGGCTGCACCATTAATGTTTCTGGGACAAATGCAAATAAATCACACTTTTATTTAGGGCCAAATAATCCTCAGACATGTGGATCTCAGCATAGTAAAAGATTAGTTATCAGCATGCAAAGAATTTGGTGTTGACTTAGGACAGAAAAGGCACACAGTTCTGTTCAGGGTAAACAGTGTATGGAGTATCAGCAAGACACTCAGAGGAATATGTTGGAAGTTACTTCCTGCTGCAGTTGGCAGTCCTCCTTCAAAATCTGTGGTTGCATGCTTGTCTTATGATTATTCTCCAAGTGTGTGTTTTTCAGAGCGCAAGAAAAGATGTACGCATTCTTAATTTAATAAACAAAAGTGCTTGGTTCCTGGCTTTGGCAATGGCTGTTTGGCCCGGCACACAGAGGATTTCACTGAAGCATTTTTGAGCCAGTAGACGGGAGATTGTACCAGAGGGGAGGGGTCGGCCAAGTTTCGGAGATGACACGGTGTTTTTGTGTCTGCTGCTTGATTTATACGGATGTCTGAGTGTGTTCTGCTGAGTGGCGTGTGGGATTGCCGGGGATGCCAGGTGGAGACAGGGGTGATGAGTCACACATGGGAACACAGTGATGTAATCGTAGCCCCCCCCCCCCCCCCCCCCCCCCCAACCCCAGCCCCAGCCCCAGCCCCATGCTGCAGGAGGGAGCACTCTTCCTGTTACAGTGGTCCACTGGCCACATGAGGGAGGTTTGCTAATCTTTTAGTAATCCTCAGCGCTGAAGACCTGAAGTAATCTAGTGACCCATTCATGATAATGCTTAGATCTGAGCTCTAAGATTTAAGTCTTTATTACATGCCCTAATCTCATCAGTGACAGTCGAGAGTGATCTAAAGAGCATGGCAAATGCCTAGAATGCTTGAAAATCTTGTGTTTACCTTGCACACCATACAGTTTTGGTCGTTGGAACCAGGGGGATGACTCGAGCTGGGGGGGTGAAACAGAGGCAAACATACTGTAGCACTGTATGTGTCACCACCCCAGGACATGGCTACGTTTATTAGCCTGCTGTGTGCAAGCTTGCTGCTTGATAAGCCTTATCCCTTGCTAAGCTTTTAAAGAACAGAGCATTATTCCACAATATACACATTCGTTGGTAGTTGCTACCAAGTCACTTTCCAGGTTTCTTCCAAATCACTGTGGTCCTGCTTCTGTGACTCTCACATCGCTTTTTGCAGAAACCCACAGCAGGAAGTTTAGGACAGTTTTTTGAATCATTGCTTTACAGATCCTGTGTTAATTCACTGATACTCAAACCATCAGGTTGGCTCATTCCATTTATTGAACTTGCTGTTACCCAGGTCCACATAATATGAGGGTCGATGGATCTGAACAGAATTCAGCCAAAAAGACAAGCAGATAAAGTTGGGTGGATGGTGATTTTTCATTCATTGCTAGTCCTTCTTGTCTACAAAAAACTGAATGTAATGCTGATGAAAATTTTCATCGTGATAGTTGACTCAAAGCTCATAGGTGCATACAAGAATTATTGTCACTCATAAGCACTTGTCACACTTAAATCTTAATTGTTAATTTCATGTACAGCTTAAGCTTACACATGTTTATTTTCCCCAGCAATAGCAACAACCTTTTAGCAAATTTGTAATAGCTATAAAGAGGGCTGAAATGGTACTTTGTGTTGCAGAATTACGGGTCTTAATAGTTTCTGGTCACCTATGGAATGACCTGCTGGCCTCTTGGGGACATCTTCTCATGTTTTCTGCTCATCTCTGACTTTGGATGGTCAGAGGATGTAAAAATGACCATGCTGAACATCAGTTCATGTTCAGCAATCAGCATACAATATGCACCATGGCTGGATGGAAATTATTCAGGCTTTAATTAAAGTGCTAGACCACACACCAGACAAACACCATGGATAAGCACTAATACATATTCATATGACCTTTCCAATGACCACTGACAAGAAATGTTTTAGGGTTAGGGCAGGATTTGCCAGCGCGACAGTTGACGTCGGTTTTCACGCTGGGATGAATATTCATGAGCGCTGATAAATCCGGTCTTACACGATGGTGTTTTGGAGGCCATTAATTGTAATTAAATATTTGAGCGGATGGATAATCCAGTCCTGGATGTGCAGGACTTGCCTGCAGATCGCTCCCTGTCTCATAAGCTGTCAGACGCATTTCTCCCATGATGCACTGGGGTATGGTCTGGTTGCAAATGCCAGTTTTCCCATATCTCCTTTTCAGTGAAGGACATGGAGGCATTTATACAGTACCAGTCTGGACAAAAGTTTGGACACACGTGTTTAAGATAATGGGAAACATGCATTCCAAAACCTTTCGTCCTAAAGACATGCTTAAATGCTTAAAATTAGTTTCTTAGACAAATATAAATACTGAAGTTGATGCCTATGTATGTATTTCTTTCCAATTTTTTTAACACATCTTTTGCTTACTTTGAAGAATCTAAAATATAAGCTAGTTTTGATTTGTTTAATACTTTTTGGTCACTGCATAATTCAATTTGTGTTATTTCATAGTTACCATAATTGTAGAATGTGTACAATGGTAAAAATAAAGAATAAAAGTTGTGTCCAAACTTTTGACTGGTACTGTATCTGTATTTGAGGCCCAGAGCAGCGGCTGGAGAGTTGGAGAGAGACAGAGAGCTGCCCAGGTGTAGCGATTAGCAGCTGTTGTGATTAGAGTGCATCAAGGTTTAATCACAGCCTGCAGACATGTAGTAGGTATCGCTATGCTCACGCTGTGGGACGTGGCAGCCCTGCGATGATCAGAACCGTACCCTATCTCTCTTAATAATCTGCATCTGGTCCGCCTTCTTTGTCATCCCCCCTACGTCTGTGTTTCTTGGTGCAAGTGTATCATTCGTTTCCCAACTGCCTTTCCCCCTGCCCATGCCTCCACCCTTTTGGGATATTGACGTCTACCCTCCCCACACCCGCGGTTTTCTGACCAGCGTCGACGCTATGCTCATTCAGCGGACTTGAGCTGTCTGGTTTCTTAGTTACAGCAATCTATGTTACCAAAGGAATCCTGTTTTCTAAAATAAGATGACAGTCCATTTCTTCCTAGACATAGGAGTCCACTCTTTATAACTGAACTCACGGATATTCAGTGACAGGCTGGTCTGAGCTTTGTTTTGATTCTGACTGTTTGGCAGTTAATGTAAACCCACACGTGTCGATAGTGATTACGGTCAGAACTGAACAGTCTCACTGCCATTGAAGATTCATGAAGCCTTCATCATTACTTAGCAGGTTTATTGTGGTAGACATAGTGCTTTCTCAGTAAAATCTTACCAGAGAGTCTCTGCTTTTGCTCTTTATTTTTCTCTCTCTGTATTTTACTTGTCTGCCTGGTTCAGTGTGCCTCTGTGATCTGTTATTCTGCCTGCTCCGTTTTGTCTCTGTGATCCGCTTGTCTGCCTGGCCCTCTGCCTCGCTGTGATTTACGGCCGTCTTCTCAGCAGCATCGGAGACGACAGGGCACTTCCGACTCAGCGAGGTCATCGCACCCTGACTGGGATCAGTCATAATGCCAGAGTTCAGCTCTTTCCACAGCTCACCCAACGCAATCACGCAAAACACCATCTCCACATGATCTGACCCACTTCACTGTCTTTGTATAGGAGCAAATACTCACACTCCGGGGCACTTTATAACAGAACAGATTTGTGATAAACAGACAAACAAAAATCAGAGTGACTGACCGGGTGAGAGGTGGAGATGGAGGGAGGGATACTGTGGAAAGGGATTTATTTCCCGCAGTCAATGTGAGTGAGTCAAGTACAGTACACAGAGCCATTATAAAATCAGCAAAACAACACCAGCCCTTCGCCTCAATCAGATTTCACCTTGATGTTTATGTAAACCTGTATTGGAAGTGGCAGACTGTTCTACCCTCAGTGACCCTGGCTGTTTTGTATTCAGAATAGGGTTGAATACGAATATATATTCAGAGTATACACACAATACATACCGTACTGATGAAGTTCCTCCATGTCTATAAATGGGTGTGTGAGTGTGTGAGTGTGTGAGAGAGAGAGAGAGAGAGAGAGAGAGTGTGTGTTGGGGGGTGGCTGTATGTGTGTGTGTATGTGTGTGTATGAGTGAGTGTGCGGAAGATGGATGTGTGTGTGTCTGCACATGTGTGTGTGTCTGTGTCTGTGTCTGTGTGTGTGTATGTGTGGGGGATAGATGTGTGTGTGTGTGTCTGTGCATGTGTGTGTGTGTGTGTGTGTGTGCATGAGAGACTGTATCAATTCAGGTTCACTAATGAAATGGTAGCCTGCCAGACATCCCCTGATGGGATGGTGGTGGGGTGTGAAATCTCATTAGCAGCCCCACCTTAGCCTCAGCACAAGCCATGGAGATGAGCACTTGACCCCCCGTGACCCCTAAAGAGGAGCCTTGCGACTAACAGACAGCCAACCCGACTGCTGTCCAGAGGAGGCAGCAGGCTAAACAGGTTGGGGGGGCGGGGACTGGGGCAGGAGTCCTTATGAACATATTGGTTTCAGCCCTGTGTTTCAGACATTACCAGATTTATTACCTGGATCCTGACTGAAATAGTTGCTTCCATACACACAGAAGCAGAATCCCAGTATCACATTACAGTGTGTTATAAACATCATTACTATTGATCTGAACACACTTTATTGAAATGTTAATCTGTTGCCTTCTTCTTTTTTGAAATACTATGCATTTCATAAATGGAAGTCTGTCCTGGGTGTTTTCGTTATTGGTGATAAAACAAATTGGAGTTTGCACTGAAGCTATTTGAAATTCAGCTGAAAACCTCTGGGGTTTATTATTACAAGCAGACAGTGACAGCAGACAGACATTCCCCGCAGTTTTGCAAGGGTGACTGACTCTTGCATGCAAATCGCAGTGTTGCAGCTTGAATTCAAATGCAAGGGGGGAGGTTGCCATGTGCCAGGAAATACTCCC
The DNA here is from genome assembly GCF_013368585.1 of Megalops cyprinoides. NCBI lineage: Eukaryota > Metazoa > Chordata > Actinopteri > Elopiformes > Megalopidae > Megalops > Megalops cyprinoides. The sequence continues at coordinate 22,318,167 of NC_050584.1, read as the reverse complement.
CAAATTGAGGATGTGTGTGCAATGGTAAAAAAAAAACATGCTGCTTATTTTGGGAGGGAGTGAATGGTGAATTGGGCTTGTTCATGGCAGCGAAGAGAGAGAAGAGTGCATATTTAGCTTTTTTCTGGCGGCTGTGGCCGCATGATTTATGGAGTGCGATGAAATCAGCCCCTGATGTCATATTTACCCGACGGAGACAGCCTAGCAACCGGGACGCCTGGGTACACAGTGTGTGCTGGCCAAGACGTGATCGCATAGAGGGTGGAGTGCCAGCCTGGAGTCTCCCAGCTGCGTATGCATCCGCCATCCATATCCATCACCTCCTGCCTCACCCTTTCCACACTCCGCAACCTCCTATCCCCCCACCCCTCTCCCCTAACTTTAGTCCCTTACCCATCTCTACCACCCTTCTCCCCTAGTATCTACCCCACCCACCCCTCTCCCCTGCCTTCTATCCCCCTAACCCTCTCCCTCTGCTCCGCCCCTCCCTTTCCTCTCTCCCCCACCTCCTACCCCACCATCCCCTCTTCCTCTGCTCCTGCCCCGCCCACCCTCTTCCCTTGATGGTGTGTGGCATGTCGCACTTTTGTTAGAGGTGCAGAGATACAAGCTGCTCCGTCTTTCGTCCTGCTCTCCCTGTCCAGCCTGCTCAGTACAGCCGTACTGCAGGACGCTCTGACTGGCCTTACTTTCTACAGCACGCTCAGGCATACGCACACACAGATGCATGCAGACACACACACACACACACACAGGCATGCACACATACACACATTCGTCCCTACACACTGTACAGTGCATTCACATACACACACATGCACATTCATACAGGAGCCGGAGTAGTAGTCATTATTGCAGTCAGCAGCATCAGTGTAGTAGCAGGAGGAGCAGCAGTAGCAGTAGTTGTAGGAGCAGCAGCAGGGGCAAGCAACGTCTTGCTGCAGGACTAAGAAGAGTAGGTCTGGTGACAACAGGGGCAGAAGGAGCAGTAGCTACCAGAGCAAGAGCAGCAGACACCTCTGTCCCCCTGCTTCACAGTACTGCACATCTGGATGTGCTTAGAGATGCTGGGCGTGGGCTCAATCTCTTCCAGTTAAATGCAGGGTTTTCATCCATGGAGCATTTTTAGGCCTAAGCGCCTTCGCCCTCTGCGTCTAGGAAACCACGGATTAGAGGGAGAACGTGAGCTCCCTTACCCCTCAGGGGGCTGGGGGGTCCCTCTGCAGCATTTGCGGTTCGGTTGGTATGACATTGTGGGAATGTTAAAAGTTGCAGGACGCTGCACATTTCATCCAGTATCATAATGGGATCTCTGGAGGGATCAACAGCAACAGTTTATGTGGTTTGAAATTAGACCTAATAAGCCCTTTTTTGTCCGTTCTCTGCCATTACAGTTTTTTTTCCATCCTGAAGTCTTTTTTACATACAGGAAGTTTGGTCATGGAGCTTCCTGAATGGTTTCTCTCAGTTTTAGAATGTGATACGTTGTACCACCGTAACAAGGCAAATGTTCATTAACAACAACTCTAGGCTCCAAGTTGTCTCTCAGCTATTGATAATTAATTTTCTGCAAGGTTGTCTCAGGTATTTCCCAGTTGGCATGGGAAATAATGCGTTGATCTTTTAACGCCCATTGTGCTTTTAGTGTAGGGGAGTCTCACAGCTCTGTTTTGGAGAAAATTACTAAACCCTCTGATTGGTATTTTTGTAAAGAACGATGTACTGCTTTTGTTCTATTCACATTGGAAAGTGGCCCACTGAGCTTAATAATATTTATAATTTAAGAGCCAGATTGAGAAGCACAAGCCATCCCACCCAGGATCTCAGCAACAGGTTGAGTTTTGACAGGTGTGCGTGCTTGTGATGCAGCGTGCACAAGGCCACGTGGGTCCGTGTGTCCCCCAGCGTGGACGCGTGCAAGTTGGGGCATGTCCGTGAGGCGAGTGCGTGTCCGTGTGTTTGCCTTCGCACGCACAAATGCTTGCGTACCTTCTCTAGCTGACTGCAAACACGAGCACGGAGCTGATGAGGGAGTGTCAGAGGAGGGATCCAGTTCCCTGCTCAACGGACCTGGTGCAAATTGCGTTATCCTCGCTCCAGAAAAAAAAGGTAGAAGGTTAAGTAGCTGCTGCCCTCCCAGCATTTAATCTCCTCAGGGAAGCAGGTTATCTGATGCCCCCTGTCTCAGTGTGTGTGTGGTCACCCTCCATTACCCCCATCTGAACACTGTGTTCAAACATGCAGGCTGGCTGCTGCTGGCAGCCCCTGAGAGGGTGGCGGTGGCGGAAGAGAGAGCCTTCTGTCATGCAAATGGAGCAGTGTCTGGTCGCCCTGAAAGACCTGCATGAGTGGATGTCCTACCTGGATGTGTGGAACAGCGCCTCTATTATTTAGTCCCTTTGGACCCCCCAGGCCTCTAGGGGGCAGCAGTGTAAACTGCTGGTATGAACTGCAGGTATATGTTAGTATGAACTACAGTATGAACTGTCTGCTGCTTTGGTAGGAAGCTGATGGTTTACTGGGGAGACATGTTGTATGGTGTAATGTATATACTGTATAACGTTCTTTCTATCTCCACTTGACGGTCAATGTACTAGCCGCAGTTTTCCGTTTTAAGGATTGTACATTGCGATGTTTCCATGAAAGCTTGCCAAAGTTTGCTGCCTGAAAAAAACCACAGTTGTTTTGCTGTTCTATTATCAGTTAGAGTCTGAGTGTAATTGGATATATATTACAATGGCAAACAGATTTTGACTTGTATTCTGAGTTTGAAAAGAGTTCTGTTTCTGAAATGAGTTTTTGAGGTTTTGTGGAAAAATTCAGCAGCATTGTTTGGTTGGGTGTGGCAAGTGTACTGGACTTACAAAGCTAGCGCTTGGTGCCCTTGAGCACAGTGAACGATTAGGTTGGCCTCGTCGGTCTGTTTGTCTGTAGCTCTGGGTCTAAGGCTTTGCCACCTTCTTTTTCTATAGCCTTTTTTCTACCTTTGCTTTTCTCTGGATTTAGACCTTGCTCTCTCTGGTCCGCTCCATGAGCAGGGCCTGCTCTCCCAGCTGGAACAGTTAGCATTAGCACTAACACAGTGTGTTTTGACAGTAGTGGCTGTGGGGCGCTTGGGGTTGGGCAAAGGCTCAGCGGGCGGGGTCGACACTGAGAGCAATTGCTGCCGCAATCTACTCTCTGGGCAAGGGAGCGGGAGAGACCAAGGGCGAGGATAATTCAAGCTGCTGAGGTTCTGTGGGGGGAGCCGCTTTCTTCCGCCAGAGCGGGGAGCGATGAGTGCTGACAGGTGTGGTGGCCAGAAGGTGTCGTTCTCATGACAGGTGGCGTCCTGGCTAATGGCGCCGTACCTCACATCTGTATGCAGCTGAGCAGATACGCGCGCTTGAGAGGGAGAGCGTGAGCCGTTACTGGAGCGCATGGGACTGCTGTAGCGAACACGGCCATGTTACGCTCTCCCCCCGACTCCCTGCTCCACCCTGGGGGACAGTGTTAAACTTAGCAGGAATGTATTTTTCCGGTCCAGTCTAATCGCTCGTCTGTGAATTTAATTGGATCTGACCGCAGCTCTTGGCTGACGGAATGCTTCGTTCCCAGATGGTGGTGTTTGTTATTAAGAGCAGGCCTTTAGGTTCTGTTAATGTTTTTTTTTTTTTTTCTCACTCTGTCTAAAGCTGTACGGGGAAGTAAAAAACTCATTCCGACATCCAAACCTCTTGCTGTAATTGTGTAAATAAAGGTTGTGGTGCTGTCAGTGCCACACCGCAGTGTTGGCAGCCTAACAGGATATACCCTGCACCTGAAAGCAGCCATTAGGACTGGGGACAATCCATTTGGGCGAGGTGATCTTGGCAGATGAGGTCATGTCCGTGGTACTACCGGCTGGCAGAGTCACCACAGACGGATTCGGGGGGGCAATGGGTGCTGTGACCACACCACTGTCATTGCGCCAGTGTCATTGCTCTGGGTGAATTTTGGCTTTGTGACACTGAAAGCAATAGAGGGGACATTAGTTGCATGACAGGTGACACAGTGGCCTCCCAGCCTTTCGTCTGAGACCCTTTAATAAGCAGAGATCACAGTGACGTCTGACTGTTTTTTAAGGATTTAAATGAGCCCTCTGGTGATCAGAGGGGCTTTGTTTAAGTGTCCTGGGTGAATGAGATTCTGTCTGGCAGATAAACACTCCTGAGTAGTCTATTCCCAGAGTGTTACACACTTCCACCGATCGTCTTACAGGCCTTTTGTCTCCGTCCATGGGCCAGAGGAGATGGACCAGGGGGACTGATTTTATTACTTCAACTTTAAGCCATCTGCAGATGTGAGCAGTAAATAGCCCTATAGTCATAACCGGTACAGGATTGGGTCAAGATCATAGGACTTCAACAGATGTTTATGTTGCTCATTGACAATGCAGCAATTTCATTTTACATTACATTATTGTCATTTAGCAGATGCTCTGATCCAGAGTGGCTTATACATTTGGGAAAGTTTTAATCCAGAATTGTTGAAATATATGACTATATTTCTGAATTGCTACCTATTTGTAAATTACATTACATTATTGTCATTTAGCAAATGCTTTTTTACAGAGCAACTTACACAGGTTACAATTTTCATGTTATCCATTTATGCACCTATCCATTTATACTGAGGTGATTCTGGGTTAAGTACCTTGCCCAAGGGCACAGCAGCAGTGCCCCAGCAAGGAACTGAACCCACAACCTTTTGGTTACAAGCCTCACCACTATGCTATACTGCCGTAAATAAACGTATGATGTGTTTTGATACTAAGGTGCAAACAGAGATGGTATGATATGAGCCAAAGGCATAAATCTGTGTTATGCAGTATTTAATGAACAGGAATGACATTTCGAATTTGGGGTGGGTTTCTCACCCTGCGGACACCGCTGTCTCCCCTGCAGCAGGGACGACACACAGGCCCAGGCAGCGCTGCCTCCACAGTCACCCGGACCAATTTGTCCGCCGGCCTGCAGGCCGCGGGAGAAGCCCGGTGGAGCTTGATGGACGACCAGCGGCATGCTCAGCTGCCTCACCTTGGCAGGACCGAGGGCGCTGCGGTGCCGAGATGGGGGGGGGCGAATGCTTCCCCTGACAATTAAGCCCTGCCTGCCTGCCGCTGCATGCGGAGCGAGGGGGGTGGGCGTGCGGAGACAGGGAGATTCACTTAAACGCTGCATCAATATCTGTACTCATCTTAACCATAGCCTCTCGTACTGTTATTACCAGCGCTCTAAAGGGGCTGTTTCTGCCCTAGTTGTCAGCTGCTGGCTGCAGTTCTCCCCACGTCTTTTTTACCGCAAGTGCATTGCATTACGTTCTGTCATTATTTCCTCGGTGTGTGCTCGTGCCCAGGTGACTTAACAGCATGACAGATAGTTTCCCTGTTTAAGAGCTTGATTCTCTCCCACCGCGGTAATTGAGGTGTCTTGTTTCAGCATACCGTAGTAGTGTTCTACAAAGGATTCAAGCCCCAAGCCCCCAGCCCCTCTGAGGTCAAGTGATGTAGCCTGAAGGTCAAGTGCCACTCAATGCTACAGTGGCAGTTAGTTGTTAGCTGGTGTTGATTGCTGTAATATCTCCAAGGTTTCTATATGCGATCTTTTGCATAAGATCTTATTAGAAGCAGAGGCGGGAGAGTTTCAGCCACAGCAAATGAGAGTTGTATCACTCTCTCATGTTTAACAAACTTGTATATTTTTCAAGCTCGAGACATGCAAGGTGTCTAGATGTCATGTCTGTTGCTGTACGCTGTAAATTCGCCATCACGTTTGGATGCGGTGTCACGTTTCTTGGCAGGCCCTGCAGAGATTGGCTGAAAGAGACAGGCCGTACGATAAGGTACCGTGAGAGCTCCATCTCCTGCGCCCGTAGCTGAAGGAATTGGGAGAAAGCTGAAACAATGGACAGGGATAAATATGCTTGCCATCTGCTGCTGTCGGGTGGGCGGGACGCGGCTGGGGGAGAAGCGACAGCCAGGGAAGGGCTTCCCGTCAGCAAGATGCCGTAAAGCCAGCAGCAGCGCCAGCTTCGGTCCACCTTTGGAAACCCCTGAACATTTCGCTAATTGGATCAGCACCTCTTGTCGATACGGACAAATGCAATTAGAGGAATCAGATCTGCAGCGACATCACCACTTAGAGACCTCTCTCTCTCTTTCCCCCCCTCGTAAAACGCACCCATATCTCCCCCCTCCCTCCCTGGCTCTTCCTTCCTCCTGTTTCTGCATTCTCTCGGCGACACCCTCTGACGTCCTTATCCCGATTCTCCCTCCCCTGCCTCCTGCATGTTGTTGGGTCACTCACCGTGCCTCTTCAGGGGTGTCATGAATGGGCGTGGTATCTGAGGGATGCTGGGTGTCGTAGAAGGCAGACAGGCTGTGGGAGGAATCTGTTAGTACCTCCTGACCACCCAAGACTCCTCGCTCCCTCTCTGTCTCTGTCTCTCCTTCTTCCTCTCTTTGTGTCTATGTATCTGTCACCTTCTTTTCTTCCACCTCTCTGTTCAGTTGAATGCAAATACTTTATTGCATGACATACTGAGTGCATATTGCCAAAGCACAAGCGATGCTTGCCCTCATCACAGACGCCGGGTGAACTATTTGTTGATGTTTATTCTTCCTCATAATTCATGTAGTGTGTGTGACTGACAGCTCCTGTCAGGTCTTTGATGGCTCTTAAACCCCTGGGGGGTGTGACATAGCCCTGCGTCCTGGCGTCCGAAAGCGCGGCAGGGTGAGTCACAGGCAGCAGCACGCCGCTGTGCAGAGCCAAGGCAGCAGCTCTCACACAGTGGGGAAAGCATTCGCCTGTGCCAGACAGTTACCTCAGTTCCCACCTTTAACTTAGGTGTCGCCCCATGTTGGCTGTCTGACTAGAATATGAATGTATTGGAGTGGTGTAGCAAAGAGGTAAGGAACAGGCTTGTAAAGTTGCTGGTTTGATTCCCTGCTGAGGCACTGCCGTCGTACCCTTGAGGTACTTAACCCACAATTGCCTCAGGAAATGTCCAGCTGTGTACATGGATAACGTGTCAAACTGTAGCCTATGTAAGTCGCTCTGGATAAGAGCGTCTGCTAAATGACAATAATATAGTGTAATGTAATAGGAATACCGCCCCGATCTATGGCAGGCCACGTCTACACTCCAAACTTCACGCGCTTGTAAGGATGTACTTGAGGTTTTTGAGGCTGGTCAGCATCACTGCTGCTGTAACAACGCTTTTTCTGACACATTCAATGTTTGTCTCATCAGGAAGTCTTCCCATGATGCAATTCATGAAGTACGCTCTGGGCGTGGTCTCTCCGCCTTTCACAGAGCTGTCACCTGAGCCTTGCTCCACGCTCTCCACTGGTCTGGACCAAGTGTATTGTCTGCTGTGGGAAGCCCAAGCAACCGTAAACTCATTCCCTGGCTCTTTCTAGGTCTATAATGAACTCCTGAATATTTCACGGAGACTAGAGAGTGATAACATGCTGCAGCAGGGACTTCACAAAATGCTGAGCTCGACTAATGAGACTCAGGTACTGAGACGCACTGTGTTTGCAGATATAAAGCCTTGATAGACCATGCTAAAACACTAGAACAGCAGCATTTATGAGTGGGTCAAACTGCCCAGTGAGTCACATTTAAAATGTTCTTATTAGAGTAAAGGACAGCATTTCATTGGGATATTTCTTTTCATTTAAAATCAGCAGTTATTACAGAGATGATTCTTCTTTTCTTGTTGATGCGCTTTGTGCGCTCCTGTTGTGGCAGAATGAGGTCTGTTGTCCCATCAGGAGAGCTATAGTCCCTGCTTAGTGTGTCTTGTGTCTCAGTGTGTCTCAGTGGGCCCCCCATCCACAGATTTTCATCTGTGCTGTATTTGTGTGCTTCTGCCAACTCGCGCCAAAAGATTTGAGGGGTGTCTCCTGAACATGTGAGGGGAGTCACCAGTATGTCTCACCTGTGTGGAGGATTCAAAATGGTTTCCAAGAGTCCATGCAGGCAGGTTAGAGTTAGGTTTAGGGTTAGGTCACAGGTACGTCTCACCCTTGTGGAGGATTCAAAATGGTGTCCCAGACCTCAGGGGCTGAGAAGAGAGGAAAGAGAGCCCATGCAGTCAGGTTAAGGTTAGGGTTACGGTTAGGTCACAGGTGTGTCTCACCTGCGAGGAGGATTCAAAATGGTGTCCATGACTCAACAGGCTGATGAGAAAGAAGAGAGATCCCATGCAGGCGGGTGATGGGAAGAAGGATAAGGAGCTGCTCCTCAATAATGAGCCCATACATCAATGTCTCCTGCCTCCATTCCACAGCAAATCACTCCTTTCCCCTCCACTTGGACGAGGAAGGCAGAAAGACACCAAGGCACCGGGTTTTCTGTGATAGCCCAGGTGGTGGGAAGAGACAGAAGAGGAGAGCGGACGGACGGGCTGTCAGCGGCGTTGACGCGCTCGCTCGGCTCGGATCAAACGTTGGCAGCTGTTTCGCCCTGTCCTGTTTTTCAAACACGGGGCTGAAAATAGCTGCAGCTCCAGCTGTTGGGTTGAAGGAACGCTGCCCCTTTTAACGAGTTTCAGGGGATTTTGCCATTTAGAGTGGGTATGTGATAAGCTTCTTGTTGTGGTGGAGAGTGTTGATCTGCCTACCCCGATGCACACATTGAAAGGTTTAAGTGTTGGTGTTGGTCAGGAGAGCATATAATGTAGCTCAGTGTTTCTTTTCCTGCGCGGTGTTGCAGGGCTGGTGGAGCTATAAACAGATCGCACTTCATTCTTCCCCGCCTGCCTACACACGTCGAGGCGTTAAGCGTTTGCTGGGAAAGTGTAAGGCTAAGTGTTTCAGCTCATGTGAGGCTCTGTGAGCCATGAGTGCAGTGGATGTGCTGTTTGCTTTGCGGGAAGTGTCGATCACAGCCCTCTTCTAATTTTTGCAATAAACATTCCTCCCAGAAAAAGCACATCTGTGGGAAGGGATTAGGGAGGGAAAAAAAGGATTCGTTATTTCTGAAGCCCTATTACTGGCATGTTTTAATAGGAATAGGAAGGCGTTTTTGAAAGAGAGAATGGTGTTTTTCTTCCATTTGAAATATAAAAACCAAAATTAGGTGCTCTGGCTGCTAGGGTGTGGATATTGGTATAACACAGGGCAAATAAGGGATGTTTATTTATTTCTTTAACAGGGACAGTACACCTTAATCAACATTTCATTTTGCACATCAATTTAAATGCGCCAGATTTAGCTAGAAGGCTAATTTGCATCTGTAGTCCCAGGGCAAGTTAAAACAACACATAGATGAACAGGATAAAATGCACAAATATCAGTAAAAAATTCAGTTTCATACACATAAAAGCAATTCTGTATATTCTGTGCTGAATGTTTGGTTTAGAAAACAAGCCCTGTCTTCAGTTCAGCAAACACAGTGATACCCAATTTCAGCAAAACAAAGCCTGCCCCATCAGAAAATAACATCAGACTCGCATGTCAGCAAGCATGTCTCTGTCAGGTCTGCTGCGCACTCGATCGAGACAGTTAATCCCTGTCAGGGATCTGAGACCTGAGAGCGCTAGGCAGTGCCTCTCCTGTCTCTCCTGTCCTCTTTTGTGGACAGATCTTCCTTGTGTTTGTCTTGAAGGCAGGAGGTAGACCAAGTTAAGCTGTTGTTCTCCACAGCCCAACCGCTGTGGGTTGGCAGTGTGAGGAGATTCCTTGACATTTTATGCGGCATCCGTGTTCCTGCCTGGAAGACCTGCAATTACCGTTCTGGTTGTTTTTTGTTTGTTGTGCATCAAATCTGTGCTTATTCCTGTCGGACATGCTCTGCGGAGCACTACAGACGCCCTGGCTACAGAGCCACACATGGCAGAAATCTGCAGTCACATTTTTTGTTACTCATTTTGTGACTCACATGGTTTACAGTTTACAGCTTCTTTATAAATTTGTACAGCTGGATATTTACAGGAGCAATCAAGGTTGGGTGCCTTGCGGAAGGGGCACAACCGCAGTCTGCCACCTGGGAATTGAGCCCACATCCTTCTGGGTACAAGTCCAATTTCTCAATCACCATCCCAGGCTGCCGCAGTAAACAAGACCAGTGAGATTACGACAGGAGTGGAGAGGAGGAGGTAGAGGAGGTAGAGGTGGAGGCAAGGCCAGGTTTTGGGAGATTGCACATGCAGACATTCATGTATGATTTAGGGACAAATGTGAACTGGATGCTTTAGTGAAATCTGACTGTGTGACTATTCTGCCTTTGTCTGTGCCAAACATTAGAATGGGACACACTCTCAGGGCTTGGCAGTTTATTTCCTACATGAAAAAGAGGGACTTGAAAACTTGTGAGGTGCCATGCATTCAAGAAGGGGTTACTGCTTTACAGTTTATGCTAACCTAGGTGTGTGTGCCGTTATAACTTGCGCAAACATGCATTGTTTTCGGTCCGTGAGAAATGTGAGAGAGCGGCGCTGGGAATTGCCTAACCCAGTTTCCAGCACTTCGCCGAGTCCTGCTGCGCTTTAGATCCTCCGTTCCCTCCATCTGTGCTGTCAGAGACGGAGGGAGAAAGAGAGGAAGAGGGAGACCAGATGACCTGTGGTAGTCTGGGGAGGGAGAGGAAGGGAGTGAAGGAGAGGGGGACCAAGTGACCCGCCTCACTGGAGGGAAAGGGAGAGAGAGAGGGAGGGAGAGAGAGGAAGCCCTACAGCGTGAGAGTTCTTATGACTAAACAAAGAATAAAATCTGCTGCAGCAAGGGTATGAGACTATGCTGGGATTGGTTTGGATATTGTTTGTGTGCTTGGGAGAAAATGAGGTGAGGGGAAACCAGCCAGCTGATTGCAGGGTCTCGTTTCACGTCGTGACCAATTTCTGTGTGATCTGTCTTGTCTCTTTTTTTTTTTTTGCTTTTTTTGCTGACGTTTGCACTGAAACCCCCCTGTTGTGTGTGGTACTGCGATGCGGGGGTGTGTGATTGTGCCCATGTGTGTCATTGTGGTCTCTGGGATGCGTGGTTCTGTGTGTGTCATTGTGGTGTCCTTCCTCTTTCATCTTTTCTTCATTTATATTAAACGTTTAATGTGCTTTCAGATGGGTTTTATGCCATCTGTGTATGACTCTTTGAAATGACAGGAAAGGGAAATGGGTTTTCAGGTATGTCATGAGCATTTGGTGCAGAAGTGGATCTTTTTTGCTGGTTAAATTGCCATGGATGAGAGGGGAGTGCTATATCACTGGATGAATCATCACTTTGTGAAACTTCCGCCGTGTGGCGTCTGGCAATAGGATTTTTTAAGCAAAATATGCCTCTTTCTTCTCTTTGCTCCCAAAGCACAACGGTAATGATGACTGAAGTACAGAACTACACAGCGATGCTCCACGTGACTGTCGTTCAGTAGATACAGAGAGCATGAGGCCCAGAACACTGTCGTGCATACACAGTGCACAATACAGTCAGTGTGCAGACCCTTTAGACATCTGCTGACTGGGGTTTAGACCTAGGGTTTCCATGATATATCCAACCATTATTTGTATGACATCCCCCCTTCCCCATGTCTGTGGTAATCTGAACTGATAGGAATTATTGATCTTATTTCTGTTCAGAGCACGGCTACATATTCTAACAGCTATAGTCACACCATTGTAACAGATGAGACCCTAGATGCTTATAGTGTGGGTGTACAGTAGCTCTTGTTATGTCAAACACGTTCTTCAAGGTAGATGCGAACCGGCAACCCTCGCAGTCATATGGCGATCAACATCTGGCAGAGGGCGTTCAGCCTGAGACATCAAAAGACCTGTCTGGGAGACTAAATAAGCTCCTGCCATCCACTCCAGAGGGCAAGGATACCATCTGTAATGTAATGGAGTCTTTATGCTGCTGTGATCATACCATAAACAGTGGAGCTGTTTCGGTGGAGTCAGCCACAGCACTTTCTATACAGGGCGAAGCGCAGCTGTTTGCATGGTGTTTGCAGTGATGGAAGCAGGGTGCCTCTTGCCATGCCCCCTAGTAAAGCAAAGCTTTGACTTTGTGTCATTGAAGCAGATAACGCTTTGAATTCTGGCCATCCTTTCCTTTCTAACCTCTAATGAAAAACCACTGTTTCTCATCAAGCACCAACTGAGAATATATTGAGGAAGAGTGTATGAGCGGAACACAAACAAACAACGTGAATATGTACTGTAATATTAAAAATAATCATCTTCTGGGGGGCTGATTAAAGAAAAGAACATCGAGCTGAATTGATCCCCTGCTATTTTTTTTCTTTCTTTCTTTCTTTCTTTCCTTCCTGCAGGCTACTTCCTGGAGCTGCTGAACGGCTCTGAGCGCTCCCTGCAGGAGTCCTTCCTTGCCACCTACGGGACGCTGTACTCGCAGAATGCCCACATCTTCCGGGACCTGTACGGCGAGCTGCGACGCTACTACCGCGGCTCCAGCGTCAACCTGGAGGAGGCGCTCAACGAGTTCTGGACCCGGCTGCTGGAGCGTCTCTTCAAGGCCTACAACCCGCAGTACGCCATCGGCGACGAGTACCTGGAGTGCGTGGCCAAGCAGACGGAGACGCTGCGCCCCTTCGGCGACGTGCCCCGCGACCTGAAGCTCAAGGCCACCCGCGCCTTCATCGCTGCGCGCTCCTTCGTGCAGGGCCTGACAGTCGGCGGGGAGGTGGTGCGCAAGGTCTCCCAGGTACGTCCCACTTCCCGTCTGCGGTTTCCTGTCCGTAACTTCCTGTAGCCTCCATCCCCATCTGCTGTTTGTCCAAGAAGGCAATTTCCAGAGTGGTCTGGCGGTAAATTGCTACGTCTTGGCAAATGTAAGGCAGTTTTTCCACATTTTTTCACACAGAATCAAATGCAGAATTTGAATATTCCACTAGAAACTCTACAAGCCATGAATCGATCAAAGCTGCTTCAAAGAAACCGATATATATGCTTTTCCTGCTTTCTGCCTTCCCTTTTCTCTGTCTTCCTTTTCACATCTTCTTTCATCTCCTTGATCTCATCTCTTTGCCCATCTTTCCTTGTATTTAGTCTGCTTTGTGTACATGACACTCACCAGTATTCCACTCACAATAAAACACTGTGTGTTTTAGCATGAATATCTTCAATAACCATGATGGCAATGTATTTGTCTCTAGCAAGGTACTGCTTATTAGTAAAGTAAAGCAACGTACACAGAGGATTTTATTGTTCCAGCCATGTAGCTCTTTTAGTCTTCTGGATTCTGGCTCAAGGAATTATGTGACAGGCACAGACGGACCTGACCACTAAGAAGAGGATTAGGTTGAAAAGTGTTGAGTGATCGGATTGAACTTCACCATCATCTGTATCTAATATACACAAATACATTTCATAGTTTAGAATTTTGTATTTTGCATTTTTACATGTTTTTAAGGGTCTGGCTGAATTAATTTTGTGTCTATATATAGGTGCTAAATTCTTAAAACCCACCTGCAGACACAGCCAAATGCCACCGGCAGACAGAAATAAAAATAAAATGACTTGGACAAATGATTTCAAGAAAGGGACACGCACACGTGTGCACGCGCGCACACACACACACACGCGTGCACACACACGCGTGCACACACACGCGTGCACACAGCCTCAGATTCCACTGAGCAGATAAGCAGAATGAATCAATGTGCAGGGGCAAATGAACAGCGGAAAATACAGTATAAAGCAGGGCTTGGGCCGGGAGCAATCCAACAGCTGCAGAGGCACATAATGTCACTCCACAATGAGAGATGCTCTCGCTCACCTCATCGAGAAAGCCAAAAAAAACTCCTCCTCCCCCACCCTGCCAGCCCCAGGAACCTTGAAATTAATCAATTAAACAAATACTATAGATCTCCATTGACACTGCTGCCACCAGGAAAAGGGCAACATATTGGAAAGGTATGCTATGCTGGCATTTCCACAGAACTGGCTGCTCCATGCCCCCTGATTCCTGCTGGGACCAGCACTATTACCATAAATTCCCTCCCCCTCCTGTCTCTCTGTCTCTCTCCCTCTCCTCTCTCTTTCTCTAAAATACTCATGACTCCTGTTGTGAGCTTGCTTAGAGAAATGAAGCCACCAGCTGTCTAATTTTTTTTCTTGTTCTTTCCATGTTCTCATGTTTTTTGCTTTGAAGAGGAAGACTCAGTAATCAGTGAGGAACACTGGAAGTGTGTCAGTGCATAGCACATCTATTTTTACCAAAATGGCCACAGCCCAGTAACTGCTGATGTTTCTGAGGAAGACAATCAAGTATTTACACATATTTAAATATATTCAGCTGCTTGTGTTAGAAAAGTGGAATTCAGCAAAGAATAAAAGCGCACATCAGCAGTCAGCTTTGCTACTTGTTTAGTTCTGTCTGAGGCTGAAAATAATGTACCGTAAATGAGGTAACATCAGGTGATAGAGCTGGGCAATAAATCCTTATCTTTAATTTAAATACATCTTTAATGTACTGATTTGCAGAGTAGTCTGGTTCAGGGATTCAGTTTTCTTAGATTCCATAATCCATTCATACAACTATAGTTTCTTCTCCTGGGTTATAATAGATGTTTGCAATCTAAGATACATACCCAAACCCCACAGATTTAGAAGCCAGTCCTTTGTCACTGTACAACAGCCCTGCCATTTTGTACTGAATGTGAGAAAAGGCACACAATCAGACTTTTGTCTGTCTGATTCAGAATCAGTGCTCTTCATGTTGCTAATCGAAGCAGGTAAGAAGGGAGAGAGAACGATTTGTGTGCAAAAATGACTTTGCCTGAAGGTCGGCCGCCGGAGCGGGCGTCTTCCTCCCCGACGGCAGCAAGAGATGGAGGCTACCAGGGGAAGGGCTGCTCCTCCGCTGGGTGGAGCAGGCGTGCCGTTTGGCGGGGAGGCACGCTCCTCTGGAGCTGCACGAAGCAATTATTTTCCCATTTACTCCCGGGCTGGCGTCATCTGTGTTTGTGCGCTTTGTAGTCATAAAGGTCACGGTAAAGCGCTTAGCTACCTGAATTAATTCACTGCTGTGTTAAAGAGGGGAGGGGGGAGGAGGGCTCGCCCTGCTTCACCACAGTGTCTCTGTGCCGAGGTGAGGCTCACAGAGCCTCCTGTCTCGTGTCTGCGCTCGTCACGTCTGTTTGCGAAAAGGAAACGGTGAAGGCGCTGGCCACCTCCGCTCTGCCCTGACAGCGCAGTCCTCGCCTGCCTGAATGTGCTCCATTGAAAGCTCAGAAATATCCATGAATTCTGTCAGCGTGTGTGTCTGTCTTTGAGGATGGGGCAGAAGACTGTGGGTTAGTCGCGCGAGTTGGCAGCCCCAGTAATATGTCTCACAGGCCCTTAGAGAACTGGTGCCGTTGTGGCTGCCTGTCATATCTTGGCACGAAATGGGGCAGGTAACTGGTGGGAGGTCTCAGTATCACTGGTGCTCCAACCCTGCAGCCTAGATTCTGAGCAGCAGGGGGCGACGTACGCTCATGAGCCAGTATGGTGCACC
Source organism: Megalops cyprinoides (assembly GCF_013368585.1). Classification (NCBI taxonomy): domain Eukaryota; kingdom Metazoa; phylum Chordata; class Actinopteri; order Elopiformes; family Megalopidae; genus Megalops; species Megalops cyprinoides. Next base: position 22,302,683 of record NC_050584.1, on the reverse strand, counting down.
TTTCTCCACCCCTCTGCACCCCCCACTTTACTATTCTCTCTCGGTGTCTTCCTGCTGTTTTCTTTTTTTTTTTTCGCTCTGCATGACTCCTTCACCTCAATCCACCTCCTCTCCAGAACCCCCCCCCCCCCCCCCCCCCCCCCCCCCCAGTGTGTAGCCTGCCTCCCACTGCATTAACAACCTGCCCGCACTCTGATTGATGCAGCAGGGGGACGTGACGCACGGAATGTAAATTGTAGTTTTGCTTTAATTGCACTGTGATGTGTGCCATGGTTACCCAGCACGCCGTCTGCCATTTAGCTAAATCTAACCCCCCCTTCTCCCTCCGCCAAAATTAATATGTGTCCTTCAACGTGAAGCTTTTCAGGCACCACGGGAATGTTATGGCTTGTTGTTTCTTTTACGTCCGTTTGCCATTGTCGTTGAGCGAGATTTATGTGTCCATCACTGGTGTGCTTGAAGGGAATGATCTTCGCTCCCCTCCCTTCACTGTCAGTTTATCCACTCTTGATTGCTCGGCAGTAAGGCCATAAGGCCGTATTTATGGGCTGTTAATTAGCGGATGACTGAGTGCGCTCACCGCACGTTTGTTAAAAGTTTCGCTGTCGGGGTGTGTGCGTGTGCGCGTAGGCGGAGACGGAGGGCCGACGGCATCAACAGACCTCAATCATCTTTGTTTAAACAGCGCTCTGTTTATTGTCTAAAAGGCCTGGTGGATACAGCTTCACAACCGGCTAAACAGATTCTGTTCCTTTCTTGGCGGACGAACTGACAGTTGACGGTTTTCGGGGAAGAATTATGAGAGTAAACTAGGTCGCGGGCAGCGTTGGCTCCGGCAGTGGTCAAAAACACCGGACTTGGACGGTTTTGTAGTCCTGGGTGGTACGTGGCTGCAGTACCCTTGGGTGAGGCACTTAACCTCAGCCGCTCCAGCAGAAATCGCACTATATAAATAGGCTCTGGCGTATGTAAAACTGGAGGCGTCAGAGTTGCCCTGGATTATGGCGTATGGTAAGCAGATGAATAATGTACCGTGAGGGTTGCCATCCGTCTGAGTGCACTGTATTAAAGAGCGAAGTCTCCCCTCAGAGGCTGCTCCGCCGACTCCCCCCCTTGCTTATACCAGTTTTCTGTGTCCTTTACTGTGTGAGAACACTTGTTTCCCAGACCTCCAATTAAAGTACAAAAGCAAAAGTAGGGCACAAGCAACATGTGTCTTCTTTAAAGAGCAGGAGCCAGAAGAGGCCCAGCCAAGCTAACGCTTTACATGCTAATTTCTGAACATGTGGATGGCGGGAAACAGGACTATTTGTTTCTTCCCTGGACTTGCCCGTGCGGCCAGCCTGTCCGAAATATCACTCCTTAAAAGATGGCAGCAGTAGTAAAACGAGCCGTAAGGTGCTGGAAGAGGATGCTGGTGGACATGAAAGACATTATTCTAAGTAGAGGAGCTCTTTTAATTGTGGGGGGGGGGGAGATGTCCAAACATAGGGGAAAGTCATCTGCAGCATGAGTCCACTCCACAGCCCAGCTTTCTCAAACTGTTCATTAAACTCCACACACAAGGCGGTGTTGTGAGGAGAGCTCACTGCCAGTGCATGCAGGGGAGAGATCCGGCCTTGGCCATTACTCAACGATGTTCCACCTGAGTGCACGTTGGGTAATTGTGGAGGGCTGCAATTTACACCTCAATGGTCTTTGGCGGGTCATCGATCCAGTTTGCGTGCCCATTTGGCCTTACAGTACAGGAATTACAAGAAAAATCCAATACCCCAGTCACACGCAGGAGCCAGAAGGGATTTCTGCTGAATTTTATATTTTCTGCCACTCTGACATAGTCATTAAAGAGTACATAAGCGGAATGGTTATATGGTTGTATAAGAGCCCTTTGGGGTAACACTCCAAAACCTTGTGATGGTTAAGAATGGTTATTTTTGGTTTATCATGTATTATCCTTTATAAAGTCATTTTTGGCTCATATTGCAAGTGCCAAGTTAATTGCCCTTCTGCTGTCTGTTGAGCAGCAATCCTCATTAATGTTTCACTTAAGATTCACGCTAAGATTACCCAAGGTCAATACAAACAGGTCGAGGGGTGCCGCTAACTCGGAAAGCGATCTGATTAGCGGAATCCTCAACCCAACGCTACACCCAATTAGAGCGAACGAGCATAGCTGATAGAGGCAGACAGCTCCAAAAAACAACACCAAATGAATGAAAGCATAACCTCATCTCAAAGATGCCAGGTTCTGCCATTTTAAAAACCGGACTTGGCCACTCGCATCCGAGCATTGGCCATGAGCAGGACTGCGTCTGTTTGCTCATTAAACTCCCCCTAGAACAGCAGAGCAATCCCCATTCCCCATTAGCGTTGGCACAAATGCACCAGAGGCTGTCCCACTTTAAAAAGTGCGCTATATTTAGCACAGATGCTACGACACCCAAACTTTCTTAAAGTGAGAGAGTTGAGAAAGCATGTAAGAAATGGGTAATGGATTATTAGTGTTATGAGGCCCTGCAGTATCAGATGCCTCAGTAGGAACATCTACATTAATCCATTACATTACATTACAGTACATGATAATCCATATCTGATCACTGCAGTGTGCAAGCGTAGGGGGTGAGAGTGGCCGTTAATTGCATTAGGGCTGTTGTCTTGGCCTGGCACACTATGGCCATTTTTTTTCTCTACTGTGATCAGAAAAGAAATGCAAGAAAAAGTCACTTTGAAGATTGAATTGAATGACTGCCTTTGAGATGTGAGGTCCTTGTGACTCTCATTCATGCTCGTCAGCTTCCCTGCCAACCTCAGACAGAGGCGTTTTCTGAGGAGGCTGGCAGTCAAGCCACGTCGGCGGGTCGTCATGGCTACTCAGGCAGTTTTTAACATAACATTCTGTTCTGATGTAGTAATACCCCCCCGAGAGCCCAGCTCCTTGGCTGGTGGCCTGGCGGGACGTCCTGGGGGGGGCATGCAGACCAGAGGGGTGGCCGCACACTGCGTTGGGGGTAGAATGGGGACGGCTGGTGGGGGGGGTTGGGGGGGGGGGGGTCTAGGGAGCGTACTCCTCTGTGTAAAACACAGTGCCTCCAGGCCCCTCCCCTCAGCCTGCTGGGATCTGACGACTCACAGATGCCCTTCTTGCTTTGATGTGGCATAATCCATCCATTTATTATATGTCTCACTCCATTAGAACAATCTGCAGATCTGGGCAGGCCCTGCCCTTGGGGAAATGGGCAAGGAAACCACTCCAAGAAGGCGATGGGCCAGAGGTAAACCCCGCAGGCGTGGGGATGCTGGGAAGCCAACAATTGTTTTAAGGGAATCCATTTGTTTATTAATGTTTACACACGACTGAGACTCTTTTTTCCCTCAGAACATGTTTAAAAGCACTCAACCCCTCAGGTAGCTGTCTTGTGGGTTCAGTCATACTGTAGTAAGCATGGATTTAATGTTTATATAGGCAAGGTTGACGTTCAAATTAACAGTTGCACGAATTGATCCAAGATAACTGTCAACACGTCAGCAAAATTGGACCAGGCAGTTTAGAAGTGTCTGTTCTTGAGCTATGAGGTAAAGCTCAAAGGTAGCACTCAAAACGGATTTTATCCTTCAGAAAAAGAAATAAATAAAAGTAACAATGTATACCACAGAATGCTAAATAAACACAACCATGAACCACACTAGGGTTTTTTCTTCCAGTTTCTTTAAACACAGCCTGTGTCTTCTCATGTCTGAGAGCTGATCCAAAAATACCTCCAACAACAGTAGATTATGACTCCATAATGTATAATTATTATATGTATACTGCAATGTATAATTCTCCATAATTTGATAATGATTTTGTGCTTGGCTATCTATGTCTTTGCTAGGGAATTAAAAAAAACTTCCTCTACTCATGACATATTTAGAAAAAAGGACAATATAAAAACTAGCATTAATAAATGAGTTGTTCTCATTTACAGGACATTTTGAAAGGATATGTTGTACTTCTACAGATCCTATATTCTCTAGTGGAACAACAGCACAGTCTCTTATACTGAAATGAAGTACAGTAGAACTGTCTCCTGTAGAAAACTGTGATATACTAAGATTGTCTCCTGTAGTGTACTGTGCTACAGTAGGACTGTCTCCTGTAGAGAAATGTTGTACAGTCAGAGTGTCTCCTGTAGTGAATTTTAGCACAGTGGGACTGTCTCCTGTGCTGAAGTGTGGTACAACAGCACTGTCTCTGATAGTAAAGTGTGCTGTAAAATGTGGTACAGTAGCAATGTCTCTTGTAGTGAAAGGTCAAGTTCCCAGGTCCACTACTTTACATTCACAGACACAGCAGCAGATGAAAATTATGTGACAGACACAGTAGAGAGTGTTCTTTGTGACCAGAGAAGTGATAATTAATGAAAGAAGAGTTCAGCAAGTTCAGCTGGTCTGTTTTTATGCAGTCTGTGTGCGCATGCAGACGTTTTGTGTGCATGGGTGTGTGTATGTGTGACCAAACACCACCTCTGCCTCTTCTACAAATGGCCCCTCTCCCACATCTTGTGGGTTTCTAGCAGGTTGCTCTCCGTGGTGCTGGAGCTTCAGTGCATCCCACAGCACAGAGCTGGAATGAAATCAGACACAATTTTCTGAGCAGTCCTTAACAAAAACAATAAAACATGCACTGTTTACAGATTTCATTATCAGGTCAAACCAGTTGCTCCCCTGACTGATGTAATTAACTTTGTGATTGATTGATAATTAATGCAAGAAGCTTGTTTTGTTTTCATTCTAAAGCAGGAATAGTAGCGCATGGTTTTAGTTGATGTAATCTCTTAATTTGATCCTTAATCTTTGACTTTTTGATTATTTTTATAAGGTGGTACACTGTCCTCTAACAGTTATTTGTAAGCACCCTTAAAATGGTTGAAAAAAGGGGCAAAAAGGGTAAAGATCTCTTGAACTGATTACATAAGCTTCATAATCTCAAAGACAAAATGACACCATCTCTCATATTGGCTAAATTGGCAAACAGTTGGAGAGAACTTTAGGAGCGAGCCTTGATGACAAGATGACAAGATTAAGGGAGATAAAATCCTGGAACAGTCAACAGAGGCAACCCACTGATATGACAGAATTCATCTGTGAGAGAAGCTTATCAGTATTAGCCCGTTTTTATGACCGTTTCTGCATGGGTAAGCGTGATGACCTCTCCTGAGTGCAGGGTATTGTGGGATAGATTGACTGACCAAAGGACGCTGTCTTTCATAGGAACAGGGAGAGGCAAGAAATTGTTCTTTTTAGAGGACACCTTGGGCTGTTCTGAGAAAATGTTAAAAAAATAAAAAAAATGAGCCTTGAGTGAAGCGTTATACAGTTGTCCTCATACGAGACATTGGCTGATATGCACTCGCTATAGTCCCAGTCAAATGTTTGGACACACCAACTCATAGAACTCATTTTCTTTATTTTTATTATTTTCCACATTTTAGAATAATAGTAAAAACATCAAAACTGTGAAACAACACAAATGGAATTATGCAGTGATCAAAACAGTGTTAAACAAATCAAAACTATCTTATATTTTACATTATTCAAAGTAACCAAAAAAATACAATATGAAAGAAATTCCTACATAGGCATCAACTTCATATTTATATTATATTTGTGTAACACACAAATTTCATTTAAGGATAAGTCTTTAGATCAGAATGTCTTTGACTGCATTTTTCCCATTATCTTAATAAGTTGTGTCCAAACATTTGACTGGTGCTGTATGTCCAACCACCTCATTAACCCTGGATTTTACTCTCAGATGCTGGTTTCCTTAGACCTTCAATTAAAACAGTTTGGTAAACTGGAAACCAGTAAACCTTTGAAACTGCGCATTCTTGGGTTTTGAATGTGATGTAATGTTTCAGCCATAAAACTCTGGCTCTCCCCGTCCCCAGGTTCCCCTCAGCCCGGAGTGCACGCGTGCCATCATGAAGCTCATGTACTGCCCTCATTGCCGCATGATGGCCTCCATCAAGCCCTGCACCAACTACTGCAGGAACGTGATGAAGGGCTGCCTGGCCAACCAGGCCGACCTGGACACCGAGTGGCAGAACCTCGTCGGTGAGTGGAGCCAGATGGACTCGAGCTAAACCAGCCTTGATTGAAATTACATTACACTACACTACAGTCATTTAGCAGACACTCTCATCCAGAGTGACTTACATAGGTTGCAGTTTTATATCCGGATATTCACTGCTATAGCTAAGAACCTTGCCCAAGGGTACAGCAGCACTGCCCCAACAGGGAATTGAACCTGCAACCTTTCGGTTACGAGCCCAGCTCCTTACCACTACCCCACACTGCAGTACCTGTACTGGAGTCCATAGCATGCAGTCAGAGCAGCAGAATGTGCAGACACAGCTCCCAGGGAAAAAAAAAGGGTCGCCACACACTCATGCCAAATCCTCTCTGTTGCTGGTGGCTAGGATCTGGTGCCATGGTGTTGTGTCTCTCTCCCTGTGTGGTCCAGACGCCTTGCTGCAGGTGACGACCCGCTTCAGCGGGGATGCCAGCGTGGATGTGGTCATCTACTCCATCCCCCTGCGCATCTCTGAGGCCATTCTTACCCTGCAGGAGAGCATCATGGTCTTCACCAGCAAGGTGAGTTTTTACCTTTTTTACGTTTTTACCTTTTCTTGTAGGATGCCATCATGTATGCATCCTTACACACTCACAGACACACACACACACTCACAAACACACACACACACACACACTCACAAACACACACACACACATCATGCTACTTCCTAAGAACACATGTGTACACGGAGGATTCCACTGACATTATTCTGTAGATAGGACTGTACACAGTGGACCGCCAATACAATCGCTAGTGCCTAATTGCCAAAGCAGACCTCTGTAATGCCAGGGCTTGAGAGTCTGGGATTTTATTTATTTCTGACATTACAGCTCCTCCTTTTGATGGTTTCAGTAACATAAAATTGATCACACTTGATTTTTCATTTAAAAGGTTTAACATCACTGGTGGAAAAGCTGTTTGATTGCCTTGTTTAAAAGGTGTAAGAGCAGTGAAATGCCTCTCACAGCTGTGTGAATTAATGGGATGGAATGCACACTCTGTCCTGTGGACGCTGTTCCTCCAGGAGTGCCTTCTTGAACATACGCGCACACACACACACACACACACAAATAAATCAAAACGGATCTCTCCACTGCTGACAGCCAGGTAGGGCGCACCTGAAATCACAGGGGGGTTGCCAACATTCACACTCGCAGGTGTAAAACAATATCTTCTTTGTTTGTGGGTTAACAAGGGAACTCACACAATGTTTTGTGAAGAGATAGAAATATTTCATATTGTCTATATTGTAGGGCAAAACAAAAACTCATTGTTGCTGTATATGTGAGCTGGCAAAACAAAGACAGTGCGGTAACTAGCTCCAGACTTACTGTTTCCACTATAGCCAGGGAACACCCCAGTTAAGACATTTATGTTCCTGTAAATTTGTTTGGCAGGCTGCAGTGGTACCATAACTTTGGTGTACCGTTATAGCAACATTAAGAGAAGGTTATGTGTTAGCCCAAGCATTTCTGTTACATAGATGATGGACTTGGATCCAATGGATGGTGTACCCCAGGGTGGGCTGTGTCGACGTCAGCTGGCCCCAGTGCTGGCGGTGTGGTTCCTGGGATCATGGCAAATCAGATTATGGGTTCATTACTGCCATTATGTAATGTTTTAAGACTGAAGGGCAAAAAAGTTCATAGTGCTGAGGCGTTCTTGTAAGTGGCAGTAGTGTAATGTAGAGGCATTCACCATCAGGCTCTTGGAAGGTGTACTGCTGGCTACAATGCTGAAACACTCCAATGTCCACCATAAAATACATTATGTGAATATAGGGAATTACAAATTGTAATATCAGATGATGCATCTGAATCTATCTGTCGTGAGTTGTGTTTGCTTGTGTTTGGTTTTTGGTGTCAGGCAGCTGCTGGCTTGGCTGGGGGCGGGGGTGCTTTGCCTACCAGCAGCTGCAACGTGTGGCCCAACAGAGGGTGACCAATGGCAGGACGGTGTTCATGCACCAGCCTGTCTGATCCAGCGCTGTCATCCCCCCACCCCCCAACCCCGTGTCCCGCAGGTGTTCCAGGCGTGTGGGAACCCCAGGGAGGCCGGGACCCGCAGCCCCGAGGACACAAGAAAGCGACCCAACGCGGCGGTGGAGGCCAAACCCAGCCCGACTTCCAGCGTGCGGCTGGAGAAACTGGTCAGTACCCCCTTCACCTCTGCTGACCCTGGCAAATGAAACGTACCCCTAGCGCACACCAGCGCCCGTGAGCAAACACCTCCTCGCTGCAGACAGACCCCCCCTCCTCAGAGAGGCGGCCGGGTAATGAGCAGCATTAAAGCAGTGCGTGTCTAATCAGGAAAATTGCTGAGGCCATTAAATATGAGAGGGAGAGCATCGAAGAGGACTGCTGCCTGTGGCCTGTCTGTGCACGTTGGCATGGTGACATAGCACAGATGTTTTTTTTTTAAACATAATTTCATTAGTTATTTATTTATATGTTTAGCAGACGCCTGTATGCAGGACGACTTTGATTTAAGCACCCAGATCTTTAGAGTGGCCTGCGACCCATTCACAATTATGCTGGAGTAGATGAGGTGAAGTACCTCAGCACAGTCGCACTCAGAATGCAAACCCACAGCTATCTGATGTAGGGATCAGTCTCCAAACCACTACTTCACACTTCTTCAGTCTGTTGTGGGCCCAGGTGCTATAATGTTTATTAAAATTATTTCATGTTTTTGCCACTCTTACAGTTAATATTAATATCATGGGCATGCTTTCTTAGATGATGCATATAGTTGTACAATGATATCCAAAGTGCACATGTAGAGCAATGATTTGTTAGGTTGTTATTCTCAGCCTCTGATGAGGAATCCGAAATGGGTTACAAAAAAAGGAAGCATAATTTTACAGTGTGATGGTGGGTGTGTGATTGGTCTCCCCCCAGATCTCACTGTATAACATAACAGTATAATAATGTGTCTTGTTTCAACAGGCAGTCTAGTTCAAGTTGTGTTTGGCTAGTTTCACGCAGGTCTTTTTGAACAGTGTAACTGATATTATGTGTGGCTGGTCTCTCCCAGGTCTCTGATGTGACAAGCAAGTTGAGGGAGATGCAGCAGTACTGGGTACAGCTGCCCAATGCACTCTGCAACGACAAGGTGACAGCAGGAGCAGCCAACGAGGACAAGTGCTGGAACGGAATGGCCAGGGCGAGGTAGGCGACCAGGCCACAGAAGGAAGCACTGCACCCTCATGATATACTAAGCACTATAGCTTCCTTAGATTAGGCTGACTTGTGTCCAAAGTCTTTCCACAAAAGTGCTTCGTTCTTAACTTTGAGGGTAAAAGCTAAGCAGGGGCTAACATTTTTTATTTACACATTTTTTGTTAACTTTATCATTCACTGGCACCACGTTATCCACAAAAGTAACACTCACTTAGTTAACTCTATTCAAAGACAGAATTAATGGCTTTAGCCTTGGAATTGAACCCTGCTTGTGTATACAGTGCTTTCACTATCATAACCTCAGATTGTAGCCAGCTAGTCATAATTGTTGTATGTGAGTTTTGCTCTGCTCAAAGTTGCGATATACACTGACGTGATGTGTTAAGGGTCAATCCCACACAATAACACATGCTGCAAAAAGAATGCAAAGTACAAACAGGGGAAGATGGATTGCTTAACCAAGAAAATGAATTAGTGGCAGTGAGACAAACTTACCCAGAGAATGTGAAGGCTGTAGCAGGTTCTGGTCTATGTCCGCTAAACACATCTTTCAATGGGTTTCATTTTCTCAGATATTTATTTCCTCTTTTGTTTCTGTAGAACCATTTTTCGTACAAGTGCTTCATGTTTCAGCTGTAATGCAGACCCCCGACCTGAATGCCATTAAACCAAATTGATCAGTGAATGGTTTAACTCTATTCTGTGGCGCCAGAATTTTGCCCTCATTAGGATGTTATAGCGGGTGAAATTTATTGCACAGTGTCAAATATAGAGATATATTCCAAGCGATGTGCTAAAAACAGAACAGAAAGGCCATGTATTATCAATAATGCACTTCCTGCGGCTCGTAGTCTATTGTATTTTTTTTGTCTGCATGAAGAGTTCAGCTGTGGTGCATCAGGGAAGCAGGGTTTCTGGTTTGCATTTCGCCATAATTGGTGCTTAATCACCTAAACGGGTCAGTTAATTGCTTAATTGGGGAAGTTCAGCCATCTTCCTTTTGCCTGAATGAAGGAGGTGATAGGGCGGCAGTGTAGCATAGTGGTTAAGGAGCAGGACTTGTAACCGAAAGGTTGCTGGTTCAATCCCCGCTGGGATACTGCTGCTGTACCCGTGGGCAAGGTACTTAACCCACAGTTGCCTCAGTAAATATCCAGCTGTATAAATGGATAACATTGTAAATAACTGTAACCTATGTAAGTCGCTTTGGATAAAAGCGTCTGCCAAATGAATAAAATGTAAAATGTAAATGATACAGAGGTCCTGCAGGATCAGCATTCAGAAACACTGTGGTAAGGGACTGGGGACCAGAACGGGGACAAATGCAAATACATTTGCAATTAAAATCCACTAAATCAAAGTGTTGGCAAAGTGTTTGTTCAGTCATACATTGAACATTTTTTGATGTGAAATAACGAGGTGGAATAAGGTGCTCAGCCAAAATACTCACACATACATACTACGCACGTTTAAATTAAGTCCATCACTCAAAATACTTGGCACGAAAATGCAAGCCTAGAAGTGTAAACAATCAATGACAAATATTGAGCTCTCTGTTGCTTTCAAGACAAGGTGATTTTTTCTGCATAGCCTAATCAATCAATATGATTATCGCACAATTATCTAACCAACCATCTGAAACATAATTTAAGGTGGCTTTCAATGCCAAAACATGGCTCTGAGGCAAAAGCATTAAACTATGATTTGTAGCAATGTTTAACAGAATCTGGAGAATTATGAAATGAAGTGTGAATTCAGGAGTGGCCTCCCCTCCTTGTATTCCTGAAAATGAAATCACTTCCTTTTCCGTTTCATTTTATTCACATCTGCCTCTGAGAATTATGTTTTTTTTTCATAATGCTAGAAGTGGTGTGAAGGAATTGTTTTTCCAGTTATGACAGTTCTACAGTGGTGTAGGTACTAATTAGTCCCTTAGTGGCGTATTTTGTTTGCATACCTTTATGGTGTCTCCCAGTTGAAATACACTGGATAAATCCCATGCATTGAAGTACAATACATTGGGATAGGGATTTCCTGGGTGGATTTCTCTGGCAGCCCTTATCTGCAGGAGTTCCATGTATCTGCAAGAGAGAGCAAGGAGCATGTGCTGGAAATTGCCTTTCTTTCCTGCCTGTGTGTTTGTGTTTTACAGAACATGTGTGGCTAGCTCAGTAGCTGGTGGTTGACTATTTTGCACTTGTGTGTGTGTGTTTTAGATCCATATTGGTGGGTGACCAAAGTGCACTTACATACATTTCAGGTACCTTCCCGAGGTCATGGGAGATGGCCTGGCCAGTCAGATCAATAACCCTGAGGTGGAGATCGACATCACGAAGCCCGACATGACCATCCGACAGCAGATCATGCAGCTGAAGATTATGACCAATCGCCTGAAGAACGCCTTCAACGGCAATGATGTGGACTTCCAAGATACCAGTGAGTTCCCTAAGGGCTCTCCCATTCAGACCCGCCAGCCAACTTTTAAAGCTCATCTCACCTGATGCAAAAACTACGGTGTCACCAGAAGGACAATTTTCAATGCTACAGGTGTACAGTCAAAGTTCACACACACACGAATCACAAAGACATTCAAATTACAAACATTTGTTAAGTTACAGAATAAATTGCACAAATATCTTATCCCAACCCATACTTACTTCATAATAAACAGCAAAAAATACAAATTGCAAAAAATGGTCCCTTACATACAGATTTCAGATTCAGATATTACATTTACATTTACATTTATTCATTTGGCAGACGCTTTTATCCAAAGCGACTTACATAGGTTACAGTTGTTTTACAATTTTATCCATTTATACAGCTGGATATTTACTGAGGCAGTTGGGGGTTAAGTACCTTGCCCAAGGGTACAGCAGCAGTGTCCCAGCGGGGATCGAACCGGCAACCTTTCGGTTACGAGTCCAGCTCCTTAACAACTATGCGACACTGCCACCCATATTAGATTTCCTTTATTGTCATTTTATCATGCACTTGCGTGCAATCAAGAATGAAATAACGTATCTTCTGTACCCACAGTGTACATAAGTTAAGAAAGAGAATTAGAACAACAAATATCTATATACAATACACACACTACAAACAAGGAGTGTACTGTAAATTGTCTTTGAGTCTTATAGCAACATGTCTTTGCAGTATATTTGGAGGGGAATAGCAGCATGTACTGTCAATAAATTATCTTTATAGCCTGTACAAAAAAGTGCCAGGTGCAGCATGAAAAGGATTGCACTGGTGGAGAGACGTGAACCATGAACCATTAACTTGGGAGAGAAGTGATGGTTCACTTCTCCCCACTGGTGTGAACCTCTATTTATAGCTACAGTACCGGTGTTTTCAGGCTTCCTCCACTGTGCTGAGCACAGATACTCTAATTATTGCCAAATATTGGAGTTCTTTTCCACTCCATAGTGGTGAAAGTAGGGCAGGACAAAGGTTCAGAGCTGCAAGCCCAGCGTAGGTCACAACTGTGGGCAAGTGCACAGCGGCAGCTTTTTCTTTATGTGAGCCCATTGCCCTCAGAGATTAGTTTAGCTGCTCTTATGAGAGTCCACTTGATGTTATTTTCCTGTTTCCCTCATATTTGACTGTTTTCTTTTTTTTGTCCCCCAGCTGATGACGTCAGCGGTTCGGGGAGTGGAATGTGTGCAGATGAGCAGTGTGCTCGCAGCCCTCGTGTCATCGTCCCCAACACAGACCGGCCCAAACTGTACGCCTACCCCGCTGAGAATAAGAAGGTTGTGAAAGGCACAGGCAGCCAGACCCAGCCTTGTGTCGCCCTCCTCCTGTTCTCACTGGTCGCCCTGTTGTTTAGGCGATAATTGACAGGCTATGCCACCAATCGGGACTGAAAATTGGGATGATTGGGGGGTGGGGGGGACGGGGGGGGCAGGAAAATGGAAAAAGGGTTGGTTTAATAATTTCGCCAAAAAAAAAGAAACATGAAAAAATGAATGGACTACCTTTTATCTCTGAGAAGAAGAAAAAAATGGAAAAGTAATATTCTTAATTTTTGTTTTGTTTTTATTTTTTAATATATGGTAAGATTTAGAGCTGGTCTTTGGCATCTTTTATTTCTGGTGTTTGGTTTCTTTGAAAATTCTGTACCTAAGAAATGTTAAAAGAAATTGTATAGATGATACGTATGTTAGGGTTTCAAGTCAGCACGGTTAAGGCCGGCTTCCCAGCACTCTGATAATGAAATCAGAATGTTGCTGTGGCATTTCAGCAACATGATAATATTGATAAAATGTTACAGAAATGTTGTGGGAGCATGCTGTAAGTATGCTCGGTTTGTAGTAGTGCTGAGCCAGACTTTTGTTTTTCTACTCATTTTAAAGGGTTAGCGTATCATTTATTTATTAAAAGGAAAAAAAGTATGTTGTTGTAAGGGGCTAAAATACTGATATTGTTTTATGGCTGTTCTCTGAAAGAGCTCTTGAAATGTGCATCGCTGAGCGGAACGTGCAAAAAATATATATTAAAAATGCTTCATATTTCAATTTGCCGCTCTTCACCAAAAAACATAATAGTGTCATTTTGTGTGAGGCTGCAATCTGGAGCAAGTTTAAATTGATGAGCCGATCTGTTCCCACTGGTGCAGAGACAGTGAGCGTCTGGAGAGAGAAGAGATACTGGGTAAAAAAAAGAGACATTACTGCATGTCTAATGGCATGTAACCTCTCTCTCCGTGCTGACAAACCTTTTTATTTGAGGAAAAAAGGGTCGAAAACCCAAAGTTTCTGCTCAGCTCTACCCACCAGCAATGAAGAATATGGACAGCATGATGAGTTCTTTTTCCTCAAAATGATGCAGAGGCATTTTTGAGAGTGCAGATTTTACAGAAACCTAAACATAACCTGTATCAGTTCTTAAAATCAAAGATCCTGAAAGATGAATAATCCAGCCAGTGGTGGCCAAAGTATCGTACATGTACAGTGGGAAAGGGTGCAGGTGGGTGGTTGGGGGGGGGGGGGGGGGTTATTCTTCCGTATTTCTGAGTTCAGTTTTCCAGGTCTCACATTATTCATACAAAGCCCTGCATTATACCCACTTTAAAAAGGTGCTCCTGCCACCGATATATTCCTCCATACTGATGTCTCAAGTCGCAGCGGCATAACTGCGGCGGCCATCTCAACAAAGAGTCTGTCTCTGCCCTTTCTGCCCTGGACATTTTTCTGATGGAGCACACAGGGAGCCTTCTGACACGTTCGTCTGACTCCCATGGCGTCACTGTTACATTTTAGCAATGTCGGGCTAGAAAGTATATATACAATCGTTATGGGCGTGTTGTGCGAGCGCTGAGTCATAGGTCGCTGTTCTAACCCACTGTGCTGCGAACCAGCTGGTCCGGAGATTGTGGGCCAGGGAAGAAAGAGGTGGTGCGGAAAAAAGAAAAGTCTTTCACAATCTTCTGGTTAATGTTTCTGTGACAGCAGACGAATTGATGCAAGAAAAGATCTAAAATGGTTGCAAAAGTGGTACCCTGTGAGTGACAGATGGTGAAAGTTCCCAGCAAAAAAAATGGAATAAGAAATAAAAGAATTGTATATGGCTGCAGCAGTAAGGTATAACATAATACCATGAATATCCATCAGTGTACCACAGCGCGTGTGCGTGTGTGTGTGTGTGTATCTGTGTGTGCGTCTGTGCATGTGTGTGCGTGTGCATCTGTGCATGTGTGTGTGTGTGTGCATCTGTGCATGTGTGTGTGTGTGTGTGTGTGTGTCTGTGCTTATATATAGGACTCCTGATTTGCACTAGTGGCAGACTGAACCATTTGATTTCCCATGGTGTCCTGAAGTAAGAAATAAAAAAGGAGGTCAGCTCATGATTTAAATGAATTGTGTGGTCCCTCTCACGAGTGCTTCTTCCTTTCCATTTGCCTAAATTTGCACAGCCCCCCCGGCCCTCCCTCCTCAGCATTTCCAGGCACGTGGTGAAACCCTCGCATATAACATCCCTCACTGTGTTCAGTGATTCAGGACGTTCTTTCACATTAGATTTTTTCCCCCATATTTACTTTGCAGCGGTTCTGGTTTTCGCTGGTTCAAGGGTCTAAATTGGAGTGAGGGTATCTCACTCGACTCGGTGCAGACCTGCGTTTCTGAATCGTTGAAAAGGCTTTCTGCACATGGAGACCAACAGATGGAAAATCAATATGCTAGAAATGGCTGTAGAAGTGTTGATTGATTCTGTTACAGATACCCGCGGATGGATCATTAGATTGTGATTTTTCCCTAGGAAAAAAATCGATTAGAATCAGGAGCCCTACATATGAGATGAACTGTGTCAAGTGTTGAGTGTGTGGCTGGCATTATTAAAATGTGCCAATTTAGAAAATATTTCTCCTGTTATTTTTTATTTTATTTTGTTTGTTTTTTTTATTTTTAAATTCACTATGTAGTTTCTTTTTTCGTGGCTATAATAGAGCACCACTTGAAGCAGAGATGAAATATGTGTCAGTTGCTGTCGTTTGTTCTTGGATCCTCGTGTCGATTATAAACGTGATGAGATTTTGAAGGTGTCTGTGTCATGCTCATTCTGTTTTTATCACAGGTGAAAGTTCTGAATGATGTCTGAATATGCTAGAAATAGTTATGTTAGAATGCAGGTGTGAAATGATTACAACACATTACAGCCGATATTGTCAGAATGCAGGAGGGCAGATAATGTTGAAACACAAAAAACAGAACGAATGCTGTCAGACCAAAGGAGAGAATATGAGAAGATAAATTTTAATGTACTACAAATAATGCAAAAAAAAGGTGACGTAAGACTAGATGAGCGCTAATGATGTCATAATGCAGGACCCCCACACTTATAAACTATGTTCCAGAGCTCCAGCTCATTCTGATAATTATGATGGATTCCCTATAACACTCATGCTCCTGTCAGAAAATGCAAAGGACATGTGTCTCACTCCAGCACATTCTCAATGATACCACCTGGGCCTAATGAAAACCATGCAGACCAGAACAAGGTCAGATATCTATTACAGATGCAGATGAAGTGAGAACAGGCACATTGCATTGTACAGGGCATACAGGGCATCATAGCCTTCATCTCAAATATATGTGCACTAGGATGAGTGGTAAAGATGCTGCCTCCTAGCCAAATGGTATCTGGTATCTATGTTATCCAACAGAGGATTACTGGTTGGAGAATCAGAGGTGCGTCGCCTGCACTGCACTCATTAGACTGGATTCTCTCCCTCTCTCAGCTCCATGTGATACCCTAGGGTTCTGCAGCACTGATAGGCCAAATCGCAGTGTCAATGTCTGACACAAAAACACCCCTTCAGATTTTCAAGACTCACAAACCCAAACAAACCCAGCGGTGCATTTTCTTAGCATGCGACGTAAGTAAATCTGTTTCTTTGTGAAACCGTAACTCTGGGCTATCGTGTGTGTGGCCTTGTATTCTGCTCTCCCCACACAGTGCCGCATCATCACATCCACTGCCCCCACGCTTGCTTTTAAAACCAAACCTTATTTGTTATGCTGTGTGCAGGGAGACATCACGGACACATACAGGGACAAGCGTGCTCCTAAACATTACTGACAGCGGAATAAATATTTATGGACATAATGATATTACACACCAGAGAGGGAAAGAGAAAACAGGAAACTCTTGGCCCACGCAGATTGGTCTCTCTGATGGCTCTATCTTGGAAGTATGTCCTCCCGTCATCTGTTTGCCAAAATCCACCCACCTGTAAAGACGGATCGTTTTTGGTGAAGAACCAGTGGCATATATCGGGCAAAGCCAGGCATACAGTAGGTGCTAGAGTTGACTGCATTCTATACCCGTGTATTTATCACTTCTGGGGAGAGAAGCAGTCCTGTAGAATCAATATATGTTATGATATTATCATGTTATTAATACTTTGCAGTATTACATTGTCTAGTCAATTAAAATTTATTTTTGGCCTGAATTTGTGTCATCCTGTATGCCAGAGAAGACAAAGATGACTGTGGCAAAGCACCGCTGTCATTGTTATTTCATTTACTGTTAAATAAACGTTAAGTCAACATTCAGGGCAGTGATGTCCAATACCAATTCAGTAATCCATGCACTGAATGCAGTGAACTTTTCATTTGTAGAACCAGAGCACGACTGCAGCGTCTGAACCGAAACCTGAAGAGCCTAGAACATCAATCATTAAACATAGCCACATTCAGGCAGTAACACACACCCCCTGATTAGCTATATCCCATTTGGAAAAGGTCATTTGCCAAATGCATTTGATTTAGTCTTGTGCTAGGACTAATTTTGGGATGTAGTATGATGAAATGCCCCCCTTAATGTTTTAACTGAGATGAAAATGATTGTGCTCACACAATTTAAAATTTTACACTTGCCCAAGTCTGGCGGCAGCAAAATTCAAACATTTTTTATTTTGTGCATCAATGGTCTCACCTGCCAATTTCAACAAAGGCAGACCCCCACCACTGAACTCTGTTGCTTTTTTTTGCTGCTTTTTTGTGGCTTTTGGCACAACCTTAAGGTGAGAAGTCGATACTCGTTGTAATATATATGTTTTGTGAACATCAACAGTGTTGCAGTGTGCGGCTCCTTGGTACAATTTATGCCTCCATTCTGTTGCTCTAATTATCTACCTCCTTTTTTTCCCCTGCCAGTTTCCGACGTTTCCAGCACTCCGACGTCCTCCATCACTCATTCTACTCTTTTCCAAATACATTTTTCACAGTCAGAGATGCTGCCATAAGATTGAAGTTAAAACGCTTTATTATTTATGTCTTAATATCTCTAATCTCCCTGGAAAATAAATCTCTCAGCCAGAGATCTGTGGGGGGAGCTGTTTGAGCATTCTGTGCACCTCACAACGAGACCGGGGCCTGTATTCACAATGATTCTGCAGTAAGCACACTCTTAAGAATGGACTTAAATCACAGTAAAAAAAAAAAAAGCATTCCTAAAAATTGTACTTAGGACACTGCTTAACTTGGAGCTAACGCCACTAAGCTCAGAAGTGCATGCGAGTCTGCTACAGAGTGTGACACCACCTGTTTGAGTTAAGAAAAGTGAGAGTGGCTTTATTTGAGACTGGATCCCTTGCTCAGTGAGCTGTGAGCTGACTGAGCTCTCTAGCCATGAGTTGGCCTTTTGCATGAGGACCAAGAACTAGTCCTACTAAGAGCACCCTTTAGCAAATCACAAGAGCAGCTCACTTTAGACTGAGTGTGCTTTATCTGCTTTGTATGTACATTGAGAGGTTTATTCTAAGTCTGTATGGTGGGCTGTTCCACCAATGTACAAAGCAGGCCCAAGCTAAGTTGATGAGGCCCATTCTTTCAGGGAACCCAAAGACTTGATACAGTGTTACAAATGTTATCCACAGTCAGATTTAATTTCAATTTTCATATATCGTACATCAAATGTGAAAAAATGTGTACATAACAAGTATTGATACGCACATTATATATATGCCTTTGTGAAGCTCCTCTTGCCCATCACAATAGGCCTCTTTCATTCAAAGTTACTTCCTGCATGGAGCAGACTCACTCAATACAGATTTTACAGATTTCTTTAAAGCTTTGCTGACTGTTGTAGAGGCATTTGAGTGAACTGGCCAAAAAGGACAGGTCACTGATCCACTTCATCTCCCTGTTCTCAACATATGACATTTTCCCTCTCCATTTTTTGCCAGCACGAGCAGCACCCTTCATAGACACAGCAAAGCAAATGCTACGAGGGAAGCGCGGCCGTGTAAATGTCAGAGTGGCGGCGGCGGCTGCCGCTCACTCGCTGCAGACTTCAGCGATCTCACAGAGCCGACCCACGACAGTCCCCTGACCCTCGGGCGCGGCGCAACAGGAAGCGGAATTAACCTGTGACACCCGCCACTTCGGGAAACGCGAGAGGGCCGGCGAGACGACCGAAACCGCTGAATGCCTTGACGCTGCCCCCGGAGGGCTTTGCGGATGATACAACGGATAGCTCCAATCTGTTTGTGACATGTGTACTTGTGTGTGAATAAGAGCTATCTCCCGCTTACAGTGTTCGGGCATGCCGGCTTCCGTCAGCTCATCGGGCGGAAGGGATTGGGACAGGAGTGATAGCGCGCCGTGTCATCTCTTTATCCGCGCTGTCTCGCGGCGTTAGCGTCAACGTGAAAGAGCTGTCGCTTCCTCGCACGCCAATGCCTGTGGGTATCGATGACTGCCACCACACTCCCGTGTCCTCAAACGCTTGTCCAGATTCCTACACACACTGGCTAAACCAGCCCAAACAGACATTAACATTCTTGTGAAGCCTTGAGTTGAGTCTTCAAATGACTCATTTAATAGCGGTCTGCTTTGGAAGAGCACAAAAATATTTATGAAAAGCAACTACATCTGTGAATGGAAAGCGTTACGGTTCAGATGTATCCTCCAAAATACTTAAAAATACAGATACACTTTTTAAAACTGAAGCGGTTAACACGGTTTCCTTTGCCGTCCAAAATTCTCTAACGGCAGGGATTCTGAAATCAAAATCCTCATAAAATATACTTAGTGCAAGGGTGTAGCAAGACATGGTAGAATAAAAAAACAGACAAAATACGGCTTCTTCATAGAGGCAGGCAACACCCAACAAAGAAAAGCAAACTCAGCACTCCATCCCACACAGCCCTCTACACGAGGAAGCAGGGATATCTGCTTTCATAATGTAAGAAGCTTCCAAATATACTCTCCAAGCTATTCTGTACGATTCAATGCAGGAGAAGGACCTGATGATTTCCTGTGATGCAGCTGCCTTTAGGGCTACTTTGATCAGTTTGAGTAGGTGTAAGAAGGCTGTCACATTCTCTGGCTCTCGTCTGATTAATTCAGCATGGTATCTGCCCTCCGCTGGGGGCTCACTCAGGCGCCCAGAAAGACGAGGCCAACTGCAGGCACAGCCCAGGCACTGATGAACTTGTCCAGCGCTGCCTCCTGTTTGAGCGCCCTCCGCTGTTTGACACTGCCCTTGAACAGCGCGCTGCGTGCGTGACCCCTGCTCAGGGAGGGGTCGAAGGGATCTTATCAGGAGCCTCTCCGTGCACACGTCTCAGACATGTCAGTTGAAGCTGTAGTTCTCTCTGAGCTCCCAGCCGTCCTTCACCTCCTTGCCCGGTGTCCACGCAGCTGTCCGTGCCCTTGCGGCGGTTGCCGCGCTTCCCTGCTGGGGTGCGGCGGCCGTCTTGGCCCTGTCTTTCCTGGGTGTGCAGCTCCTGCCTTTTGCTCGACCTGCAAGCGCAGACAACGAGTATCAGATAACCAGCCTTCGCAATCCCCGCAACTCCTGGCTGATGAAGTCACTAAAGCAGGCTCCCGTTTCAGATGCTGTTATGCTAACTGTCCATTTGCTCCAGTGCATATTTCAGATACATCAGATGCATCGGGGTGGCAGTGTGGCGAAGTGGTAAGGAGCAGGACTCGTAACCAAAAGGTTGCCAGTTCAATTCCCCGCTGGGGCACTGCTGCTGCAACCTTGGGCAAGGTACTTACCCCAGAATTGCTTCAGTAAATAGCCAGCTGTATAAATGGATAACATGTAAAAAAAAACTGTAACCGATGCAAGTCACTCTGGATAAGAGTGTCTGCTACATGACAGTAATGTAATGTAATGCATCAGTGGATACAGACAACTCTACTCAGTGTGCTCAGTAAGCGTATGTTTCAGGAGTACTGTGTGTTTAATTTGCTCCTAAACAACCTATACCTGTACAGCGCTGATGTCACTGATCCCTGATGCGTGCCCTGTCCTTCTGCCTCTGTTTGTGTCTCTGTCAGGTTTGTTATTGGTGGCTATCACTTTATCAGTGATTTGTAGGTTGCTCTGGAGCCAACGATGACATGACCAAAGCATATCCTCTCCCTGGTGCATCATGTCTCTCTCATGCAAACCTGACTCAGGGCTTTCTAGAATGGAACAGATGTCGGGCCTTGTGCAAGTAGACCTCATTGTGGCCTTGCTTTTACGATCTGTGTATTTCATCTTTGGCGCAACATAACTATGGCCTTTACAACCTCTCCACCCAAAGACAGCTCTAAACCAGTGTTTTGGGCTTGGATTTCTAAGAGAGATGAGACACATGCAGAAAAAAGGCACTGTTCCATGTGTCAGGATTGTCAGGAATAACTAAACAGACACTGTGGACGATGGCAATACATTATGTTTGCTTGGATTCTGAGCTCCTCGACTCTGGACAGAGCCGAGGTGTGTGCTGACAAACTGCAACTCCTCCCTGCAGTGCAGTTTCTTATTTGTCTACAGTCAGCTTGGGATAAATGCATTAGATTATGACTGTTGTGAAATTGCAGGGTAGAAGCATAAGTGAGTGAGTAAGGAAAGTCAGTGGGATTAAAAGGGGGACCAGCTGTATACTAAGAAAATGGAGTGTGCCGTCTCCTAATATGCAGTTACAGGGAGTTTGACTGTCTTGGTCTTTCTGAGCTTCAATTTACTGGCATAATTTTTTCTTGCCATAGAATATTTTCATGGTTGTTGTTTCATGACAAGTCATATTGGAAGAAAGTGACCACAGCACATATTCATTTTTACCAAGGGAGTTATTTTTCAACAGAACAACATTTAAGGGATGACTCGACTTTGATAAAAAATGTATAAAAAATAAAAAACAGCAGAAATCGTCGAGCCGTTGGAGGTAGAATTTATCAGGCCGGTGGTAGGTGGACAGGTTTGTCGTAACAGGTGGAGACTACTGCTAATCTATGGAGAACACAAGTAATTCCCCAACCAATTATTTAAAGAAATAAAGATTGACAAAATATATTCTATTCTTCCAGTTGCAGCAAGTCATTCATGTCACAGAAATGAAGTTAGACACAAATAAATGACTTTAGTGTAGGAACACTAGACAAACAACAGACCTACAGTAGTAACTCATGTAACTCTAACTCAGGCTTACACAGGCTTACTCTTTGGAGGCTAGAGCACACCATGAGAAGGAGACAGAACCAATGAATATGAGAGGAAGCCACCAGAAAGTAGTGACTAATACAGCACACTTCAAAGCCCTCTATGGGGGCGGCAGTTGCGCATGAAGACGTGACGTTAAACTCTGTGGCTGTGCTCCTTTCCCACCTGAAACGCGGATGCACTCGTCCTTGTGGCGGTCATTCCAGGCCTTCATCTTGCACGCCTTGCCGCAGTAGAAGACCTCGCGGCAGCGGCTGCAAGGTGCCAGGGTCACACCCGCCGAGCGGCCGCACTGGTAGCAGTATCTGAACAGAGGCTTCCTGCGGACCCACACATGAAGGGTGCACTGAGGGCGAGGTCAAAACTGGTGTCCTTCCGACACAGATGCACACGCAAACACTTAATGTACAAACACCCATACACATACACGTACAGACACACACACACACGTGCGCATACAGACAAACAAATACAAACGTGTATATACACAGAAGCACACACAGACATGCAAGTTCCCACACTCTTTGTCTCTCACTCTCTCCCTCAAACAATTACAAATCCTTCCTCCTCTCATTATGTTGTATTGTCAAAACTGTAAAATAATGGCAAAGTATTTTGCAGTCATACAGTCTTCTCTGCCTTCAGCAAAAACTGCCACGTTACCCCAAGTACAAACAATATAACCCTTAGCTGTACGTGTGTAATCTGTCAGAAGTACTTTTGAAAAGACCAGCATAAACAGGCTGACATTATTACAAAACATGAATTAAAGAACAGAACATTATGCTAATGTCCTGCACTAATTATTCATATTTATATGAAGAAGAACACCAACCCAGAAAAATTTCTGGTAACATGGTTTTCAGGTTAACAAAGGTTCATTACTAAATATTTAGGAATGTATTTGTTGCCATCTAGTGGTTGCATTATGTTTTACACCTTCCCAAAATGTGAATGTGCTAAATTACCATTATTGGGCTTTTTGTACTGCAGGGGTACTTAATGTCAGTATTAATGTCCTTGCACATACGTCAATTGATCAGGATCAATTCCATGAGATCATTAGACATTTTTCAAGCACATTTGACTCATTGATTAAAAAGGCAGCTACCCTCCAGAAAGCCCTATGACGGATATTTCACATTAATCCCCAAATAAATAATGCCTGAGGCTCTCTACACAGTGCACTCAGATATCATTAGCTTACATCTAACTGGGATGAACTCGTGTCTAAGCATGTAAGTAGTGTGGTCATAAACCAGATTCTCATTAACGTAATATATTTATGGATAAGGACTACACTCACCTTATGTTGGTGTTTGTTTCGCTCTCCCCTTCCTTTCTGAGATGAGGAAAACAGACAATAATTCACTATTCATATGAATAATTAATACTCACTATTCACATAGAGACACTGTTTCATTATTCATACTGCACCAGAATGGGATGAGGAGGCAAGTATACGTGGACAGAACCAACAGCAAAAACTGAACACACTGAATACTAGTAGTAGCAAGCCATCAGAGTCTCCATCTCAGCAGGAATAGTAAAGAGGTGAGTGAGTGAGTGAGTTAACAACACAAGGAACAGTGAGTGATTAAGCACATGAAAGGTCGTCACCAGCTGCAGCAGTGGGGATGAGATGACAATGAATGAATATTTGGGTGAATAAGTAAGGAAAATAGCAGCTTCAGCTGTGGGAGAGAGAATGAAGTAGTGAATATTTGGGTGAGCAAGTGAGGTGAACATCAGCTTTAGCTGTGGGTAACAGACTGATTAATGGTACCTCTGTTGTTCAGGAACAGACATTGCTGAATGCTTGACCCCTGGAGGGGTGGCACCTGCTCCGATATACAGGAACTTTTCCATGGGACTGATACCTGTGCACACAGGTAAACACACGGTTACAGATAGCGGTCAGAGCCCTCCAGTTTCATATGCGGAAAGGGAGGTCTTCCTCAGTTCATTCCTTAGTCATATGATCAGGCTTTATTCTGACATCTTGACCTCCTCCACCATCAGCAATCCAATCCATGCTCTGTAATGCTAACCCCTAAGCAAAGGAGGTCATCTGTGCTGTGACTTTAGGCTGTACTGACCCACAGACTTCTGGAGTTAGGCTGCAGCCTGATTATTTAAAGATGAGCCAATGAAATTAGAGCAGAGGCGGGGTTAGTGACCACAGACTCACTGCGCACACCCAGACTCTGCTCCCTCTCCAGTCGCTGACGCTCCGCCCCCACCGCCGCCCGCCGCAGCAGGTCGCCCATCTGGGCCAGCAGCAGCCGCCGCGCATTGTACACCTCCCGCTCCTTGGAACTTAGGGCGTGGTAAGGGGTGTGGGCGATCCGGGCATCCTGAAGAGGAACAGTGCCTCACGGCATGAACAAGCGAGGTGACCCCATTTCTGCTCGCACTCTAAACCCCATTCATCTACATATGGGTGACGTCTTGGACCAGTGCATGTCACAGTATATTACATTACTTTACATTATTGTCACTTAGCAGCCGCTCTCATCCAGAGTGATTTACATAGGTTACAATTTTACCTGTTACCTATTTATACATTTACAGAGGTAATTCAGGGTTAAGTACCTTGCCCAAGGGCACACAGCGGCAGTGCCCAAGTAGGGAATCAATGGGCAACCTTTCAGTTACAAGCTCTGCTCCTTACCACTATGCCACACTGCCATATAAGTGTATAAGAAACCAGCTCTAGTTTCTAGTGAATAACCCTTGGGGCATCACGACATAGCAGTGTCACAACAGTTAAAGAATACTGTGGCCAGTGCCTTATATGGCCAATTCATGTCTGAGACATAACATTTACACTTCTTACAAAATTAATCTGTGCATTTCATCTGTGGAGAATTTCACTGGCACTAACAGTTCTGAAACAGGCCTGGTTCTCAACGGCACACCCTGTCTGTACTGTACCTGTTGGAAGGCGTAGTAGGCATAGTCCACCGCAGTGCCCACTGCACTCCTGCGCCCCTCTCCGTACACAACTGGCATCAGGATGTTGGCACCAGCTTTGATCAGTTTCTCCAGCTAATCAAACAAGAGAACAAAGTTTGCGTCAGACTACAGTACCAGTCAAAAGTTTGGACGCACCTGATTAAGATAATGGGAAACATGTATTCAAAGACATTTTGATCTAAAGATTACACTTAAATGCTTGAATTTTAGTGAGGTTCATGACTATATATGAAAAAAAAATCAAAAATATTTTTGGCTACTTTGAAGAATCTAAAATATAAAATAGGTTTGATTTAACACTTTTTAGTCACAGTTATTTCACAGTTCTAAAATGTGGAGAATAGTAAAAATAACCCCTTCCAAGAGAAGGCGCCTCCAAACTTTTGACTGGTACTGTATGTAGAGCCTTCCCTCATGTACATAAGAAGGTGCTGGATGAGAAGTGAAGATGCTGTGATTAGTTCTGGTGGGCGCTTCAGACTCTGTACCAGCTTGATTCTGCTCTGCGGATGCTGCCTGCAGTTGTAGTTGATGTTGGCCACGGCACACAGGGCGCTCCCCACATGACGGGTCAGGGGTAGGTTGGGGTCAGCTCCCCAGGCTAGAAGCTCGTCCACAGCCTGAGAAGAGAGGAACCAGGAGTGATGGTTCTGTATGCTGCTGTGCATGTGTAATAACCATCACAGATATTCTAAACAATAACACCGATATTCAGGTCAATGTGCACCACACGGAGCATTGTTTGGTTTACTTAAAGGAGGCCCATTAAATCTCAGAAAATAGATGGCTGTTAAGAAGCACAGAAACCACGCCTGAAGAACTTTACTTTAACTTCAAAAAAGTCAAGATGTCTTGACACATGATAATTTTTTAAATTTTTTTTTATTGTTTTAATTGTTTGTTTGCTTTTAAATAAACATAATGACTCTAGTGTCATTCTATCTATGGTTTTGATTTGAAATGGTCACAGGTGAGGTCACTTGGTCAACTGACGTTCTTTGTCAGAGAACCCGTGGTAACTCCCAGGAAGCCATGGCCTTGGCTTACACTGACAAACCAGGAGGCACCTTTATTCTGATCCGTGTGACTCTGTACGCAACTCTGCGACAAATATTCCCCTCCACCTCATAGTGCTCACAGCTTTTCCTCCAAGTCCCACCACCACAATGAATTTCACCACCACATGTCCTGAGCATCACTTACAGGCACTGTCTCCACAGGTGCCCAGAATGTTCTATAGATATTCTACTTCCATACACTACTCTAGCCTTTAAGCCTAAGGGCCGGGAGCTGCATCATTATATCGGTTTACCTTCTTGGAATAAAGCACGTGTGTGGAACTATGCAAAAACATAGCCTGCAAATTACATCACATTACACGCATTTAGAAGACACTCTTATCCAGAGCGATTTCCAGCACAAGAGAACATAAGTGCATCCATTCAATTTAAATGGGCAACAGTGTCCGACCAGGCTAACAACACTCCCAGCCCAGTGAGTGTGAGCATAACACATAGCCCTACCACAACTTAACTTGTGCAATCTTACAGAAGTCAAGCATACTACTACTAAACAGAACTACATAGAATCCAAAGTACATGACAAAATAAATCCATAACCATTAGCGTACGCATCTCTCACCTACCCTCCCCTCCAGATTATGTGAACAATAAGTGTTAAGCTCACCAGGTCATTGCCACTGGCGATGGCCAGAGAGAGGGCAGAGTGCCCGCTCCACAGAAGGTTGGTGTTGGATTTATGGGACAGCAGCAAGGACACCACATCCCTGGCCACCTGAGACACACGGGACACAGAGGACACACTTTCATTGAGTCTGCCATTGGAGGAGTTTGAATTTATTACCCCAGTCCTTTTCTACCCTTCTTTTACTCTTCTTTTTAAAATCCACTTTTTTACACTTCTTTCACTCTTCTTTTTAAAATCCACTTTGCTTTCATTCACCCGAATGCGCTAAGTATAGTTTATTTTTCTGTGTCAGCCTAATGGAGTGCTGACATGATTTGCAATGCCAATTAATCTTTTCAATAAGGATTACTCTAATCCTTGTCTCAAAAAACACTGATCTAGAAGGGTTTAAAACCCAAGGATTGTATATGCTTGCTGTAATACAAAAACATACACCAACAGGCCTGAAAATCAAAACTGTTCAACC
Organism: Megalops cyprinoides; assembly: GCF_013368585.1. Taxonomy (NCBI): domain Eukaryota; kingdom Metazoa; phylum Chordata; class Actinopteri; order Elopiformes; family Megalopidae; genus Megalops; species Megalops cyprinoides. The sequence continues at coordinate 22,275,283 of NC_050584.1, read as the reverse complement.
GCCATTCAAGAATAAGACACTTAAAACTGCTTTGAAAGTGAATTTGCGCACATGTATCACTTGATATACCAACCCAGAAAAAGAAAGGAACAAACAAATACAAAAGAAAATCTCCTCAGTGTTGCTGTGATCTTCACATACTGTGACAGCACTGCTGCAATACTACTTGAATACACTTGCAAACACACACACACACACACACACACAATGTCAAATCTGTCCAGGGGTGCAAATCCTCAAACACAGCAACACTCAGACACCCAAAGATGTGTTCTTCTCATGACACACTGTGTACTTCTCTAAGTCACCACCTCAGAAATGGCTTGAGGGGGTGGCTGACAGAACTCACAGCGTGATCTGTGTCCCTCTGGCAGGCCACATGTAAGGGTGTCCTCCCGCCTTCCTCGGGCGGCTCTCTCGGGAAGCTTTGGTCCTGGGTCAGGGAGCTGGGGAAGCTGGCAGTCTTACTGCTGTAGTCTGCCTGGGGTTCCACTGTGTTCTGGGAATAACACGCAGAGGCGTTATTGGTCGATCATCTTTTGACCCTGGTGGCCTGGTTCTCCTGTAACAGCGTTAACGAAGTTCCCTGCGGTCACCTCGTCCAGCTCAAAGACCTCATCTGCATCCCGCGCTCGCACGTCGGGGTCTGCCAGGGCGTGCAGCAGCAGCTCTGTGATCCTGGGCCCCTCAGGCCCTGGCAGGCCGGCAGCGATGTGCAGAGGGTACAGCCCCTTTTCCTGTAACAGAGTGAGGAAACAAGGGATTAAGACTAATTCATATCTATGTGTGCTCGACCTGGCCAAGTTTAGCCCTGGATGGCTGTCGAGCATTGAAGAAAAAGAAGCAGAAGAAGAAGCAGCAGAGGAAGCAGCAGCAGCAGAAGAAGAATCAGATGAAGAAGGAGGAGGAGGAGGAGGAGGTCTGTGTGAAGCTGTAGGGAGGCTGGTGAGGTCAACAATGACCCCGTGATGAAGAATAGGGTGCTGAGGAAGAGGCCTGTGTAAATGAGCAGGGCACCTCAGGTGGCAGGGGCACGTCTGTACGGGCGCCACACTCCAGCAGGTGCCTCACAGCCTGGACGTGCCTGGCCTTGACGGCCAGGAAGAGGATGGGCATGGGGACGCAGGAGGTGTTGGGGTCACCCCCCCTCCCCAACAGCAGCTTCATGGTGGCCCACCTGGCTCTGTGCCTGTCCATGATGAACCATGGAATAACAGAACAAATAAATTTAACAGAATAATGACCACCAGAATGCAGGGTTAAATTTTACATTACTTTAAAATGACCTCATCTGCCTAAAGAGAAACACTCAACAGGAGTGGTCATTCTAATACACAGGACTAATTCAGGACTTCAGTCTGAAGTTTTCAACAGTTATCAACAGTTAATTGGCTTATGTTTAAGACATATTCTATGATCCACATCTTTATCTTTAAATTAGTGAAGATACTATAGTGGATAACTTTATTAAAGGACATGGACCATCAGTGGAACCTAACACCCCTCTTTGGAAGCAGATGGCCTAAACTCTCCCAGGCACTGCTGTCACTGCGTGAGTCAGTAGCCGATGACAGACTCACTCAGTCTTCATGTGGGCCATCTTACGGACTGTCTCCTGGGTGTCGGCGGGCCATGCCAGACTCGCGCGGCTGAGAGCCTCGGCCGTCTGCTGGAGGGCGTTCTCTGTCACCCAGACCCGGAGGCTGGCCTGCGAGAGGGCCGAGTCAAAGGCACTGTCGCCTGTGGTGCTGAACTCCTCCTCCAGCCTACCGCCGCTCTCGGGCCAGGCGACGGAGCCGACCTGGATCTGCCCATCCAGCACCTGGATGGACCGCACCTCAGGCCCAGAGGTGCTTGAGGGCTTGCAGTTTACCCGGCCAGTAATGATGCCAGTCGGATCAGCTGGGTTGGTGGGGTCAGTCTCTTCATTCTGGGCAGTGCTCCATTTTGCCTCTGCCTCGACAGTGCTTTCCTGAGGACTGCTTCCTAGTGGCGGCTGCGTCTCGCAATCCTACCCGATACAGGTGAAGCCCTTTACATTTTCTTAAGGAAACCTGAGAGACATCCTGCTGCACATATGTTTTGCACCTATCTAGTAACGCGGTGCTACAGATCATGAGACCTTGTGAAACCAAAGCCCCATCCACGTTCTGCATTACATTACATTACATTACATTACATTCATTTAGCAGACGCTCTTATCAAGAGCAACTTCCAGCACAATAGCTGGATATAGCTGGATATTTGAAGGAAGCAAAACGTAATTAAAAGGTAACACTGTATTAAATTAGCATTCGCATTGCAGGGGTGTGATGATATTCACCTGTGAGCCGGGGAGGGTTTCGTGCAAAGCTCTTTCAGCCACGGTCTTATGGAGCGAGGCGAAAGGGTAATACAGCACGCTGCACACCGCCAGAGCTGACATGCCCTGGCCGGTCAGTTTGTTCACATCAGCGCCGCAATCCAGCAGCAAGTGAATCACATCATTATGGCAATTCATCTGAGAGAGAGGGAGAGAGAGAGGGAGGGAGAGAGGGAGGGAGGGGGATGGATGGGGAGAGAGAGTGAAAGAGAAACAAATGGAGCAAGCACAGAACTCATAACACAGCGAGGTATGTTTTAAAACTGTTTTTAAAACTGTCTTCAAGGGCTACTTCTTCAATTATAAAACGGAACTGAATAGTAAACTAAATCTAAACTACATAAACTACGTAAGAAACCAAGACAACTGGGCATTTCACAAGCCCGGACAGAGGCACACTTTTGCTCTTAAGTCATTTCATATATTTAATATATACTATTTAATTATTATACCATATATTTTTCATAAAATCTACTTTATATACCAATATTTCATTTTATAAGTTTATTTTTACACTACAGTTTAGCATTAGTTCTGTGAAAGAGTGCCCACAGAATGCCACCCATTACTCCCACACTAGCATGAGTGCCAGGCCCCCCTCCCTCTTGGCCAGTGTCTTACAGACGCTGCCACGAGTGCTGTGTGGCCCGTGGTGTCGCCCACGTCTGGGTGCACCGCCCCCTCCTTCAGGATCCCGTGCATGCTCTGCAGGTCCCCCCGCGAGGCCGCCAAGATCAGGCACTCCGAGGTCAGCTCCAGGGGGCCTTTGAGACCGAAGCGCTCACGGTCACCTGACAGCACAGCAGCCACATCCCAGTCCTGTGCCTCTGCCTCGAACCTGCAGCTCAGACAGGAGCAAGAATAAGGGGAAAAAATAATAACATTCCATTGGATTATTGGCATTTAGCAGATGTTCTTATCCAGAGCGACTTACATATGTTACAATTTTTACATGTTGTCCATTTTTGTAGCTGGATATTTACTGAGGTAACTGTGTATTAAGTACCTTGCTCAAGGGTACAGCAGCAGCGGGGACTCGAACCAGCAACATTTTGGTTATGAGCCCTGCTCCTTATCACTCTGCTACACTGCTGCTTCTACTGTTATTTGCAAGAGGATTAAAAATATTCACATTCAATTCACAAAAACTAAAACCTATCAAAGCAATCAAAACAAAGCCTACTAAACCAAAACATAGCTTTTGCAACTTAGCAACTTAATGCCTTCACTCTAAGAACTTTATTACCTTACTACATGCATTTAGCGGATGCTCTTATCCAGAGCGACTTTCATCACAATAGAACATAAGTGTATCCATTGAATTTAATTAAGCAACAGTGTCAGACCAGGCTAACAACACTTCCAAACCAGTGAGTGTAAACATAACATTATTCAAGCCCTACCATAAGTTTATCTGAAACACAGAATTTTATTTGTAGCTGAGAGCCTTCAGTTGACCAAGTAATAGCTATTTGCAAGTGATTTGACCCCATACGATCTAACACTGCTGTCTTGCAATGTAGAGAAAACATTTTACTTCAGCAAAATTAGAGCACCATATATTTACTGTATAATTTCACACTCTGGCAGGGCACCAAGAAAGTGTGCATATTGCTGGGTGGTTTCTGGAATTTAATAAGATGCCCACTGTTGCACTTTACCTGAAGTGCATATTTACAACTAAAGAGTTTTGTGTCTCAGTGATTTATGCCTTCCAGCAGCCACGGAGCAGCAGATTTGCACACTAAACGTTTCAGTGAGCAGAGCGCCTACCTGTGCCTGTGAATGTGAGCCTGCATCCGCCGCTGGAGAGGCAGACACCCAGAGACGGGCGGGTCCACATCAGGGTCACAGCCCCGCCCCTGGAAAAAATGTTGATCCAGCTCCTTCCGGGTGCAGTGAGGGAGGGGCAGATGGTCTGAGTCTGTGGAGTACGTCTCCATCCCGGGGGGCAACACAAAAGGCGCAGCCTCTGGCCGTTCCCGGTGGGGGAGGACCGAGGGGTCTGCAGGGCCCCCGGAACCAGCCTTCCTCCCGGGGGTGACCCAGGCCGCGTACCCCGGGACGGCGCTCAGGGAGAAGGCTCCACCCACCCGGGTGCACAGCTTCCACAGGCGCTCCCTGTGCCACAGTCCAACGTCCTGGCGGCCGTCTGGGTATGTGGCCACGCCCGGCCCGAAACGCTCGTCCGCACGGTACAGCCCCTGTGAGGGCCAGGGGATGTCAGCACAGCCACAAAAATCTGCAAATGTAAAATAAAGCTTTTTTGTGCCCATTTTTACCTGAAACACAGTGCCATCCGCTAAGTGCTGAGTTCCATACCCCTCCTTGCGATTCCGATAAAATTTCCCTGTGAACCTGGACCCCCCTGGCCAGGAGTATGTCCCGTTGCCATGCCGATAATCTTTATAGAAAGAGCCGTCATAGAACTAAAAAATAAATACATAAAATAAAATAAACTGTCAAAATGTCATCTCAACTTTTTATCCAATGTTGGTCCAAATGACTGCTTTTCTTCTCATAATATGAGATGGCAGAACAGACTTTTGTAAGTGTACGATATATAGGAAATTTCTATTGCTTGACTCAGCATTTCTACACCAGTTAGCATAGCGATATATTTCTACAGATGTTCACAGCACTATCATGTTCAGGGATCAGTTTGAAATAACACCACTATATTTCAGAGCAAAAGCTGTATGAAGCTATTTAATTTTTAAAACCATTCCTCAACTGCAGCGTGCTACGGGGATCCGAGCAAAACAGACACAGTAACTTAAAATACCCAAGGGGAGCATGACCTTTTTCTCTATTCATACTGATGATCTGGCAGTACTGCTGCTTGCGGTAACACTTTTACTTGATGCATTTGTTGGCACAAAAAAGAAAAGGGGCTCCAACTGCCTGTTCGCAGAAGAGTGTTTCTTAAGCACATTAAATACTTAAATCACTTGTGGATCGTGGGGGCTATAGCTACGTGTGAACATTCAAACTACGAGGAAGCATACATACCTCCCCGTTTGCCCAGGTGAAAACCCCCTTGCCATGCTTCAGGCCATTCACAAACTCCCCTACGTATCTGGAGCCATCTGGCCACTCTTGCACTCCAGCCCCGTGCTTCTTTCCACCTCTCCCCGTCCCTCCGGTGTAGCCTACCCGCGAATCAATAGTCCGCTGTCCAATATTGACCGCTCCCTCCAAGAAATTCGGAAATTTTGCGCTCGCTGTAACGCCTTCGGATGTCGGCATGCTGAGCCACAAATGCTTTCTAAGAAATAGAGAGCAGCAGAAAGGTGAAACATTTGCGTTTCAGTGCTGCTGTGAAATACCGTTACTTTAACACGTTTGAATTAAATGCATTTAGTGTTCCGAGTTCTCTTTGTATCAGCTACCCAGCGTTAGCAAGTACCAGATAGCTAACTCCCTTTTCCAAGCAAACAAAGGTTGTGTAACCTTACCTTACATTGCGAGCACCAGCGGCATTAATGTATCCAGAGTTACCGCACTGAACAAACCTATACAATGACACTCTAAACGTCACAACTTCAACTAGCCTGGTAGCTATCTAGCTAATGATCTCCTCCCTGACCCTAGAGGCACGCACGAAACAATCCCAAGTTCAAAGACACCCGAATGCAGTACAACTTTTGCTGTAAAACAAAAATGCATAGAATGCGTCTAGATATAACACGGATAAAGTGAATCGGAGCAGAGAAAAACAGACAGAAGTCATTTCAAGAGTCTGCATTGTCAACATGACAGATTTCACAAAGCCGGTTTCCAAGGTATGTTTGGAATACAGACAAGCGCGCTCCTTGACGACTAAGCACCGCGGGGAGTGTCTGTTTGGTCTTTATCCGAGGGCTTTGCGAGACATCAGAAATCCAGGTCCCAGTTTTATTGAACGATTTCCTGAAATTTCGCACAGTGATTTAAAGCATTCATTAACTCTTTAAAATGAAAGAGGACAGGCGTTGATGTTAGAACTGCCGCGCACGTTTCCACCCCCCTACGTGCATTACATTTCCTGTAGTGTATATCAGCTACCCAGTCATGTAACCAATATCATTCTTAGTCTGAATGAGGAGAAATATCATTGTTTTATTGTTAAATCTCAAACAAAAAACATTAAAATCGAAATAGATTGCTCCTTTGATCAATGCTGTTTAAGCTCTCTCTAAAAAAGCCTTTCTGTGACATCACACACCCCCGGGGATGAGAAAGTGTTTATTTATTTATTTATTTATTTATTCATTCATTAATTCATTCATTCATTCATTTTGAATGACAGCCTGATTATCTGACAATAAGGTGGACATCACCATAATCCCCACTGTTTACAAGCACCTGAGTGCACTCCTAACAGAGCAGAACATGTGGTGTTTGTGTGTGCAGGTGGGAGTCATGTTCTCCACTTAGAGGTCCCTTGGGCACACCACCGCAGAGTAACACCTGACACCCTCTTCAGTCAAGAGACACTCCTCTGAGCGTACCTCTCAGGGTACATCACAGACAACAGAGTAACTGAACAGTGGGGCAACGTTGAACAAGATCACCTGAATATCTCTACTAATTCATCTGTTTTTGCCATTTTTAAAGGAGTGGCATATTGTGGGTGTTGCGACCTAGAAATATTTTTTTAATTTACATTTCTTGACACTGAAATAGATTAAAGTTCTGTAAGGGGGATAGATTTTAATTTCATTGTAATTTTATTTAGCAAATAGTCTAAGTATTGTTCTGATTTACTTTACCAGTAAGAGGTCAGAGGTGAACATAAAATGATGTCATCAGTTGGCGCTGTAGTAGAAGAGAGAGTTGCTGTTGAGCTACGGAAAACGAGCGGTGTATGTTGCGTACTGACTCTGTGCGTGCATTATAATTGCTTCGTAAAGATTTACTCCAATTCAGAACTGGGAAGAATAAAGTTGCCAAAAGGGAAGATGGTGTCTTGTCTGTCCAAGAGTGCAACATGGGCATTACTTCTAAGGTCAAAGAGTTACTGAAATAATAATCAGTTGATTGTCATTGTTTTATATATGTCTAACCAATTTTCGCTGTAATTAAATGCGACTACATCCGCTGAGATTTTGAAGTATGCAAACTACGCTATCCCATAAGTCAGCTGGAGCCCGAATAACGAAGAAGAATTCCCCGGGAAAAAGAGAAAGAAGACGGCGGTGTAGTCAACTTGGTTAAGCAAACAAATCAGTTGGCTTGTTACGTAATGTTAGCTTTTAATTTTACCTCAGGTTGACAGTCAGCTAAGTAAAGCAGACTGATTTTTAAAACATGTAAACATCAGAGGCCAAAAGACAGGTAAGATGGTGGCCGAGTACGTCGAAATTGTGTCCTTACTACTCGCTCGCATACTCATAGAACGTAGCCTACAACAGTAATGGTCGGGTAGTAGGCTACGTTCTTAACCGACATTAGTGCATACTGAGTATTCGGATGCAGCCACAGATTATCACGGAGGAGGCAGAGCTACACGCTCCACCGCATCGCATCGTATCGCGTTGAATTGCACTGTGTTGAATCAAATCGTGTCGAATCGCACTGCATCGCAATAGGGGTGAATCATATCGTATCGCATTAGTAGTTGCTTCTTATGTATCTTTAAAATATCGGATCGTTGGCAATGCATCGAGATGTGTATGCATCGGCCTCAGTGATGGAGATGCACATCCCTAATAAGTAGAGTATCTGTTCTGCACAGTTTTGTTCAGTGTCATCAATATTCTGTAGCTGATCACAGCTGGCCTAGCACTCAGAAATTCTTTTTCTTGACTGTGATGCTCAAGTTAACAAGTGAGAACCACGTGGACTATACAGAAATAGTGAGTGAGTGAGACAGAGAGAGAGGCACTTAGAAGGCATATATTACAGTGATACTGTCCCACATGCCAAAGTCTTTTCCTTCCTCGATGTGCTAGCTGATGCCAAAATATTAGCATGACAACATGTAAAATAATGTAATGTGAACTCCTGATCTTGGTAAAAAAAAAAAAAATGGACACTATTCTTCTGAATCGGTGACAGACTGTAGTGACAGGCTTTGAGCACAATTGGTAATTCACTGCCACCCAGTGGTGGACATGACGGCCAACAGTGGCTGTATGCAGTAGTACAGTCTTGTCACTGTGTGGCAGTATAGTATAGCTCTTTTAGGAAAGGGCCACTGTGATTCTGGTGTGGCGGGAGTAACGGAAGTTGCAACAGAAGCTGCAGCCAAAGAGAATCCACTTAAATTCATGCTGGAAAATTTTGAAGGCGTGAGAATAAGTCATTGAATGTGAAAGTCTATAAGTAACTCGGATAGGACACGTTCAAGGTTTTGAACATTATTAATTAATCAAAACAAGCCATATCGGGCATGCATTTCAAAGTGAGCACCCGTGACATCTCTTCTGATTTTGTTTTTAATGTTTTTGTTTGCCCTCAGGAAAATGTTCAGAATGAGTGGTGTCAGACCATGGGTCAGACAGATCTGATGCAATTCACTGTAATACGTGAAACAGAATGTGCCATCGTCTATATGATATTCAGGCAGAAAAAAGAGATTCTGATATTTTCTGCAGATACAACCCAAGTTTCCCCTCACATGAATTTCTAATACATTATTCAGAATACATTTTAGGGGTAAATGAACAAGATAAACAAAATGGACTCGAGATACAAGCATTATACTTAGGGGAAAACAGTGTTTTGGTAACACTGAAGCAATTTATTGAGAATAAAGCAAAGGGAATATTGATGTTATGCTCCCTCTGAATAACAGGGGAAGTGTTTGTTAAAAGTCCAACATTTATTTTGGCTTTATTTTGTGTTCAATTTGAAATGACAGGGTGTTCATTTTGTGCATAATTTGAAAATAGTTGGAGAAATTCAGCATATTGGAAATGTGGTAAAGTAATAAAATAATGCAGGGAATGTTGGTCTTGCTGCCTTGAAATAACATAAAACGAGTTTGTGAAAAGTCCAACATTTAATAAACTTTATTTTGTGTACAATTAAAGGGAAAACATCACATCAGGAAAGTGAGAGTGTATACTAGTCCAGTTACATTGCACAGGGTAACTTGTAGTCGGGCTTGAACAGTGTTATGCTCACACTCACTCGGTCTGAGAGTGTTGTTAGCCTGGTCTCACACTGTTGCTCATTCAACCCGAATGGATACACTTCTGTTCTTTTGTGCTAGAAGACGGATAAGAGCCTCGGCTAAATGAATGTAATGTAATATAATATAGAAGAGCATTACAGCAGCTGGCAAGAGGTTTGAACGTGCATTCAGTGACCATTTCTCTCTTCATGTGTATGTGTCAGCTGCTGCTTCACAGAGTGCATCAGTCACTGGTGACCACGCATATGACAAACATTTGACAAGTTTTGGAAGATTCCTGAGAAAGAAAACCTGCACGGCGTGCTGTTTGTAACAGGCTGTCATTGTTCAGAGATCATTCATCCTAAAAGTATTGATCATCTTATTGACTCCAACAGGCAGACTAGAGAGCTTTGGAAATTTGGTGGGGGAGGGCTGGGGGAGTTGGGGGAAGTAATTCTCCTCCACCTTGCAATAGTTTTTAATCTTCTCTGAGGAAGAATCAATGGGGCTAGGACAGTCGATAGACTGTTAGGGTCAGGAATATAAATTGCCAGTGGATTCTTTTTGCACAATGTTTCTTGTTTCTGTCAAAACCTCATTTAAAATGTTTTTGGCACCCAATTTGAAGAGCCGAAAGTTATGATCATATAAAGACAGTAAAATAGCTTACTTTCAGACTAAGCCTGTTACTAAAGTCATATTGCAAAGAGAGACTAATTACAAACTTGCCCGCTACTGGCTCACTGTAGTTCTCCTAACCTTTAGCTGTTTATCTGCATTGAAGTGATGTGTGTGTGAATGTGTATGTTTGAGTATGTGTAAGTGTGTGCATATGTGAGCATGCATGTGTGTGTGTGTGTGTGTGTGTGTCTGTGTGTGTGTGTGTGTGTGTGTGTGCAGTTGTGGGTGTTTAATGGTAGCTGGCATGGCATGTCTAAGTGTGGGTCTGCATTTCAAATTTATGCAAAGGTATATGTAAGATTTCTGGCAACAAATCTTAAAGCCTAAGGCCAGAGTGAGAATGCATTGGGTATTGACCGCACATTCACATTGACATTCATTAATGTGCTTTCTGCTCCTTTGGCCCCTGCAGACACCACCCAATCCGTGTCCTACCCCTTTGTCTATAATCAGATTGCTGCTCTCCGAGATATCCGCTTGGAGAGAGTCCTCACCTCAAACAGAGAACTTTACCACCCCCTTCTCCTTCCCTGCCCAGCCAGCCAAACATCCATTACCCCTTCAGCCAGTGTGTAACCCTGGGAATGTGCTGCAAATGAAAAATTCAATGGTGAAGGAATTGGCAAGCGACGGCTTCTCTGGAATTGTGATGAGGAGTTAGTTTTTTTGGAAGAGAGTGTGAACCATAGAAACAAAGAGTTTTCTAGCAGTTGCCACCTGTCTGGTCTCCCTGCCTGAGTGTAGGGAAAGCTGTTAAGTATTCACACACACACACACACACACACACACACAATATTTCTAAAGTCAATTTAGAAAAAAAAAAAACCACCAGAATACTTTAAAGGAGATATAAAGGTAAATATTTGCGTTTGAAGAGATTGTTTTATGGAAATGAAATGCTTGTGAAGGTTTTGTGTGCAAATGCATACTGTTTTTGGGAAATCCAATACTTTAGGTTCTATTTGACATGTTGCATAGCATGGTGGAAAAAATGCTCAAGGAATCAAAGTTCACCCAAGGATGTTTGAACTAGGTCCCAAATACGATACTCTGAAAGGGTATTGACTTTGTACTTTGTAACATGCATCTGACTTGCATAACCAAGCTTTCGGTACATTGAACTCTAACAGATGAAAATGAAACACCATGGCCTCTGAAGAAGTGAAATATAAGTATGTATATGATATTATATTATTATAACTACATATTATTATTTCTCTTCTCTACATTAGCCCCAGAATCTGCTACAGTGTAGGCAGAACTTTTGTTCAGTTTTCACCATCTTCAGACCATCTTTGGCCTGGACTGGAAGTGAGGGGGGTATTGTGTCACGAACTGGAGAAAGCACAGTGCTTCTTAACTTTAGTTTGAACTGGTGGAGCCATTGATTGAGCCATTTAAGCAGGACATATTGCAGGAGAATCCATATGAAGACAATAGAACTAGAAAAACGCAGTGTGACTGAATTCCAGGCAAGGGGTTGCATTCTCATATGTTTCCTAAACCATAGTTTGTCTGCAGTGGTTAATTTAAGATCCTCAACTGTCGCAGTATAGTGACAAGAACTGCACAGTGCACAGTTTTGGTTTGGGGATGTAGTTGGTCTGCTAGGCAACTAACGGATTCCTCCTATGGTAGGATAGAAATTTTAAATTTATGTCCAAGTCCAATATTGACATATTTTTAAAAATATTTTCCTTATATTTTTGCTTTCATTATATTAATATACACAGAATTATAACTTGAGTGGCACTCAGTAGAGTTCAAATCTACTCCATGTTTAAAAATTCTATCAAAACTAAATTGGAATCATTACTTCATTTTCCCACAGGCAATAATTTAACCGGTTCAGATAATGGTCTTGGCAAATATAAGAAAAAAAGTATTTTTTAGATAACCAAGCACCCAATCATTCCTTTGCCCTGGTGCCTACCATACTGCAAGTACCTGGTCTTTTCACTGATGTATAATTACGGACTATGAAGAAATTTAATCTGTGGAAAGTTGATTCAGAGTTCATTTTTAGGGAGGAGGGAAAAGAGGCAACAGTACAGAGCCTGACCGTGGCTGATGCCTGCTCTGTCTGCTGTGCAACAGTTTACTCATTAGGTCTTTGCTTTGCTTTGTTGCCACTTTGCAGTCCATGTTGCTGTGTTAGCTCAGGACTCTGGACAGTCTAATTCAAATGCATAACATTACCACAAGGTGTAACATTGCAACAATGTCTAATGTTACCACAGGGTCGCTGTGACATTGTGGGAATGTCAGTGCAAGCATTAGCAAGGTGGTCTGGATGAGAGAAAATAGCACAGTACATCTAAGAGTTGTGCAGCACGTCCACTAAATCCAGCATGGCTTTTTGGGGGATATTGAGGATGGCAGGCTTTTACCACTTGGACACTTGTGCAGTATTCAAAGTGCAGTCAAGCCTCCATAGCGATGGGGAACAGAAACTTGACTCAATACCCATCCACTTCTCCAAAAACCTCCTCCACACTTAAAACTACATCTCAACTAACCGATAACAAATAATTGTATGGTATGTGAGAAAGAAAAATATTTAATTAAGATTTTCATGCTTCATTTTATAATTATATTGCAGATTGCAGTCCCATTATATTCCTAACTGATATTCACTGTTTGCCTAATTGTAGTAATGAATTGTATTTATCTGTTAAACAAGGCACTGAAAAAACTCCAGATACGAGACTGAAATTGATATAGAAAGAAGACACAGGTAATAAGTGACAGAAAAGACTTCCAGTGTGAGGCCGGTCATGACCACATGTCTAATCTGCAGGAACCCAAAGTGAAACAAGTGCTTTTCAATGTTGGTCCACAGAGACAGAGAACTGGCCTTGCTGGCTGATCAAGCTGTCCATGTGTTTCTCCGTCTCCTCAAAGAAGTCCAGGCTCCGCGGGATGTTCTGTGCCTCCAGGATTTCAGTCACAATTCGGTTTCCGATGGCCTCAGACTCACAGGGCTTGTGCTGTATTTGGTGAGTGATGTTCCTGGATGGTTCAATGACCAGGAGCCCCAGCTGGGCAGACGCCGGCGTCTCCTTGACGCTCCTCTGCAGGTACTGCCTGTAACTCTTAATCAGGCCAGGGAACCCCATTTTGTAGGAGACCCCCAGTGACTGGGCGTTGCCTTTCTGGGTCACGCCCAGGCGGATCAGGTGTATCTTCATGTGGAGGTGGAAGGCCGCCCCGTTCAGCCACTGCTTGACTCCCGCGGAGCTTATCCGCCGGTCGATGGTCATTGCCTCATAGTGGTCGATTAGCTCGAGGTTCAGGGCGCGGTCAAAACGCTCTGTCACCTCGATCATCTTCTTGGGGCTGTTGGCGATCTTGGGGACCTGTTTCAGGTACTCGCTCACCAGCGTCCCGATGTCCGAGGAGTGGTCGGCGCCGAAAATCCTCTGGATGGGGTCCACCTCCGGATGGTGGGCCAGGACCTCGAGCAGCAGGGACAGAGCCAGGGCCACGATCCCCACGCTCCCGAAAGCTACTCTCCCGCCGTTCCCGAACGTAAGCGCCAGGTCCTTGTTGTAGGAGGGCATCCGGTCCGAGATGGACCGCTGTATGTCGGCGTACTGGTGGCTGAGTGCCGTGCTGGAGTTGAGGGACAGGAAGTTGGCGAGAGTCCCGTCGAGCCTGATGTCAGGGGCGATGCCCCCGCTTTGGGCGACAGAGAACAGCTCGTTCACCGTCGCCGCTGACGGGCTGCAAGAGGTGTTTCCCATGTTACATGCGTCCTTCTCTCCTACACAGCGTTTGTCGCGTCTGCGGTGATCCCTCGAGACCAGCTCACTTTGTCGTATTTAAACTCTGTCTAGGGCTGAGAGCACAGATGGGAAAGATACAATTATCCACTGAGGGACATTGTCCTGTCCTGGGTAAATATTTGAAGAGAATGTTTGAGCACACAGTGCAATCTGCTAACAAACAGCTATGGAAGCAGAACACTGCCTGAAAATGAACTTCCCTATGAAAAAGAGGCCATGTGCAGAACCTAAAATACACCTGCATTAAATCTGAAAGATTGAGCTTTTTCTCAGGTCTTCCTATTGTTTGTTCATTCATAGCTTGCTCTCACTCACATGTACACAAATTCAGCTGGATGATGATTTGCCTTGAAGTGGCATCTTTAATAATAGTGGATAGTAAACATCCAAAATTTGTATTTTCATTGGTTCATTGATGAGGCAGATTGTTTAATTAGCTTTCATTCAAATGGAGTCAGTGGAGCCACGCACGCTAGGGAATGCACACTTAAGCACACACACATACTGACATTGCAAAATATGTGTTATGGTTCATTAGCTTAAGAAACAACCTCCTGTGACTAAGGTGGCGGTAAGGGCTGTTGCACGTCGAATTAAAACTTGCTAGACTGCTAATGGTTTAGTCATGTGGCTTGTGACTATATTGAAAAAGGGCTACCTCTGTTTATCGCTGGATAGCGGCTGCATTCCCTCATGTGTCTTGTGAGAATGACTGTGAGTTGCCCCTCTATGGAAGTCAATATAACAATTTGTCCGAGTGACCTAGCACCCATGCCAAAATCCACAAAGGTAGGAGAGCTTACATCTCACCTAATCCCTGTGAAATCCTCTCTCTGTAAACACAATCACTAGTTTTCCTGCTTTCAAAATGACTATTGCTTACAAAGCTGGAGAGGAAAGCTAGTAGAGGGCACCATGCCATTCTAGCTTTGAATACTGTACACCATGAGAATGCTTTTCAAACCATGCTGCTTCTCAAAATGCGCTAACGAGGTCAGTGAGGTGGGTTTCTGAAGATTCATATCTAGTCTAATGCAATTTCACTCGCAGTACTTTTATTTTCACATGAGAGAAGAGAACAATCAATAATGTCCTTCCCCATCTGATAATTACAAAACAACAGCTCACAGCACTCCACGGGTAGTGTACATACAGTTTACTGAGTAATCCTCCTTTTGTCACACATGCACATTTAAAACCTTTTCTGGCTGCACAGATCATAACAGACACACTGCATGACATTTTCGCGGCCATTATTTTCTGTAAAATTTTAGGCAGGAATTCCAATTGTCCTCATTTAGTTTCAGTCGGAGGAGGTTAACTGAATAATGCAATCAGATATCTTAAGGGGCGAGAACTTGAGCGTGCAATTTCATGCATGCAAAATAATATTTCTCATGAACATTGTTTATGTTCACCATATTACAGACTATATCAACCATGCATAATGATACATTTGTCAGAAGGGATAATGCACCTTGAAAGAATCTAGTGTTCGTTACTGGAAGACGTGGTACCTTAATGACGTTTCTCTAGTTCCATTTTTCAAAATGGACTGCACAACACATCTCATTCCTTAGGGTGAACTCTCGAATGAATCATGCTCTTTTGAAATTACTGGTTGTGCAATTAGACGCAGGGAAAAGGCCAAGGTTGAAGGTATGTTTTCCTCAGACGTGAATAACACACACATAGATTTAATGTGATGTATGAAGTTCCCTTGCACTTCCAACAAATGGGGATATTTTTCTGCTTTCTATCAATGTACTGTGCACTAAAGCTGTGTTCAGGTGCAGAGATTAGAGCACTGGACTTCGAATAATATGTGTGCATGTCTGAAGTGAGACGCTTCTGCTGTCCCTTTGAGATGCATTTGTCTTCAGCCATTAGAGTAAAAACAAACCCTCTGTGTGCACTGTATAAAAACGATGTAAGGTTTCAAATTGTGAGCACAGCTCTGGATAAGTAAATGAATGATACAGACATATAAGTATATGAACCTGGCAATTAAACACACTTCCCTCCAGCTCTCTTCCTCTCCCCTTCTCTAACTGCCTGAGATGGGCCATAAAATGACCTGTTATTAGCGAGGTGTCTGGACAATGGCTCATGGTGACAGTGTGGGATGGGCCCAACAGAGACAGCTCGGAGAGGGGGTAGAGGATGATCAGTCAAGGGGACAATGCAAGATTAATGGGAAGTCTACATTTAGCTCTGGCCACTTAGTGTGGATGGAGTGGAGTCACCGTAGCTCTGTGTCCAGGCGCTGGGTCCGAGAATTGCGTTGCATTATTTATCAGAATTTTTAAAAACTTAAGGGACTAAATCATTGACCGTCAGTCAAGCCATTCAGACAGTCTTTTCTGTAAAGATTACATTGTTAAAGAAAAAAATGTATAATAAAAACAGCAATGGATGTTTTTGGAGTGAACTTTAAGCTTTAAAATCTTGTCAGAATAATACTGCAAATCAATCAGTCATTCACTAAACCAACAAATTAACCAAACAATCAGCCAATTAATCAATCAATCAGTCAAGTTGAATTTGCTGTAGGAACCATTATGGTGCACTGAATAGGAAATCTACCTGTTTAAGTACTTAGTACTGTACCGTATAATACTGTAAGTACTATATACTCACACCTCATTGTAAAGCTCCTGCACTAATGTGGAACACTGATATGCAGTTTGTCTAGCTAAACACAATATGAATGACCATAACCTTTCTTGCACACCTCTCAGTCGTAACCCAAACCACAACTCCTCACAACCCCAATGCTGAATGTGAACCACAGATGAATCTTAATTTGAGTGATGATTTGATATAGTGTGTAATGAACTGTGTTTGCATAAGCAGTCAATTTCACAGCGGTAACCTACTGAAGCCCAGAGTGCAGTAAATGCTTAGGGATAATACCTTATGTAACGCCAAAGCTAACTACATCCTCTGCAAAGGCAATAGGATCCACTGTAACCACATTTCATTCACACATCACTGAGTTTACCGAGTTCATTTCACTATTGCTACAATTATGAAAAGAAATCCCTCATGAGGGCTCTTCGCTACAGCATGATGGCACAGCTAGTTTTACCTTGTCTTCCTAAAATGATTGCCCCAGAAGTACCTTTAGATGCACCTTTCTGTATGCAATATTTTGTAGACTATATCTTTACTTTTATGCTCTGCTTTTCAAATAGACCAGCTGTGCTTCACTATATATTTTCATTAACTGAGGACAAATTAAACTTTTTTTTTTGGCACTAGAAGCAAAGATTGCCCTTAAAACCAGAGCTGATCCTCAGAGCTTTCCCAGGTTTAAAGGTTAGATGAATTCTCCTCCCCCTGAAGATGGGACAGGGGGAATGAGAGGAAGGCAAGGTGTATGAGACATGCATCTGGCTCTGCAGCCAGTTTAGTCTCTCTTTAATCTGTAAAATGATACAAAAAATGGACAAAAATAAAAGATGCATCTCAAAATTGTGAAGAGTGGGCATTTATTGACTGTAATTTTATGATTTTTTAAGATTGCTGATATAGAGACAAAAAAATTAGACATACACACCATGGTGAGTTGAGTGGTACCTCCACGCAGGTGTGCAGGTGTCATTTTTTAATCCTTTATTAATAACCATATTATATATTCTGATCTTGTTAATCAACAGAACAGCATTGGATAAATGCCTTTCAGGGATGTTTCCTTACATCATAAGCAATTTACATGTAGATTCAGCTGTTATGCTGTCAATGAAGTCCTGTCTCAGATGTATATCCCCCCCCTTGTTTTATTTCAGTTTTAGATCCTCTTTGACATTTCTGTTTTTGCACATATAGACTTTCAAGGCAGAACAAACTGCTAAACTATTAAATACTACATTATTTCTTTCTATCTTAAAAGCCATACCTTAAAACTCCTTGGAGGATAACTCCTATTTGACTGGTTGGCAAAGCTTTATTGCTAAAGGGACATTCATTAGCGCTGTGGTTCAGGTCAGTAAATGAAAGGTCAAATGAGATAAGGGATGGAGCTCTGCTTCTTCTATGGGCCCTCAGAAAGCTCCTGCCAATATAAGAGATTGAGATGGATGATAACCATTGTGCAGTTACAGCTGATCAAACACTTCATACTTTTGAAACAAAAAAGGTTAGCAACTAGGGCAGCCTAGTCACAGTGAGTGAGAGAGGAAATGCCCAGTTACTGGTCCATCACGTGTGTATCACGCCTGCTGAGCATCAGTAGACAGAACAACATGTCATTCATTAATCACAATTGTTGCCCTAACCCCTTGTGTTGCAACCTCTAGACATCTATGCAGGTTTTACCGTGTAAAGAGGACAGCTGTGGCATTAGTCTGCTTCATTGTGCATCTATGCATGTTTAGGTGTTGTCACTTCATGTTGAAACCAACTGTCAGATCACCAACACTTTAATATATCTAAAGCTGCTAGGATTATTCAGTCAGAAAAAGGCACTGGTACTGTTCATGGTACAAATCATTTGAAATATGCAGAGTAAACTATTTAGTATTTGTGAGCAAAGTTTGCATTGAAAAAACTGGTTTTCTCTATGAAAAATAGTGCATGCATGTTCACAACCGCAGTCACAATTTGTTGCTTGTCATGGCCAGATTTGGTGTATAAAATCCTGGCAAAAATTATGAGATATTTGCTGTTGAATTTCACCAGCCTGAATGCAAAGCTGGTTCAAAAGTTAAACCACAGTGTGACCATCATCACACTGTAATAATGTAAAAATAGACAGCCCTCCAAATTGTCTTCACTGACAGTAGAGCAGACGGACATCTATTCACTGCTGCAGGACTGAGTCCAGGATGGGAGACTGCCAACAACACTCTGCCTGTTTCCACCAATTCTGCCTGTTAACCCTTTCCTCCTCTCCACGCTAAGGCTCCGTTCTCTCTTAAAAAAAAGTCATAAATTATCACTGTTAAAAGCTAAAAAAAAATCTGTTTTTATTATTTTCATATTTTCTGTGTCTTTTATACTTTGACTATACCTGTGAGCGAAGTGTTGTGATCTAAAACTTAACTGTACTTCCCCTGGCTGAAATAAACATAATTTATTCCTCTGCCACTGCTGCCTTTGGTTTAAATACCTGTTTGAGTGATGGTAAGTATGTGTTGCGTTGGATGGGAATGCCAGTGTTCTTGCTTGGTGGGTGTTCAGATAATTATAGGAGGTGCAGCTTGGGCGTGCGTTTGGGTGGCAGGCACAGTATGTCTTAACTACACAGAGATGTAATCTGTGTGTTGGGCCTTGTGGTTAGTGTACAGAAAGACTCTACTCTGATGCTTCTCTGAGGTGCATGTGCATGTGTGTATGTGTGTGCGCATGCACGTGTGTGCGCATGCACGTGTGTGCGCATGCACTTGTGTGCAAACCTTTGCAAGTGTGTGTGCGTGTACCCAAGTGTGTTTGCGCGCACATGTGTGTGTGTGTGTGAGAGAGAGAGAGAGAGAGAGAGAGAGAGAGAGAGAGTGTGGGTGTGTGCGTGTGTGTGTGTGTATATGTGTGTTTATCGGAGACACCTGCAACAGTACACATATTACAGTTCCTCCCACTGCCCTTTCCTGGGATTGAAAATGGCAAAAACACTTAATTAAAGGTGGACACCGTCCATCCCTAGAGAGTCCCTAGGGACGAGAGTGGAGTCAGGAGGCATTCCAGATGAGATGACCAGAGGACAGGATTTACTTATGAGTCGTCAGTTCCTCAGTGCAGAGAGTGCAGTGCACTCTGGAGTAGCAGGAACTATCTGGGCACCAGTATAACGTAGACGCTTGGGTGGCTCTTTAAAGCTGATGGCCTGTCTGGTTTGTCTCTGCTCTCTTGTCTCTGCTGCCTGTTCCAGGATCAGCTCCTGTCAACCACTGCTGCTGTCAGCCAGATCTATTAGAGGGCACTGGGCCTTGCAGTAAGTATACAGCGAGACAGCTCACCATGATGGAGGTTCAGTTCTGACTACTGTGAGCAGCCTGTTAGACCTCCAAAGGAAGGAAAATGTATAGCTGGGTTATGGGTTTTGCTGGACAAGATCTATTCTAATACATTTTTCTCTGCTCCTCACCAGTCAATCTACTGGGCTCATAAAGACTAAGGAACACTTGGCACATAAAACAATTCAGCAGGAATGACATTCCATCACACACACACACGTTCAAACATTACATTATATTAATTTTCATTCATGCATACATACATATGGATGTAATGGAAACACATATGGATACAGTGAATGCATAGCCAGTGAGGTGATGCTGGTTGAACAGCTGGTGAATTGTACATGCACACCTGCTACAGCAAAACTTTAAAAATTCATAGTTCCATACAGTGAATCTGACCTTCAAAGTCAATACAGTTGTTGAAATGAATCACACTGATTTTAGAGGTGTGTCTTATTCTTACCACCTCTACAAAACTTAAAGTGCCTTTCTGTGCACCCCTACTGTGCCTCTCGGCCCATTCAATGGTCTTCTGACTACAGTGTCTGGACTATAAATACTGTATGATAGTTGTTGCCTCCCTGCTTGGCACTCACCTTTAAAAACAAAGATGGGAGTCATTATTTTGCCATGCTGGCATCCAGCCCGGGGAGTTTGGGTGAGGGCTAGGCCGAACCCATCAGAGTTCAGACCATGTAAGTGGAATCAGGGGTAATCCCTGACCCCAAGAGCGTATTCCAGGCTACGCTGTCTCCTCTTGTTTCCAAACTGCTGTGTGTATTGTTACCTACCTAGCAGGGAAGGGAAAGGAAGTTACTGGACAGGAGGAGAGGCGAGCCATCATCAGGTGTTGTTCGAAGTTGATTGACGAGATTCAACAATGAATATTATCTGGTTCCAAGCATCCGAGAGACGACGACAGGCACTGGGATCGGCCCCGTGGCCCAGGTCCTGCCAGAAAAGATGGCGTAATTGAAAAGAAACAGGTGTGGTGACCGCTCTATTGATAAGCAAATACCGCCTCCTCACCAGCAAGGCCTGTGTCTGCGGTACGTCTCAGGGGAAGGGGCCTTTTGTGGCGGCCATCTGTTGGAGTAGGCACTCACAATGAGGAGCAGGGGTGATGGGACAGGGATGGGGGCGGGGGGGTTGGGGAAAGAGATGAGGTACAGCTTGCAAATATCATAATGAAATGTTCGCGCAATGTACCAGATCTGCAAGGCTATTAAGGGACATTTTAGATGCAAATGCAGCTCTTGTGAAGGGCCGCGGATGATGCTGTGCGCAGGCAGAACATAGGGTAGTGGGGGAGGGGGCACCACCTGATGCCGACCCAGGTGACCCACAACCGCTCATGGTCGGCAGGGAGGGGCATCAGCCCCTCCCTCACACCCTGCCACAGCGCTGTGCCAGCGATTAGCAGGGTCATATCAGCGACTGGTGATCTCGGAGATCTGCCCTACAGGACATATGTTACACTGATGGGACTCTTTTGTAGTGGCAACATGATTAGTTTTTCCTTTGATAGCTGAGGGTGTGTGTGTGTGTGTGTGTAAGAAAGGGGGTGCATATTTTCCAAGCAAGGATGCCATCTTCAGTCTACATCACAATATGTTTCAATCAGCCTTGTGTGACCGGTAACACTCAAGGGAGATGCAGGTCAGTGTTGGCACTGTATGTTGGCTTTCACCAGAAACGTTGCTTTATAAATTACTCCATCACTGGTCGTAATCTAATGGAAAACTGAAGAGTCTAAATTATATGGATTGTCATTTTATAGCATTTGTAGCTATCAATGTACCATCCAAGTGCCTTTAATCAGCTCTGAATCCTATTAACAAAGGTATCTTTGGAAGCACCCTCAATCAAGGTTAACAACTATAGATGTGAGTATGTTAGGTTAATTCTGTGTAGTACTCATGAAGACCTCTGCATGACAGACACATTTGCTTCTCTATATGGACAATTATGGACAATTATCTGGACCATGGCACTTTTAAATTTTTTGCTTGTATAGTGTCAACTAGTTTTTTTTGATCGCTTGGTGGACCACCCCATTCGATATTGGAGTCTGTGTTGTTAGGCAAAGTCAGATCCATATTGTTAATTTACAACAACCTGAAATTACATTACATAATTGTCATTTAGCAGAAGCTCTTATCCAGAGAAACTTACATAGGATAGAAGTTTTACATGCCATTCATTTGTACAGCTTGATATTTACTGAGGTAATACTAGGTTAAGTACCTTGCCGATGGGCAGAGTAGCAGTGCCCCAGCAGGGAATCAAACTGGAAACCTTACAGTTACTAGCCCTGCTCCTTACCACTATGCTACACTGCCAAATTGCTCTGTCATTCTTTCAAAAAGGCCTCCGTATGGGCCTAAATGATCATTATATTGTTAAATATGAATCAGTGTTGGAGGCCACACTTAAACAGAGGCGTACATCAACCAAAGCTGACAAAATAAAGCATCTTGTAATATGCATTTCTCATGGCTGATCATGAGACCTGATGTTTGTAGTTAAATCAGAATGGATCCATGCAATTGGTCAACTGAATATGTCATCATACTGGACTAGTGACTGGACTCTTGGCTGTCTGGGTAGTCAAATGCCATGTATTTCATGGATTTATCATGATGCATTGCATACAGCAAACGATGCCATCGTAAATGTGAAGTATTAATTTGTATATGAATACGTATATACATAAATATAGGAAAAACAACTTTGACGGTTTCAAACCCTGTATGCACTTTCCACAAATGACCACCAACAGGCGCCATTTCACTTTCTCAGGAGCAGGCACTGGCTCAAATAGGGCAGCAAAAAGTTTTTTTTTAGACTAACAATATTGGTGGGAGGGGGCGCTCAGTAGCGATAGGTTTGCGATTCTCAGTTTTCTTTCTGTGATTGGCTACAAGGTGTTAAAGGGGTGTGAGATGGGGGAGGTGGGGAGGAGGGGGGGGTCTCTCGGACTCCCCCACCCCACCCCCCCCCCCCCCTCGTCCACCCTCCTCATCCCCCCTACCTCAGCGTCTAAAGCAGCTCCTCACATACTCCTTACTACGGCTTGAAATGTGACTCAAATATACACTACAGGAATATCGTTTTGTGACAACTGAAGGATTGTGTGTGTGCGCGCCTCTTGGCAATCATTATGGGAGAAAGAGAGGAGAACACCTTTGCCATGGCAGTGGATTTGCTAGCGATTTTATGTGTAATCACCACGGTTTCTGCAGTGGAAGGTAATGACTGGACTTCTCTCTATATGTCTAGATCTTTGATTGCAGTATGGAGTGTGTGACTGACTACATCGCATCTATGGGAATACCATACATTTCTAATGTATGGAAATGTACACCCGTTGGAAAGGAGTTGTGCTGTAAACACAACAGAACAAGCGCATGGAAGTTTTCGTGTTTTATAATATGATTCAATTGAGCAATATAGAGCGCACACCAGTTTTTTTCTTCTCTTAAAACCATTCAGGTGGAGGTGTTCAGTAAATGCCCTAGATAGAGATTCATTCTGCGAAGCTGCAATGCAGCGTAGTGTTCCTCTGGACCGCGGGGTCGAGACTGAACTGCTCGCTAGGACGGTGGATGCCCCGCTAAATTAGGTTACCTTTTCCCTGATGCTATTCGAGTCCATTGGTACTTAGGGTTTACTTTCTCTACTTAGACGAGTTACCACGGTGAACATTAATGGCGATGATTCCAGGGGTATGTGTATCATCTTCGGATGGACAGAAAAAAACCCAGAGGAAATGTTCTATGCTGTGCGCGCCGCTTTATTCTGACCAATAATTATATTAAAATGTGAATAAAGCGGTGGTTGTGTTTTTTAGGACAGCATGGCAACTCAACCATATCTCGGGCACAATTTAAAGCTTCTAAGACATTTTATGTGTTGCTAAAAGGAAAGCACCACTTCATGTAATTTGCATGTTTTAGTCGGGAAGGGTAACGTGTTTATTGGTGCTATCAGTACGACTTGTCAAACATTTAGCTAAAGGAATTATCTTTCATGATTGTTTCTACATAATTTAACTTGATTTTTGACAATGAAAAAGGTCCAACAGGTATTTTTCGAGACACAAACCTATGAGCTGCCTCGTTTCTTAATCAAGGTGTCAGCACGGTGTAGTTTATCTGTTTTACTCATTTAATATTTTATCGTTATGGGCATTGAGCAAAATATATATTTAATGAGGATAATAATAAGATAATTCGACATTTTAGAGAATAGTTTCTGTTTCGGCACACAGCAAAAAGGTGATTTTGAATTAAAAGATCTTTTTGGTAGGCTACATAGCCTTCTACGCTCTCAGTTTGGAATCTCAGCGCTAGAAGTGTTCTGGTAGATGTAGCCCATCCCGAGGGGAAAGCGGTATGTTAATCCTTAAATTTGAAATAAGGTAACCATGTGGAATAAGATTAGCCGCTGGTATTCGGATGTAACAGTGCTTTTGATGTTACGGGTTCGTAATACGAAGACATCGCAGCAAAGCTTTGGAAAAGTGATTTCCGGACGCGAGCAGTAGTTTAATCTTAAACTACTTTATTTATTCTGCTGTTAGATTGGTGTGCATTCTGATACGAGTACGCAGAAGTTGATTGCAAAGAATCTGGTTGCTTCTGCCTCCCGGTGACGTGAAGCCGAAAATAAGTTTGCAATTGTGGCTGTCCGATTCCAAATGAGTTTTTATTTGATGGCGTCCCAGTGTTATGCGGGCATTTTGCTTGTGCTTTCCTGGTTTAGCACTGAATCTCTGAGACACCTTTTCATTCAATGAACTTATGTTGGGATTGTAAAAGACCACAAACGAGACGTTACCGTTTTCCATTCCCTCGCGCTGTCATTCAGGTCTGAGCTCGCGGAAGAAAAGCTTAAACACGTTTGATCTCCGGGGGAAATCAGAAGCGTCGTGCTGTGTACAATCCGCCGTCTCGTTGAGAACCAGTGGGTGCATTTGCAAGAAAAAGTCTGTTGCCCTCCTGCTTGGAAAATTGCAATTAGTAAGACATTTCATGTTACGTTGCCTGAATGGAGAAGTACGTTCTTTTAGGCGTGATGACGGGTGGCGAAATTAATTTGGATAAACCAGCTGTATCTATCTGGTACAGATTGTC
Source organism: Megalops cyprinoides (assembly GCF_013368585.1). Classification (NCBI taxonomy): domain Eukaryota; kingdom Metazoa; phylum Chordata; class Actinopteri; order Elopiformes; family Megalopidae; genus Megalops; species Megalops cyprinoides. The sequence goes on along the minus strand of NC_050584.1, from coordinate 22,250,249 downwards.
TATACAGTGCATGCATTTTTATTGTTTATGTGTTTTGTACAATCTTGTACCCGAATCCATTGCTCTGTGGGTGTGAGGATGCCCGCATTTGTGCTTCAGCGTGTCGGGATTCCATTGAGATTTTTCTTTTTTCTTGGTCTGTTTACAGGCACGCGGTATAATAATATCGGTTAAAACTGTCTGAGCTGATTTTGAACGCGATGATGGGTTTGAGAGGCGCATTTGTCTAGGAAACGGTAGATGATTGATTATTTAAATTGTCTGTGAGCTTGCCTATGCAGTATCTCCGTGGCAGTTTAAGTGGTTATGTATTAATATATGTATTTATGCGTTCCCTCATTCAGTCCCTCTCAAAATTGTGCTGACCTCATCCGTCAGCATTCCTTACCGGTTTCTGCACATGACCCCAACTCCTTTTTAACCTTTTTACCTTTTGTGGACATTGCCTCAGTCCGCAGATAAATCCAGTCCAACCAAGGTCATCATTTAGAAAAAAAAAAAAAAAAAACAACCGGATGAAATTTTAGATTTTCTATGTAATCTTCTGAACAGTGCTGGCAAAGAGAGCTGCATTAGTGTGGGTGACCAGGTCATCGCTGATGGTTTACAGGGATTTGAACAACAGGCATGGCAGTCTCTCACTCCCTCTCACTTTTGAAATGACCCAGGAAAACAAAGACAGTGCTTCACCCAGTAGATGTTCGAACCAATTTAGTGAGCCACCCCCCCACCCCTCCTTCCTTGACCAGTGTAGCAGTGTATGTTGTAGTCAAAGGGCCCTGGTGCCTATCTAGCTGAGTGTGCTCCCGATGGCAGGGCCAGATGAAGGGGCCCCCGGCTGGTGGCCATGCAGATGGTGGAAGTGTGGGGCCGAGTGCACCCCATCTGCCAGCGGGATGGAGCGGGGCTGGTCCATTTCACATGGGTCTGCAGGGGGTTTCATCTCAGAAGGGGGGAGGGTACAGCACTCTGCCCCGGCAGACACTGGGCAAGGTGTCAGGGGACAGGTCTGGCTAGTGCTGCCTTTACATTATATTACATTATTGCCATTTAGCAGATTCTCTTATCCAGAGTGATTTGCATATGTTACAATTTTTACATGTTATCCATTTATGCAGCTGGATATTTACTGACACAACTGTGGGTTAAGTACCTCACCCAAGGGTACAGCATTAGTGCCCCAGCAGGGAATCGAACCGGCAACCTATCGTTCACAAGCGCTGTTCACAAGCGCTGTAGTGCATAGTGCTTCCCCAGCAGGGAATCGAACCGGCAACCTATCGTTCACAAGCGCTGCTCCACTACCACTATGCTACACTGCTGCCCACTGCTGCCCTGGGACATCATTCAGGGATAAGCTTGCTGGAAGATAGGGGGATGAAGAGAAGACAGTGGTTACTACTGGATGTGATTTAGGGCTGAGCTGTCTGTTTATTTTTCATTCATTTGCTTTGTCTCTGCTGGGACTATGCACTACAGCACTGGTTTCACAAAGAAAAGGTTTTGCTTCTCACTTTTTCTTTAGGAACTTGTTCACTTTGCAATCACCTCTTGGCTGTTGTGATTAAATTCCATTTCCTCACCTCGGCATCCATGAGGGTTTTAATATATGTATCTGAAAATGGTAACATGGTTTCTTGGTTTCTTGTTTCACTATTAAGTATGGATGACCAACTGGAGCTCCTATGTTGGTGTACCTGATGAAATCCAGTGCTGTTACTTCTACCGATAACCCCTGCCATTTCCTTATCGCCCTTTTACTTTATTTGTATATCATATAATATATTTATTTGTAACTCATAAATACAGGGTTATAAAACGAATGGGACTCTGAAGTTTGTGCAGGAATCAGGACTGGCAAGGAAATATTGATGTTAAGTGACCTGTGCCATTGTTGGTTGGCTGGACATCAGATCAACAGAGGCTGTGGATTGGCTTGTGGCTGGCGTGGCGGGGCTATCAATCCTCTGGGCTATGCCTGCAGGGCTGCTGCTGACCAGGTATCTAATTGCTGGCTATGTCTGCTATTGGGAAATCGTTGCTTAATGAACTGGGTGATTAACTAATTAGAACAGCTTCTGTTTTTGAGAAATGACTTCATGGTGATCAGAGCCCAGGGCCGTCTCAAAACAAACACATGCACACGCTCTCGCTCTCTCTCTCTCCCTCCCTCTCTGTTTCTCTCTGTTCTTGTCTTTCAAACTTTTTCAAAAGCTCATTTTCTGAGTGCTTAACAAGTGTCCTCAAAACTCAGACTCAGAGAAACCACACAATACAGCATTCTGATTAAATCAGCAGTTTAGTTTAATGAGCCCAATCCCTGTCATCTCAATCCACTCTCTCCCTTCCCCCTCTCTCTCGCTCATCTTCCCTGTTTCATTTTTTCTCCTTCTCTTCCCCTCTCGTGCTCCCTCACATCTCCCTCCTTCCTTCTCTCTCCTACAACCTCTTTCTCTGTATTTCCATGTATACCCCTCTGTCTGTCTCTTCCTCCCCTTCTCAGCTGATTAATGTGCATTAAACCGAAACAATCAGCCCTCTGCAATTTACTGGGCAGAGATAACTGGTAGCAAGGCTGTGGTGCTACAGCATGTCCGTTTTGTTACCTCCCTCTGTCATTGTTCATCTTTCTCTACCAGCACCAATCTGTGTTTAATTTGTTTTGGAGCAAATAAGAAAATAAGTGATATTCCTGTGTGAAGTGTGGGAAATTCATTGATTCATTCATGATTAATGATCCAGTGACGCAGAGAGCACTGCAGATTTTTTTATCCACATGCAAATCCTATTCTCACTGTCTTTTTGTCTCGTCGCTGCTCTATGTATGTGGATTTGTATGCATCAGAAAAGCATACATCTACGTCAGTGATGTGCTTCCGGCATGTTCTCATTACTGTATTTCCAGCACCGTCCCTGGGTCTAATGTGATCTAATCAGCGGTGTTCATTTGATCAAAAGGGAACCATTTCTTGTCTAGCCTCAATGGTCTCCATCTCCCTCTCGCTCAGAGCCAAAGTCATCCTGAGCGTCATTATACATATTAGAGGCATCAGTCACAGCCCAGCCATCAGCATGAAACATTACACTCATGCTTTGAGAAAAAAAAACAACAGCAATTCTATGGCTCCATACTGAAATAGTGTACAATAGATCAGAACCCCCAAACAATGACATCCAGATCATGCTGACCTAATGATTTCTCCCATTGCTGGTTGACCGCTCTTTACTGCACCGTATAAAACCAAATTGTTGCAGTGGTTGAAGACTTCATTATCAAGGGCTGTATTTCAACTTGATCTGGCACATTGTGCAGTACTGCAATATTTATCTGAATAGCTGACACCATTATACAAGGCGACTTTCACAGCTTACAGTATTCATTGATGCAGCTGAATGTTTAGTGAAGCAATTCAGGTTGAGTAGCTTACTCTTGGTTACATCAGCAGTGACACAACTGTGACACCTTCAGTTTTAATTGCAAACTGAACTCTTCAGCCAATACATCACATGTATTTTTCGTGTTTTTCGAGGTATCCAGTAACTTCAGAACAGTGCTGAAGTCGATCCATGACACTCAGATCCCAGGGCCAGTGTCCTGTGTTCTGTACCACAGGTCCATTGCACCATTGTCAGAGTTCATTCAATAACCACAGACCTTCTTACAAGGAGCCACAGCCCATGTAGGTGGTTGATGGGGGTGGATTCAGGAGTTTAGATTTTGGGGGAAAGAAGTGCAACCAGTCAAACGGAATGCCATCACCTGAGCTGCAAATGAAATCTTTCATCCTCTCTGGGCGTTCTGTGTGGACCTCTGAATAAAGAAAAAGCCTGTCTCATCCATTTCACTGGTGTTTTGGCACAGCAGTGGTGAAGTACACTGTGACGTGATTAATTCACAGACTATGCCTCGCTCTCCTGTTGATTGTATTGAACTAGACACCACCTGAAACAACGTGCGGTTTTCACAGTGGCTTCACTGTGTGCAGCATGGTGTACTTTTTAAGTTCTTGTTCCTCCTGCAGATTGAGAAAGAGTGGCTATTATTATTATTATTATTACTATTATTATGGTGAATATTGATTCTCTTGCGCAGTGGTAGTATTAGACAGTAATGGATGCATAAAATGGATCTGCTCATGATGTGTGCAGTCAGCTGATTCCCTTAACAGTTAGTAGGTTGTTACTGTCTTTACTATCTTTTCACAGAAATATATGGTACTGTCTAAGTAGAAGGGATGACATCCAAGCCAAGTTAGCTGTAAAATGGTGACCTATTCAGGCAATTTTTTACGTGTTAGTTGTATTGATGTCCAGTTGCTGGCAGTAATAGGAAAATAATAATAAAAAAAAACCTTCTGCACAATGGCCGTTTTTACAGCTGTATTTAATCACATTGTCCTGTTGCAAACCTTGCGTATTTCCTCAGACACATTTTAAACAAACATTCCTTTCACACCACAATCAAATGCTCATTACAAACAGTGTCACTGCTGCCAGATTAAGTATACATCATTAACTGCATTTCAAAGATATCCTTTAAATGGAGTCCTCTCCCCTGTTTGCTCTGAAGCGTAAACGTTTAGCGGCTTTCGGAAGTTCCGTATTAACTCGACTGCTACTGCTTGTTTGCTATTTTCTTTCATAAGACGTTTATCAACAAGCCAACCAAAATGAATGCAGTATGCCTGCATGTTTACTCAGGGTACTCGTGCTTGACTCTTGACTATTGTGATTTTACGTTCCCTACCCCTGGGATTATAGAAGGAGGACTGCCCAACACTGGTCCAGTGAAGTGGTCTGTACGTTCATGGTCACTGCTAGTGGTCATCGTTCTCTGAAAGCCTTCAGCATTTTGTCAAGTTGGTCTGGTCATCAAGCCTGATAAATGGTCGGCCGGAGAAGTTTTTTTTTGGTCTGGCTGACGGAGTTGATGTAATGCGGTGTGACCCCTGGACCCCTCACGCACGCTCCAGATGTACAAACTGATGGGGGGGGGGGGGGGGGGGGCCTCTGTCCGTCATTGTTTCCCCTTTTCCATCTTGGCTTTTTCACCTTCCTTCCTGTAGGCGGGGATTTCTGGACGAACCCAGGAAGAATGGGAAGGAGTCCGCTTTTCAGTGGAATTCGTTTGCTGTTTTTCAATCACGAGACACACGCAAAGGGTCATCTCCCGGGGGGGATACGGCCCGCTGCCGTTCGCCTTCACTTCCTGCTGTTTATCTCCTGTTTTACAGATATGTTCCGGGGTTCTGATCTTTCAGGACTCGTTGGGGTCTTTTCGGCCCACCTTATTGGTTCACTTTATTTATGTAAGGGAGTGTGGGTGAGAGGGAGAGAACAATGCAAGGTCCTAGACATAGCAAACAGGGCAAAGTAAAAGAACGGCATGGAGAAAAACATCGGAGCGTCAGCCTAACCCAAACAAGGATGGCGGTATGGCCTCATTTAAGCAACAACAGCAGTGAAAACCCCAGACTAATTCGTAGCTGTGTAGCTGTGGTGTCGGTAGACGCTCTGGCGGCTCTCGGTGCTTTGTTTGAGCTGTGGCTCCTGTGATGGTGGCGTAGCCCCCATGCGAGTGCTGACCGGCCTCTCCGTCTGAGAGAGTGTGATTAAGCTGCACGAACAATGCAGAGAGGCAGACACTGAGCAGGCCTGGGCCTGGTAATGAGGAACGTGGGAGTGTGTGTGTGTGTGTGTGTGTGCGCGTGTGTGTGCGTTCATGTACCTGTGTGCGTGTTTATGAGAAAGGGAGACAGAGACAGGGAGGGTGAAAAAGAAGAGAGTGCTATAGATTCTGAGGTATGGGACTGTCGTGCAGGTGGGCTCTCCACACCCACTACAGCCGCCAAGTGCTCACCCTCATTATGGGGAAGCAGGTGTTAAGGATGAGGGAATGAGGAGGCTGGGCTGGATCATGCAAGAGATGCTGGGAAATTCAGGGGTACTGTAGCTCTCAGGTATAACTTGAGAATATTTTTTGAAAGAGGGAGTGTAATTGATTGATTAATGAATACAGTTTCTCATTAATAGTTGGTACAATATTCTCTTGTTTTCTTCAATCAGCTTTGATTCACTGTGCGATGCATAGGAAGGTTGCACTTGGAAAACCTGCTGGACCCAGAACCTAAACCCACAGCATGCATTTCTTCCACTGCATGTGCCTTGCTTCCATTCTGACAGCTAATTAAGTTAATGGGACAAATGGAAAATAAATAAATAGACCTCTTAACATGTTGAGTGGTGGTTGAGATTTTTGGCTCTTGAGCTAATGGTTCTTGTGTATCACTTCATCTGTACAAACACTGCATGCGGTTACCAGCGGCCTAACAGATGACCGCATACCAAAGGGCTGTAAGTAATTCAGCGTGTCTGTTAATGAATCCCCACATTTCTCTCAGGGTTTGAGCCCGCAATCTGTCTCAAGCCGCCAGGGCTGATTGATGCCTCTCCTTTCTCTTTTGCTTTTTTTTTTTTTTTTAGGTTTTCGGTCTGTTTCGTCTCAGCTGTGGGCAGCGGATAGGGTGACAAAAGGAGTCCTCAGCAAGAAACGCGAGTCTGTTCGATACCCTCGGAGTAGGGACATTGCAGAATGCATTGATTATTGGGCCAATAGTAGGGGTGTAATAACCTGCTCCCACAGCGGATAGCCTTACCGCTCTCCAGCTAATGAAATAGCTCAGGATAGGAAGCCAGGGGCCCCCGGTTCCCACAAGGCCTCATTGTTCCTGACATCACCTGCATGGACTGCAGTCCTGCACAGGATTTTTTTTTTCACTCTTTCTTCTGAGAAACAAGACATTGTAATTAAAATCTGTAGCGGCAGCAGCAGCAGCAGTAGCCGCCATCTCCTTTTCCTTCCCAGCCCACAGTAGAGAAGTAATTGGTTGTTTTTTTTTTTTTGGTGGGGGCGTCGTTTTAATAGAATGCAGTCCTGAAGCTTGAACTTTTTTTTTAACTGATGAAATATGAATCCATTTCAGTATTTACACAGGGGAAGCTCGGGAAGGGAGAAAAGCCAAGGGAAGGGGAGAGAAAATAAATCGGTCGGATTTTCGGGAGCCCAGCAGGAACAAAGCCCTTCATTTATTATTCTTTCAGTGGAATCTGGTTCAGGTCTTTGACCATAATGACATAATTTTGCTTTTTTTTTTTTTTCAGGCTGGGCCATGTGGCGGGGAGATGCGGGGGTTAAGGTGGCGGAGGGACTAGAACCAAACCAATGTGCACTGGAATTGATCGTTCTGTTCATCCAAGATGTGGCCAGGCTTGAGGCCAGCTCAGAGATGAAGTGATTGATGGGATACTGAGGTGTGGAAAGGGGTATTGCTAACCTGTGCAAGGGGAAGAGGGGCTCGCTCCCTTCAGGAGCCATTTCCCCTAGCTGCTGGTGTAGAGGGCCCTCACAGAACCGAGCCAGAGCCATGGTGGTGAAGCTGCTCCTTTAGCAAATGGCCGAATTGGCAGCCTTCACCAGCTCCGCATCCAATTTGTGTCACTGATGTGCTGTTGTAGTGAAGAAGCTCCAAAAGGACCTAACAGGCACGCTCACATGCTCCACAAAGCTGTGCCCAGCAACTATATAAAGTGTATATACATGTTCCATTGATGTTTCCACTCCATAAACATGGTTTCCTGTTAAATGATGAAGGGAATGGGAAAAAAAAACAAATTAAAAGAGAAAAAGAGCAGGAATGTGATGTAGTGAGGAAGGCAGTAATGACCTTATGCGTTGCTGGTGTTCAGCCCGTGCAGGGGATCCGCAGCCCCGCAGACTGCAGAGCCAGGCTTGGGTGAGAAGGGAGCATTTTCAGGTAATTAAGTATTGATTTTAAAGCAGCAGGAATTATAAAAAAAAATGGGCGCCCCTCCCCCTAATTACAGCGGGAGATTGGCTGTCACCGGGAGAGAGGAATGACCTGGGGGAGGGAGCAGAAGGTAATGAGGAGCAAGGGGTGCACTTGCCGCTCCTCTGTCCTCCCCCGTGGTCAGATTAGGGATACCAGGGATGCCCGAGGCCACAGGTTGACTTGTCGCAATGTTGCTTTTGTGTTGTAGTGATGTTACAAGGTCAGAGTAATGCGGTGCCTTATCCCGCTTTCTGGCGCCTGGATCCCACTAACTCCACCCCTAAGCTGGTTGTGCTAGCATTTGCAGAGTCCATCAGGCCCTGCTCTACAGCATATCCTGACAGGGATCCTAGGCAGAAATGAATAAAAAAAATCCTGTCACATCACTCTACAGTCATTCGTTCTTGTTCAGGATCTGGATAACATATGGAAGACAATGAATCACATCCCATCACCTGGGTTAAAACACAGCGCAGGGGAACAAATGGCTTTCTTTCCCCAGCTTGACGTTTTTCCCCCGACCATGATCTATTTAAGATGACATTCAGGAGAGCGGGCAGGCTCTCATAAAGGCCTGCGGTGCTGTATCATCTTTACATTAGAGGAACACATTTGACAAAATGGCTGATGTTTATCGTTGCTGCTGCATACAATTACAGATTAGGGCAGTTTATTCAGGAACCGCAGAGAGGAACCGGAGGTTTTATTTTTTAATTAGACATTAATATTTCTATTATTAATTCCCCCGTCTCTCTAAAATCCTTGGTAAACACATATCTTTTATGAAAACACAATTCCTCACAGTTAATCTGCATGTTTTTTTTTTATCTTTGGCTGTGTTTACAGTACATTTCAATGAGCCTGATTTCATTGTCATCTGTTAATTCCAATAACCCTCATCTGGGCGGTGTCCAGCTTGCGTGACTTGGCGGTTTGGAGGAGGCTGAAGTCACATCAAGGTTAAACTTGGAGGTGGAATGCATTGAGATTGTCATTTCCAGGTACTGCAGTAGAGTTGAATGTCAGTTCAAGGTCATACCTGGTTCAGATTCCTTCTCTTCAGTTAAGAACTGGACAAGCAACAGTTGAAGCTTGATCCCCCTGTTTTGGTTTGTTTGAGATGGGTGAGATGTTTTGTCCAAACGGCTGGGCCTAGGATTACCAATGAGTCCGCCCTAAATTTGGCAGAGATCTGCTGTACAAAAATCCAGGCCTTACCCCACGTCATAGTCATATGTTCATCTGAATATGAGAATGGAATGGAGGGAGTTTTTGGGAGGTGGGAGATTGGATAGTTGAGGTTGCTGTGACTGAGACTGCTGTTAGAGGAACCATCAGATTGTGCTGACCATTAACTTCTCTGTCTGCTGTCCCTTCTACTGCTTTCACACATCAGGCCAGTCAGCTGTGTGCTATTAATAACCTCAGGTCTCTGATCCAGCTTCACACGTAGCTCACGCTGTTCATACTAATTTACTGTTCAAGTTTTTTTCCCTTTTAATATTGTGAATGGCTTGTAAACATTGTGTGCCTCAGAAAGAAACTAGTCTCTCTTTAGCCCTGTTTCCCAGGAGAAGTGAGAAAAATTGGGTAATGAACCTTACCCGCTAAGAAGGGGACTACTTTGGTGCCATAAAAAATGAATGGGGTAGACAGAGCCAGGAGCACCGCCCTAAAGAGGTGGCGCCCTCGTGTGTCCGAGGTGTGTCTGCATTAAAAGCCAGACAGGTGTGACTCAGTTCACACCAGGCCAAGACCTGGTCTCTTTTCCTCTCATGTTTTTTTTTTGTACCGGGATCAGGCTAACACATGACATTGCTCTGGCATTTCTGTAAAGTCTCTGACATAACATCACGGAAATGTTGCAGGGCGAGCATTATGTTGTCGGTTAGCTTTGGCCCCGGCTCTGACGGCATTGGACGGGAAGCGGTCCTCTGGAGTGTGAAACCGCACAGCCGCCCAGCGCTTTCCCCTCACGCTCTCAGGCCCATTATTTCAGAGCGTGTATCAAAGCCGTGCCGCGGTTATTTCCTTTTAAACCGAGAGGCAGCTCAATAAAGCTGTTATGTGTCTCATTAATCTTTCAGCACGGTCATTTAAAAGTCCCGGTAAGCACTTCATGTGTTTCTGTTTCGAGTTTATAACTGGGGGAACATTCTTTTCTTTCTAAAAGAAAATAAAATTAAAACTAGGTGGGTCTGACAAGAGGGCTAGATTTGTGAAATGGTTTTGTACATACTCAGATGTATTTTTCTTTTACATATTTACAGTAATAAGCAGTTTCTATAAGCAGTATACATCCTGTAAGCAGTATGTAACATACCCTTCCTGATGGCTGGAGTCCATCCATAAGGTATATATCAGGATATCAATACTGTGGTATTTCTGGGATAGAGTTTGGGCCTGGGGAACAGATAGAGCAGTGGAACATTCTCTCTGTCTGTCTCTCTCTCTCTCTCTCTCTCATATATATATACACACATATGCACACACACACACAGAGGTTATTTTCAGCACCTCTGAAGCTATAACCCTCTATTTGGAGCAGGGAGCAGCAGGCTTCAGGTGGCCTCTTTCCTGTCAGTGGACTTGGTGCTCTGAAGGTATTTATCAGGCCTCTCCACCAGGCTGGCGTCTAGCATGAAAAAAGGAAAAGAGGAATAAAAACAGCACCATCTCAGTGTGACTCACATGTGGACGACAAGGATTAGGATTCTAGCTGACTGCTCACAAGACAAGACGGCATTGTGCGAGTCTGTGTGGGTGTGCTGTTTAAGCATTGTTGTCGCTTAGCGCCACTCTCGGCGGATAACCAGCCCTCCCCCGACGACATGATCTAATTTCCAAAAATGCAGAGCTGTTTCGCGCATCTCCATGCTCTGTCTTATTTTTCGTCCTCCAGTCACCCCACCGAATAGGAGGGGTGGTGAGTTAATAAGCCAATGATACCCTGTTTCACAGTGCTTTGACTTTGACAGTAGCACAGAGATCGCAGTTTGATTAGCATTGCGGCGGCCTCTGTTCATACCGCCATGGCAGAAGTTGCCCTAATGACACTGTAAATCTTTAGCTCATTCTAAATCAAGTTGGAGGGTGTCAGTTTGACCGGGGCTATATGAGAGCCAGAACATGATCCGCCACCCTCTGTACAAACGCTGCCAGGGCTGATAAAGGGAGGCGCATCAGAAACCTGATTCCTGGCAGAATTGACTTTGAAACACATGGCAGATTTCCACAGATAAAGACATCGATGCCCAGGTATCGCATGCACAGCCATTGATGTGCTTGATGACTGGAGACCACTCCTGTAGAGGTATTATTATACTGTGGCCTATCAGATGGATACCACACAAATTGCACAGATTTATACATTGACATTTTAGCTATATTATTGACGTTCTGATTATTGTAGTACCTAATGCATGCCTGTATTTTATTATAGTACTAGCTAGTGTGACACTGTGTGACATGTTGACATTTTGTTCAAATGTGGTTTGATGTTTTCCAGATGTACTGTTCTTCTGGCCTTATTGTATGCACGTATGTAACTTGTTTTTTTTTCATGAGCTTTATATAAGAGCCTCTATAAAGGTATTCAGAGTATCACGTATTATTACCATATTACCTATTTTTAAGATAAATGCTCTATTCCTGGACATGTCCAAACATTGCAATTTGAAATATTACACGGTCACTATGCCAGTTATACAGCTGAGCTTGAGCTGCATTTCTCGAGGGACTGTGGTGGAATACCTTTCCCAAGGTTACTACCACACTGTGTCACCTGAGACTCGATCACAGGGCTGAGTCCTGTGGTCTGTAAATGGAAAAAAGCATAGTTTTAGTAGTTAAGGACAGACATTAAATGATGCATGCTGAAAATATCTTACATGGGGATGGCAGTGTGTCATAGTGGTAAGGAGCAGGGCTTGTAACTGAAAGGTTGTTGGATCGATTCCCCACTGGGGCACTGCTGCTGTACCCTTGGACAATGTACTTAACCCAGAATTGCCTCAGTAAATATCCAGCTGTATAAATGGATAACATGCAAAACCTGTAAACTATGTAAGTTGTTTTGGATAAGAGGGCCTGCAAAATTACAGTAGTGTAATAGGGACCTTTTATAAGTACCTTACAGTACAGGGAATAGACAGACTTCCCGCAATTGTGATGTCATCATCCACAGATGATGTGGACCACTGTGCGCTACTATGATTTCCCCGCTCTATGCTCTGCCCTGAATGTAGTTTTGCCTATGAGCTTTAGATCACAGTGCAAAATAGCATCTTACGTAAGGAACTCAGGGAAGGGACAGGCTGTTGTGACTCCGGGGAGTGATGTCATCATCCACAGCCCAAGCACTGCTGTGACCTGCCCTTGCAGGCGGACGAGCGGCCTCTCTGTGTGGATTAGACATCACTCCTGCCTATCTGAGTCACATAGAACTGATTGAGCCAGCAGGGTCTGAACGGTGATCAAACCCGTGACCTTCTCAGCCGCATGGCATGGCTTCTGACAAGAAGTGAGATTAACTCACTCTGTGAATGACCCAGATCCCTGATGTTGGGGGCCAGCTCAGCTATTGATTCAGCTCAGGGAGGGTTGACATCACCCTCTGTTGGAGACTCACGTACTCGCTGGGCTTGGCTGCATAAATGTAAACAGCAAGGGGTCACAGATGGTTTTGGTCACCTGTGATGACTCCCAATTGGTTACAAACAGCCAACACAAAGTATGGCCCACGGACACAAAGGACTGTAAGAACGACCACTGCAAAAGGCAGAGAGGAGAAAACATCTAGTCAGCAAAGGACACACTTTCGAGGAGATCAAAAACAGAAATTCGGGAAGAACGGTCATGTTAAAGTCTACTCACAGTTTATGTCGCTCAAATGCCTGTTAGGGCGTTCCGCTTTGTCGGAGTGACTGGGCTCCTAGATGTGTTTTTTTTTTTTTTTTGCGACGACAGCGCGTGTACCGGGTCTCATTCTGTTGGAACGTGCCGTTTGCTCTGTGTGAAGTTTTTAATTAACAGCTTTATCAAAGTTTCCACACTGAGCGGGCGCCCGCTCGGAGGGCCGCGGCCGCTGCGAGGGAGCCTCTCCAAGCCGACAGACGCTCTGTCCCCACAGCGTGTTGCCTCTCGTCGTGGGCTCATTTCTGCGCCGTCCCTTTTCATCCAACTCCCGCTGACAGAACACCAACAACTCCTCAGGAACTCTAGAAAAAATATCAATCGCTGTTGCCTTTCATGGAGAGGAAAAAAACACACACACACACATGCGCAAGCAAGAAAAACAAAGTGAAAGGCTAAACACCCGAACTCCCACGGCAATTTGCGCGGGGACGTAGATCGGAGGGTTCTGATTTCAGAGTGTTTTCTGTTTGAAGAGGAAATGAAAATAACTATTCAAAAGAAAGGTCTTTTTATTCTCTTCACAGTAGTGGTGTTTTTTGCTGCTTCTTCTAGTAATTAATATGCAACATAGGCAGCCGTTGCCAACTGTCACTGTAACTGAACACAGCATGTATAAGGGGGGCAGTTGAAAAGCTTTGAAAATGGTTTTGTTTTTCCCTCCAGAATGTATACAGCAAACGCCATCCATTTTTACAAATACATTTTCTTTATAGCTCATGCTTTTGTGCAGACACTGATTGATGATACAAAAAAGTTTTCTGACAGCAGTTAATTTTTGCTGTAGGAAATTGTAGCTGGCATCGCTAATGCACTTAACACACCAAAGTCACTAGACATGTGTCATCATTTCCCTTTGCAGTGGCATAACAGAGACAAAAAAAGAGACTTTTTACTTTCAGCTCCACACAAATCAAGTCTTTCAGCTTTAGATAATGGTGGCTTTTAAGTAAGCCTGCATTCCTAGATTGCCCTAGCTAATTTTTTGTGAACATTGATCAGCTTCAATGTATATCTGTCTTTGGAGGTGCTACAAGAAGATCAGTATGAATTCAAGTGGTAAAAAACTGAACATCTGGCTCCACTTCTTGCACTAGAAGAAATACACTCCCTGGTTGAGGTGCTGTAATGATTGTTAAAGAGAGGCTTAATATGACTTGGCTGACCCCAGTTCAGTGTTGTAACAACCACAGTCAGATCTCATTTGAGCATTTGGTGCTTACTGGTTAAACTTTTCTTCTCTTAATATGTGTTGGTTTGTCTGAATAATAGCACTATCTCAACAGGGAAAATCATTGAAGCTTTAGCCAAAATTTGGGTGCACACACACACACGTGCACACACACACACACGCATACACACAGACTGTAACCTCTTGTAGTGTCTCTGTTGACATCAGCACATTAGCAGGCATAATGGGAAATAATTTGTGGAAGAGCAGGTTTTCGAGTTAAGGGCCGGCACTGTGCCAGTCACCTAAGGAGTCCTGTTTTTTGGCATATGGTGCCTTAAAAAGATAAGATAAATACTTTTGGAAAATAATCTTGTCAGGTTGTAATGAAAAAAGCAAAAGAGAGAGAAAGAATGATGATTTTGACTTTGACGGGTCAGTTGAGGAAATGGAGGTTTTAAAACAGGCTGAGAAATATGATCCCAAGTGTTCTCCAACTTTTTATGAAATACGCAAATGAACACACAAGCCCCTGTGGCACCTCTCCACCACCAACCCCCCCTCACCCCAAACAATGAAATTCATAATAAGTAAAATAACAGTCACACCAGTATAAGATGTTAACTGAAGCTGAGAGGAAATTGTCAGGTAGTTAAACTGTGATAACAGCAGACTGATACATAACTCCCTCGCAATTTGTGCCTGCAGATGACTACCTTTTTTCTGTAAGTGAATGCCTTAATTATGTTAATCTCATAATTCCTCTCAATTGGCTGATGGCTTCCAGTTGGAGAGCCAGGGGTTCATGTTGCATGGAAAAATCCGACGGGGATGGGGTGGGGGGGGGGGGGGGGGGAGGGCAGGAGAGTCGGGGTTATGAGATCCGAGGGGGCACGGGTGGTGGGGTGGGGTAGGGTGTGGGGGTGAGGGGGTGTGTTTGCTCGCCTGCCTGCTGTTCATCCAGTCTATTGAACAGCCCCTCACAGATTGTCTGGGATAAAGTGCCGCATTCAAGTATCAACTGTTACAAAGTGGAATCAATCTGGTCATGCCTCCCAATGGGCCGGGGCTCCTGGGGAGGGTGGCAGTACTGGGAGATCCAATTAGCCCTAATTAACCTTCCAAAACTATTTGCACAGGACCATTGATGGATGGATGGATGTGAGTACAGACCACCGCCCCGTCTCCTCCCCCTCCCTGCCGAACGCCTGTGCCCGTCTTAAAGTGTCCACTTCATCAGACTGAGAAACCACTCCGTCAGTTTAATCAATGCCTGAGGTGGGCAATTAATGAGCATGTGCCCTCTTGGTGGCACGCTGCCAGGGTACAGTCATCTCCCTTTTCACAGCTCCGTCCCCGCAGATTTGTTCAACAACCGGGGTGTAAGCTTGGCTGTTCAGCAGGGGTGTGTGTGTGTGTGTGTGCGTGTGTGTGTGTGTGTGTGTGTGTGTGTGTGTGTGTGTGTGTGTGTGTGTGTGTGTGTGTGTGCGCATGCGCGCGCGCGCGGGCATCTGGTGGTTTAGCAGTTGTGCACCACTGTGTCACCACATATTCGCAGTGCCTCTGAGGGGTACCCCAGTTAAGAAGCGGACACGCTGATTAACTTTGGTTAGATTGAGTCAGCGAAACCTGCGTTTTCATGAAGAGCTGTTTGAAAACCTGCCTTTGTTTGATCGGGGATTCCTCCCCAAACTGCTCCTGTCACGCCGCCAGCAGGTGGAAAGGAAGAGCATCTCCTCAGCCCAGCGGCTGCCTGGGCGTGTGGATTGGAGTTTCGCGTCCTCACGTCGTCTCTTTTTACAATGGGAACAGGGTGAAAGGAGGATCAGATATGGGCCTGTTTTCAAAGATCTTGTCACGTTAATGGTGAAAACCTGTGTTTTTGATCTCCTCGAAAAGTGTCTCCGTTGTCAACTAGATGTTCTCTCCCCTCTGCCTTTTGCGGTGGTCGCTCTGATGGTCCTTTGTGTCCGTGGGCCGTACTTTGTGTTGTGCTTAGTGAACGGGGATAAGTCAGACTTTGTGCCGTGCCCTGGCTGTTCAAACACTCCTCTTTTTTTGAATAAGTCCCCCACTCGTTGTGACTTGCACAGCGGAATCACAAGGCTGAAAAAGCAAACCCGGAGATGCGAATCTCTGAATTAGTCACATCCCCGGCAACGGAATCCGTAACCACCCAACGAGACACCACTTTCGTGGCTCTGAACAGAGGCATCCAGGAGGGGGGAAGGGGTAGGGACATTAGAGAACTCAACCAGTGTCTGTTGGTAGTGCATGTTACAGCCAGACCTTAGGGCAGTGGTATAATTACACCCAGCCTCTTTTCCAAGGGGCTCATTAGTGATCGTGGAAAACATTTTTTAATGATCTTGGTTGTGCCGTGCGCTCTCTGTCTCTCTGTCTCACTGGCAGGTTACCGACGCTCTGGCACGGGCAGTAATGCATTGCAGGTGACTCTACGCCCTTTGTTTGCGTAACGGCCACAGACAGCTACCGCCAACGGTTACATGCTTCTTGAATTAGCTTCCCACCCTGCCCAGGGTGGAGGATTTCAGTGATTTATTGATATGGAAGCACCATAACTCAAAGACAGGGAATGATTAATACCACATGTGCTCACGGTTTGGCTGGAGGTTTCGAGGACAGTGTTCCCCCTAGCCTGACCAATGCTGGACATGAAGAACCAGCCTAGCATCAGCTCTTGTGTACCATTGAAATGTTTCAACTTTTAATGAGCAAAACACTGGCAATTATTTCTCCATGGGGCAGGCAGTCACAGCAGACTGAAGCAAGGTTTTGCTAGTGTAGCCTGGCACTTTTCAAAAAGAAAGCAGGAGTCTCTTAACCTGTGTCACACCTGTACTCAGAGGAACACCTGTTTCCATTTATTAGCCATCTAGCCTCACGGTCAAGAAGCAAGCTTATGTTTCCCAGGTTTTCCTTATTTCTTTCAGTCTGAGTGGCCTCTTCAGTTTGATGGGATTTTTCCCCTCTCATCCTTGGTGTTTGGCTCTCCTTGTTTATTTGTTTGCTTGTTTTTCTTTGCATGTCTCTGCGACCATTCAAATGTTGTTGTTTTTTTTTCCCTGTCATGGATGGAAGAAAGAAAAATTCTTTGACTTGTTTTTTCTCTGATGTGAAGATATACACAGGCATTCGACAGCTAGGTATTTTTTTAACACATTCCAGAAGAATCTAGGCCAGAGAGTGACATGCATGCCACCAGAAAACTGCTGATTGACACAAGTGTAGCTCAATTTTCTCTTTCTTTCATCTCTCCTCAAAACACCACTCATGACCCCCCTACCCAAAATCAAAAACAGTCAATTTGTGACACACACAAAAAAAAAACAGAAAAAGGGAAAAAAGTTTGTATGTTTTGATTTCAGTCCTTTGTCGTCAAAGTCATGAGTCTGGGAAAAGATGAAAGCCTCTGCCCGCGATTTGGGTTTATCTGCTCCGTGACAGGCTAATGAATGCCCTCCGTCTCGTGTTTTTATCAGGCCCTCCCGTTCTCTCATTCTCTCTCTCTCGCTCGCTCCCTCACCCTCACTATCTTTCTCTCTCTCTGTTGCTGGCTCACGACAAAAGATTTAGCCAACTCGCATCTTCCTCCTGCGGAAGCACATTGCGGTAATTGCCCGTGTGGCTGTCAGCACTAACACTGCATCCTCTTTTCAGCGCTAAGCATATTGAGGCGCTGGGCCCTCGTGAGATCATAATACGCACTTGAGTATGAAATCCAAAAATAAAAGAGTGCACGATTCATACCAAATGATAAACATGTCACAGCGATAGCAGTCACATTCCACTGCATATGCACATGACTTTATATAAAGGAGGTTATCGCAAGCATATTTGTAATGCATATTGTGATGTATTCCTTGTATTTTGGGTGTCACATGTGTAGTTTCTTATGCAATATCCTAGCTAGTATCACATTCAGAGAAACGAGACACGAGATGAACATTGAAAAACAATGAAGCCCATGGAGAATGTTGAGAGTATCACTTTGTAATGCATTGGTTGTAGCAGGGTGTGATATAAATATGAATCAAGCACAAAATACACAGACCTCCAGGACAGAGCTACAGGGCTAAAGCAACTCAGACCTGCAGGAGACACCGGGCTTATGCTGCATGAACCTCCAGGAGGCCCCAGGGTAACACGGTCCAAACCTGCAGAAGACCCAGGGCTAACACAGCACAGACCTCCAGGAAACAACATGCTGACATGCTACAGACTGAGGACTATGTACTGTACTAATACAGTACAGCTAACACAGTACAGACCTCCAGGCTCATGCAGAGCAGACCTCTGTCAGATATGAAGTGTTAGCCCAAAATATTGCTGAGAAAGCACATTGTAATAATGTTCAATAAAAGCATGGGAAATTCAGTCCTGAAGAGTCACTAAAATCCCAAAAGATCAAGTCTCAGAACTTAGCTGCTTATGATATAATATTACACCATAGTCCTATAACTCCATATTAAGTACACTGACATCAATAAGCTGTTAATTTCTGTTAATTCTTCAGCCTTAAAGCTGAAATTCCATTATGCATGTGTGTTTCCAAGGCAAATGCTTGGCAAGCATGTATTGACTGAAATATGCATCTTTTTTCAAGATATAAATTGACTGCGGACATTTGACAGCACAGGCAGACCAGCATGCAAAGCACACACAGCCAAAAATGCTTTGTAATATAGCTCTTGTATTTTTTTCCTGGGTTCTCACAGAACCTGAACAAAAGAGCTTGGTTACAGAGCCTGAAAATTGATCCAATTTACTGCTGGTGAGACTGAGAAAAGAACCTTCGTGCTCAGTGCCTATTTCATCTCCACACAACAACATCTCTTCAATCTTGTTCATGGTGAAAAACAGAGGTGCTTATTTATCCAAATACCCTGCACACACACACACACGCACACACACACACACATTTCACATGGGGTGTGAAATGGGGTGCTTAGGTGATCCCTGGATTTTCTCCTTGACAGAAAAAAGAGTAAGAAGTCTGTGTTACAGATTGCAAGGAGGGAATAGCCACATAATATTCTCAAAGCATGTTTGTAATGTTGCAGCATCATAACAACAGAACCAAGCCAGAACACTGGAGCAACATTGTGACAATGTTATGTTTTTTTCTGTCTTTATGCTTTTTTTTCCCATTGTCTCCTCTGCGTGGGGAAAAAGACATTTTCAGAGGAATACACAAGAAGAGGGACTGTGAGGTACCAGGGTCGTCTCAGACAAACCTCACCTCACAGGAGGAGCTTGTAGTGCAGGTCTCAAAATGCTCCATTCCCCATGAAGGGTCAGGGATCTCATAACGTACCTCCGTCCACCGTTTTCAGTTTAGCTGGGTTATTTATTTATTTCCGGTCAAATCTGGTTGGGAGGGGTGGGTGACAAGGTGTTTAATAAGCCGAGGTTGGGGGGGGGGGCATGGAAAGTCGCTGAGAAGGTAAAGGTGGAGGAGAATGACTTTCAGAGAGCGGACAGGGCTGGTGGATTGACAGCGCTTGGGCCTTTTTGAAGTGTCGGCGCGCGTTAGCGGGTCGGATCGCGCTGACTGACACTGGATTTAATTCCGGGGAACAACACCGAGACCGAATCACTTGACACATCTGTTGAAGGCTGCCCGCGTGTGCTGATTTACACAGATGGGGGTTGCAGAGTGTCTAATCAAAAAGGCTGTTCGGGAAAATTTATTGCAAGGAGAGTCACGGGATGTCTTGAGTTGTGAGCGATGGCCACTTTTCCTCAAATGTACCGAACATCGTTTTTCTCCCTAACCCCCCCACCCTGCTCGTCGGAGCCCGTATTCTGCCAGGAGGAAACTATTACAGCCAATAAAACAGAGCTCCTTGGCCACGGTCCCAGCCCACAGAATTAAACCCACTGAACCGCCGGCGTGTTTCACCCCCCGCCATAGTCAAGACCATTGCCAAGCGCAAACCCATAAGAACAAGGGTTATTGTAAAAAGCCAAACAGAGAGTTTATGTTTCCACGTCCACATTTTCTTTACAAAGCCTTCAGCCCATGAGGAGGAGGGGCAAACGACTTTACTCTTCCTGAGTTTTCCTTTATTATTTTTTAGTCTGGATAAAAGTTCTTTGACAGCAAAAAAAAAAATTTCCTTTCCCGCAAAAGCCATTGTTCTCCCGAAAGCATCCCTCATTCCTGGGCTAATTAGGACTGCTGGTAAGCGGTAGGCATTCTGTCTCTTGCCGTGCTTTCCGTTTCGAAACACAAAGAGAGTTCCTTTCTTTTCTCCTCTCTCCCGCCCCGGGGGGGAGGATTGCTCCACATCAAGGCAATTACCTGCAGACCGAAGGCAGCATGCTCCGCTTGGCCGAAAAGGATGGATGGCTTCCGTCCCCGGGTCCTCAGCTCTCATTAAACTCCAGGAAAGGCCGGTGATACCGGAGAGCGGCTCCTTCCTGAAAGCAATTTCGGCTCCCGCTCGGTGCGGGCTGTTGACGGAAATTGAGGGCAGCGGACAGAGAGGTGTCATTCCCATTGCAAAGCAATTAAAAGCGATTCCCCTGTACACCGGGACGGGATGATGGTGGGAGACAGAAGTAAGTTCAGAGTAGAGAGGGCAAGACAGCTGGTCATGGTCAGTTGTTGTATGTTCTGCATTTTCTGTTCTCTGCCCTGGCTGTCCATGAAGGTGAAGTCCTGACCAAAGCCACAGAAGAAACAGTTGGGAAGGGAAGACTGAAACATATAACTTTACATGGATTTCCTTTTTTATATTGTGGTTTTTTTTTGGTTTCTAAAACAGCTGTGCTTGGATAAAACGTGTCTTGGTTTAAAAGGTTGCTGCATTAAATGAGATGCTCAGCTTGGATTTGACCAGCGGCAGAGACTGTGCTGATCCAGCTTATCTTTTCTCTTGTCCTCTGAGGCTCCTGTTTTATTCCCCAGTCTAATGTAAACAAGCATATTAACTATAAATAAAACCCCTGTCTTCCCTCTGGACCTCTGTTCTGTTCTCTTTTGGGTCTGTGCAGATCAATGAGCTAGTATGCATGCAGCAGAAGGAGATCAAAAATCTGAATTGCAATTTTAAGAGTGGAGACAGTTTTGAAACTCCACTTGAACCTGACCTTTTCTCTGCCAGGAAAATGCAATATTCTGGAATGGCAATGAAATACAAATATGTTCAGACTCCTCGAGGAGTCATGGAGAGTTTTGGACTCCCTTGGGAACTAATAGAAATACCTACACAGTGTTTAATATTTCTCTGTTTTGCAGCACTCTGTAAGACAGAAGGTCAAGGTTCTTTAGCTAGTTACATTAAAGGTCTCTGCCCCCCCTTGGAATTCTAAGGAATATGGGCATTTTAACTTTTTGGTAACCAATTGCATCATGGGCGCTTCACTTGCACAGTAGCTAAATACATGTGTAGATGTCCTCTACTTCGGAGCCAACTGCATTGTGGGTACTTCACCTGCTTGGTAGCCCCTTGCATTATGGGCACATTACCTGCTTGGTGGCGCATTGCATTATGGGTGGTATACCTGCTTAGTAGCCGGCTGCATAATGCAGGTCATCCACTGCATACAGTGTGTGTGCAGCTGTGCCTCAGATGGTGCAGTGCAATACTTACTTTGCCCAGCACTTAATCTAAATCTTCATTGATGAGGACAGTGGCAGGGCCTGGGCTTTTTTTGGAGTCGGAAGTCAAGTGTGTGCCCTGAAGCATGCAATCACAGGCTGCTAAAATCTGTCACCTCCGCTTGACTTACTCGCTCTCAGAGGGAATTGTCCCCCCCTTCCCCCTCAATGCCTGTTCAGATTTCTGTAGTGGACCCCCCCCTACCCACACACACACACACACACACACACACATACACACACACACACACACCCGGTGCATCCCAGCTTCTGTGAAGAAAGGGCCAGAGTAGCAGGATGACAAGGCCCATTCACATCAAACTGACAAGTGTGTGGAGCTGGCAGTGAAGCCCTCCTGGGTGAATCTCTTTACCCATGATGCACCTCTCCAGATCCAGGGCTGCACTGGACACAACACGCCACCCCCCTCCTAAAAAAATACACAACAAACAACCAGATTATCCTTACACAACTCATGAATGCATAAATATGTCTGTGGTTCACCCTACCCCCATGATTTCCATCCACTCATCCCCTGAACACTGTATGTGTTATTCTTTTTATGAAAGCAGCAATGTACTGTGTCATTACCATTAACATCACAAGATAATGATCTTTTTGAGGGTGCCATTCAAAACCTGTTTTGAAGCTTGAAGGCAATTATAGCTGTTAATTAAGCTTTTTTACACTTGCTTGTCGAGAAAAATTGTTTTTGTTGTTGTTGTGTTTTTTCTGCGTTGATAATATAGCTTTTAACCATAGATGAAATTCACCACTGTTGTCTTTTGTTTTTCATTAATTTAGCAATCATGATTTTTAAATTTTCTGTTTATACCTTGTCAAATCTGCACTCACTGTATTGACTGCTCACCCTGCCGTAGAAAGTAAAAAGACATGAAGGTAATCACACAGAATGAGTCAGAATGGAGTCAGAATGGGGCTACTGCAGCAGTATGTTTCCCACAATGCTCTGCAAGAGTTTTGTCACTTCCGTCAAACCTTCAGCTTATCAGTGCAGACCCTCAATAAAATTGTTTGTTCCCTCGGTTTACTATATTAAATCCTCACATCATCACCCTTGAAGTTTGAAATTTGCAGATACAATTGATTAATTTAAGGGCTCAAATTAGTACTTCAGGGGTATCAAATAGTAAAGTATGGTTGGTAGTATTTATGATTGTGGGTAACTGGCCACGGTGGAGAGGAAAAAACGGCTGTTGGGCCTGGAGGTCAGAGAGCTGCCTGTGAAGGGGCTCCTGGTCACAGCAGAGGGGGTTTTTTCGGGGCAGCGATCAGCCTTCTTTGACTCTCACACCCTTCCAGGGCATCACTGGGCGGCATGAGAACATTAGGGCAGCATTTTGTACGGCAAAGTTCATTTGTCTGGCAGTAATATGGCCTGCCTATGGGCTAAGATGACTGCCAGGCTGTGACAGTATGTTTATGTGCTGTTTCTTCAAGAATCACTAGTTATATGGTACCTAACTACATAGACTTGCTCTGAATTTAAGAGAGGCCGCAGCACAGCTTTGACAGTATGATAGTGTTATTTTTGGTGCTGTGGTGGCTGGATGGTGACACGGTGCTGTGCATACAGATAGACTTCTGTCTTGTCTTTTATGGTTAGAATATAGAACAGTGGGTCCTGGCTAGGTATACAGCTGGGTATACTGATGCTGCCTCTGTGGACACATTTTATTTATGCAGTGCCTGTTGACATAGCCATCAAAGTGCTTTCCAGAGAATGTGAAATGTGTGTACCTCATAAAAAGGTAATAGAGAATGAAAACATCTTAAGCTGTTTTGTAAGCAATGCCGGGGGGTAAAACACCAATCAATACTGTGATACAGATTACAGATGGGACAAAATCACAGGGATGTTGCACTAATGAGAAAAATCAGAGTGTATAGAAATCAAAGTGTGTTTGATGGGATTTGAAGTCATTGGCATGGGCACTGTGAAGAGGGCTGTTCCTGAGAATGGATTCAGCAGTAGAGAAAATGTAATGTAATGTAATCACCCATGAAGTGAAGTGAGGTACCATCCCTTTCCTGCAGCGCTGAAAAGGTACGCTGACCTCTCACTGCTCACAACCAGGCTGATCCAGAATGGCTGATCCAAAATGCTGGTGTTTGTCTCCTTATGAGGGGAACATGGATAGATCTGCTGCTTCTTCACATGTATCAGTCTGTGCAAATCAGCCGATTTGTATCTCATTTGGATGGGCTGGCAGTAGACTTGCATAGCGTCCAGGAGGCTGGTGCCCTTTTCTGCCCTTTCCAAAACAAATCCCCTTGGTCTTGTGAGGCATAGGGGTAGGGAGAAAGGCTTGTAACTGAAAGGTTGCCGGTTCAGTTGCCGTCGTACCCTTGGACAAGGTACTTAACCCAAAGTTGATTAATATCCAGCTGTGTAAATGGATAAAATTGTAACCTATGTAAGTTGCTCTAGATAAGAGCATCTGCCAAAGGAAAATAATGTAATGACTAGTTTATCACATCTTTGGCAATTTGTTTTTGCACTAACCTGATCCTGTGAACGGGCAGCAGGTCTCCAAGTGGAACTCCCAACCGATGAGTCTCCTTGGCTGCCGAGGACTTGTGAGGTTTCTTTATTGTCACAACTTTTGGGAAAAGCAGCTTTGAGATAATCGGCTCAGGGTTACGACGAGGGCCTCAGGTGGGCCGCCAGCGTGGAGATGGACGGAGGATCGAGCATGGAGACTCGGGCGAGGGTGTCTGAGCTGTTAATGGCAGGAGATTACAGCAAAACTTTTGTTGACGGTCTCCTAAAGCCTTCACCTGTTTGCTTTTCCGATAGAACCGCACGCCCAGCCAAAAGTGAGCCTGTATGACAACATCTGTTGACATATGATGTGAACGAGTTCCAACAGAAGGTCAAAACTGGAGATGTGAATCGTGAAGGATTAAAATTGGCTCCAGGCCCCTCTCCCTTGTTTTCTGTCTGCAGAGGAGTCCAGAGCCAGTCTCCCTCCATATGTCCCAGCATCAACTTACACTCTGGCTTGTTGTTTGCATCAAGCAAAATCGTTTCACATTTTTGTGTGTGTGTACATGTGCATGCAAGCGTGTGTATGTGCGTGCATTCGTGTGTGCATGTGAGTGTGTGTATATATGAGAAAGAGAGAGAGAGATGGAGGGAGAAGGAGAAGAGAGTGCTAGAGATTCTGAGGTCTGGGAATAAGGAGGCTCGGCAAGGGCTTCTGGGAAATTCAGGGAATCTGTAGCTCTCAGGTATCACTGGAGAATATTTGTTCGGAAAAGGGATTTTACTTGATTGA
The DNA here is from genome assembly GCF_013368585.1 of Megalops cyprinoides. Classification (NCBI taxonomy): domain Eukaryota; kingdom Metazoa; phylum Chordata; class Actinopteri; order Elopiformes; family Megalopidae; genus Megalops; species Megalops cyprinoides. The sequence goes on along the minus strand of NC_050584.1, from coordinate 22,225,382 downwards.
TTTATGAATACAGTTTCTCATTAGTGTGTGTGTGTGTGTGTGTTTATGTGTGTGCTTGTGCATGTGCATGTGCGTGTGTGTGTGTGTGTGTGTGTGTGTGTGCATGTGCTTGTGTCTGTGTGTGCGTGTTTGTGTATGTGTGTGTGCATACTTTACCCCCCTCTACCTCTCACTCTTTTTCCTCATATTTAATCCTCCTGTCTCCTGTTTACCTGAATGGCTGGAATTCATTTTGAAGGTGAATGCACGCGAGGCGTTGAGAGAAGGCACCGAGGTGATTGCCCCGGATTCTTCTGGATTTCTTCACGATTTAGGAGCTTTGCCAGTGAAATCCTTTTGTGTAACAGATTACACATGTGAAAAAAAGAAACAATGTCTTTTGCCATTAAGCACAATTCCTGATTTTCCTTGCACCCTGACTGAGACGCTCATTTTGCACAGTTTACATTCACAACGCTTGCACTGATAGTGTTTTTACATCAAAAGCATAAAATCTATTGTAATTGAAAGCTCTTTAAAGTTCCCAGAGGTGTGCAACAACAGATACAAATGGACCATTTAAAGCATTTCTCTCCATGATACGATGCCTGTTCTTACTGTGTGTCCACATTGATGGATTTCCTTTTAAGAGATTTTGCTTTTCAACAGGAGAGAATAACGCAGACTTTCATTCTGCATTATTTTCAAAAACCGGACCCGATTTGGCTATGCTGAATGTACATGTATTCAAATGATGGCTGCCTATGTTTAGAAATAGAGGAATTAATATGCAAATAGTATTCACTGAATGTATTCAGTAAATGTGCTCCTAATAGCCTCCATTTCATTTTCTGCGGCTTCGGCGCAGGGTGCTCTTTATGTATTTCAATAGGTTGATATTTGGAGAAGTAGACTGTTGTCACAGTCTTGCTCTGTCTTTCTGTCTCTTGCTCTCTCTTTCTCTCTCTCTCTCTCTCTGACAAAAAAGTGCATATGGCTGTTGTTCTGAGAGACTGGCCATCTTGTGCTTCACATGCCCTGCCCGGTTCATCCATCCGGTTTGGAGTGGCTGGCCAGACAGACCCAGTATGCAGAACCGCCCCCCGTGATGAGGCCAAACCGATCATGGGCTGCAAGGATGGCGTGATCAGATGGGTGTCAGCGCTTCCGCTGAGAGGACGAGAGCGAGAGTAATTGTTTATCGATCCGCTAGCGGTGCTTTTGGGAGTGCGTTAAATTCAGGGTGGGGAGGCTGTGTCAGTCCGAGGGAGAGAGGGCCCTCTGGCCTGGTGATAGTCTGTGCTTATACGGAGGATGTAGACTCCAGACAAGCTTCTTACTCTCCTCCTGAGGGCTTAAAGGTGTAAGCGAGCATGCTCTTCAGTTGCACTACACACTCTGAGCCAGTGCACAAAGGTCCATGAAAAATACACATTCAACGCACTCTCTTTCAGATATATTGGGGGCCTCTTTCAAGATATAAATGGCCGCCGGAGCTTTTTGGTATTGTTTTAGAGCTATCCTTCTTTGTTTTGTTGCTTTTCCTCAGAGTCGCCATCAGAGACTAAGGCATTTTCCGCAGTAATGAGGGGCTCCACTTAGAGGCAGAGAAAAAGTCTCAGTGCGTCTCCGCTGAAGTGTGATGTTTAGCAGCATTGAGTGGGTAGCTTGTTTTCTCCAGGGAGAGAGTTTCCACGGCCCGCAGCCTCCTGGAAGAGCTCTCTGTGGTGCTGGAGCCCCTCAGCTCTGCAGCCAGGCACAGAGATACAGGCCGCCTTGTTAGGAACAGCCCTGACGCGCCGGGCGGGCTGGCTTGGACACAGCTGACTGGCAGAATGGTATTATGAGATTTATTTGCTCCGCAGACAGATCTCATTCAAGATAACAAACAGAAAAATGCCCACAATTTTGAATTTTTTCACATTCCGTCATTGGTTTACCGGTTCTTTTTTTTTCATATAATACTGTTGCAGTTGATGTGAAGTACCATAGCTGAGACAAAGTACCATTCTCAAAGCACTGTGTGTTACATGGTTAACTAAGGAGCAGGGCTTGTAATCCAAAGGTTGCTGGTTGGGTTCCCTGGTGGAGCACTGCTGTTGTCCCATTAAGTACCGACAAGGTACTTAAACTTGAATTGCCTCAATACATATCCAGCTGTATAAATGGATACCATTTACAAAATTGTAAGTTGTGTAAGTCACTCTGGATGAGATTTAAGGTCAAGTATGTGTTTGTGGTCTCAGCCTTGACACTTTCTCTTGTTTGTGTGAGGATGGTGATGTTTCCTTGTTTGTCTAATGTTTTCTGCAGCTCCCTTTCGATACCCTTTGTGGTTGACTTCTGCAGTCACCCTGGATAAGAACGTCTGCTGGATGTCAACAATGTAAATGTAATGTTAAATGTACTCACATCTGGTGCGTCAGTCTGGATAAGAGTATCTACTGTATATCAAAAAAGTAATTGTAATGTTAAATCATGTACATTGCTCTGGATAAGAGTGTCTGCTAAGCAAGAAAATATAAATGCAAAATGCAAATAACAGCTTTTGCTAAGCAACTGTATTGTGTTGTAATGTTACACGCAGGCCCATCGTCCAGGCCCCACACAGCTGTGACGAATTTGTGTGTCTTTAGCCAGCCGAGAGTGCTTTAGTGCAGCAGAGAGTGCTGGTGGTTGTTGGTGTGGTGGTCTTTTTCTGTCTGTGAGTTAACATGTGGTCACCCTCCAGTCACTAGAGTGATCTGGCTGTGTCCCATGTTTCCTGTGGAATGATCATGGCTGCACCTCCGAGCTTGGCCAACTTGCTGTGTGCACCGGGGTGGTCAGGACACAGACTGCAGCCCAGTCTCAAGAAAAGAGAGAGGGAGTCATTGTCATTGTGTGTATGTGTTTCTGTGTGTGCGTGTGTGCGAGTGTGCGCGCGCATGTGTGTGTGTGTGTGTGTGTGCATGTGTGTGCATGTGTGTGTGTGCATGTGTAAGTGTGTGTGTGTGTGTGTGTATCAGAGATAGCATCCTGCAAGTGCAATGCTCTGCTTTGGTGTTCAACCCTGTGCTCCAAGGATTGTGCATGTGTGCGTGTGTTTGTGCGTGCAAGAGAGAGAAAGAGAGACCGAAAAAAGACAAGAGAAATACTGAGACAATAAGAAAAAGAGGTGTAGAGATAAAATAAAGGAGAGAGAAGAGAGAAATAGATATAAATAAATAATTACTATGTATACACGTAGGGAGAGAGAAAGAGGGCAAGCATGAGGGAGAGAGGGTGGGGAATGTATTCCAACCTTCCTGAAAGCCACATTGATTCCAGCTATAGACCCATCTGTCTGTCATCCAGCCTCGCCCTGTATGGCCCTACAGAGAAAAGGGCCGTATTTCTGTTAAGAGCTTCTCCTTCAGCAGTCCTTCTCTCTCTTCTTCCTGGCTTCTTATCTAAACAATGTTCCAAAATATATACATGCTGTAGGGCTCTGGGTAGTGGTTCCACGCCTGCAGTGATGCGGTTCATGGGAGTGATACCCTCTGAAACTTATAATGTGGTTTATGCTGCCAACAGAAGTGGGTCTCGGTCTCGTAACACCCTAAGAACACAGGAAAATATGTCCAATGGGATCAGCTGATTTACTCTATGATTCAATGAGATATTCAGTAGTCCTTTAGGACATTTTTAGTGTTTTTAGATAAATTTCTGTTTTCCAGCAAGCTTTTATTTTAGAGGGGAATGTATATTCCACTGTTGTACATCAGAGTTTCTGCAAACATTAATCACTTACTACTGTTTTTATTATTATTATCATATACAAATTTTAGTAATAGGTATTACATTTTACATACTATCCTGTTTACACAGCTGGTAATTCGCTGAGGCAGCTGAGGCATGTCTTGCTCTAGGATACAACAGCCCACCTGAGAATTGAACCTTCATCCTTCTGGTTACCAGCCCAGTTCTTCAGCACTGTGTCACATTGCATCATGTGATGTAGACTGAGGCCTTGGAGCCCTGTTGCTGGCTGTGACGCAGGAGCTGAACAGCTGCTTCTGTCATGGCCTCAGAAAACAAGGTGTGGCAGGTCAAAATACATGCAGAAATGTTTGTTTCAGTTAGATTTGTGCTAAAATGTGGACAAAAATGTCTTGAACTATTTTGAATAGTCCTGGAAAAAGGTGCATGTGTTGTTTTAGTTATTTCACATACATTACATTATATTACATGCATTTAGCGCTCTTATCCAGAGTGACTTCCAGCACAATAGATCATAATTGTATCAATTCAAGTTAAATGAGCAGCAGTGTTATACCAGGCTAACAACACTCCCAGACCAGTGAGTATGAGCAGAGCATTCAGTGCAAAGTAGTTAAGAACACAGATTTAAGAGGCCCCCGTGTCAGACTTTTGCTGACGTTGTGAGCAGCAGGGTGAGGATGAGAGCCGTTTTCTTTGGCCTGCCAGGTTTTAAGTGGCTCTCACACAGGGAGCGTATTACCTGAAGTAGGTTAACAGATGTGTTGCAGATGTGGGCAGCACCAGGGGCAGCCCTATATCTGAGGGCCCCGCCGCATTCAGTCATCCTGAAAGGGGTGCCTTGGAACGTCGCCCTGGACGCGGGTCTGGCCCCGTCTCTCGACGGTGGGGCACTATCAGCGTGCCAGTTGGGGAGACAGGCGGGGTGGGGCCGGGTTGCAATGCCGTTGACTAATTATGTGGAAAAATAGTTAAGGCATGAATATTCATGCGCATCCATCTTTGTTTGCGACGGAGGATGAAGTGTCTGGGGTCCAGGCTCCGAGGCTGAAACTGAGGGGAGCAGAGCTGCCGAAGGGGACAGCCCTGCCGAGCCCAGCTGTTTTCCCAGTGCCACTGGCACAGGTTAATTCATTTAGCTAAAACAAGGAGCGTGCCGCTTTCCAAAACGGTATTCCCATTTGTTCTGTCAGAGCAAACATCTCTAGGCAAGCGGAAAAAAGAGGAGACAAAACAAAGCCGTGCCACTAATCTTCAAGCTAACTTGCAGCGACAACACAGGCCGCGAACCATCGGCTGCTGAAAAGTAGACTGTGGAGCTCTCTGTGTTGGCTCCGCAGATGTTCAGGAGAGAGGGTGCCTACGGTTGGGCGGAGGTTTGATGTGGATGCGTGAGGGCAGGATTCAGGCCTGACCAGCCCTGCAGGTCCTATCTCCTTCATCACCTGAGGACAAACTGGTCTGGCTCCCATTGAAAGAACAGGAAACCGTTTAGATCTTAGTGGAGATGGAAGTGTCTTCCCTTCCACAGGGGCGTGACCAGCTCAGCCCACTCACTCAAGCTTGCTCAGTGAGATGTGATCTATCACACACAATGTCAACAGGAGAAAAGGCACCCCTCCAAAAAAAAAACTACAACACGCTTCCGAGCTGCATCTTGCCCTTCCCTGCTCATTTGTCAGCGAAGGAAGTACTGACACTGTCTGTGAGATTCACGACTCCTCCAGCAGGACAGGACTGTGTCTCAGCCAATAGGTCAAGGAAAACAGGGCCGGTCTCAGCTCTATTTCCTGTGTATTGAGTTACATTGTCTGTCTGATTCTTTTTGTTTCTCTGTCCTTGTTTACAACACCATGTCAGAAAACAAAAAGTGGTTCTTTCGATGAGGGACCCGTCCGGAACTGAAGTAGGTAAAGGGAGCACAAAAAAGTGGTGTGAGAGGCTATTGGAGGTTAGGAGAGGTCACCATTGAGCTTGTGTGATTGCAAAAACACAAAAGGCATATTTCGCCAACAGAACATTCAGATTTGTCTACACAGCTCTGGCACAAGTCAACCATGAGTCACTGTTTTCAGAGGCGCTTTTTTGTTATCTCAGTCATTTCCCACCTTCCAAGTGGAAACCTCCTTAAAGACAGTCACACTGCCTGCCTCCCGACTGCCAAGAACTTGTCATGTTCAGGCTGTAAGTTATCTCTGAGGAGACTTTGGACATGTTGAGTGGCCTTTTATGAAAAGAAATATGTTTGCAGAGAGAGCCATTAGCTTATTTAAAGTAGCTTGTCGGAGCAATTTATTTGTGTACTTGTGTTAACAGGTTTTTTTATCAGATTCAACTTGCCTAGTTAAATATATATGAGCCTTATGAGTGGGCAAGGGCCTGACAGGAAACCTGAGGAGAAATATGTTCGGCTGTTCGGCTGCAGCAGGGAAAGGGGGGACAGCATTAAACGCAGTGCAGAACAACAGAGCATTGATGCAGACGACAATGCAGGGTGGAATCCTGTTTTTAAAAAATTCCAAGCCCCTTCCTCGTTCTCTGTTGGGCGACTTGTTGCAGAAGTTTCAGACCAATAATATGTCTAATATGTCTAATATGATATAGTGGGTTTGAAATGTGCTGTTCTTCCACTCCTACGTGATGACAAGTAAGTTTTCATTCGCAAATACCCAACTCTCTTCAGTATTCCTTTTGGGTCTGTCTGACGCTGTTGCCTTAATGCTCTGTCATTCACTCTAATAGTAAACTACAACAACAACAAAAAAAGATGCTGCCGCCGGCTTGTGAGTAATTTAAAACACCATCTGGAGATTACAGTTAAAGTGGAGAAACCAGAATCCTCTATCGGCCATTCGGAAACTGGGAAATGAATTCTCTATGGTTTAGTGGTCACATGGGAGATTGTTAAAGAAGGAACACAAGACCAATTCCACAGCTAAATGACTGGTAATGGCCCCGACACAATACACTTTGTGCGGCGTGTCTATCGAGCTTTTGTAATTTTGACACAACACAGCATAAAATCTTGCACTCTGGCAATTTTTTTTTTTCTTTGAGTACGCCGACTTTGACCTCGCCTGGCAGTCGTTTCTGGAGGGGTGTAATTGCTATAACTGTGAATGGTGCTGATTTAAGCTATCAATAAAAACACAGATTGATTTTGGGGTGCTACATTTATTACACAGGCGAGTGCTGCTGAAATTGAAAAAAAAAGTCTTTTATAAAAAAAAACAAAAAAAACTAAAATGAATGTTCATGTGAACTACAATAGTGTGCTGCATATCAGAGGAGGGGGAAGAAGTAAGTAAGATACACGAAGTACGGAGTGGTATACGATTCTGTATACGGTGCTTTGTGTATACTTGGGGCATGTCTAAACAGGAGTAATCTAAGATCCATCTCCTGGTGCTGGTAATCTTTCTGAGGCACACTTCAATGAACTTAAACTATTCACACCCTGAATTACAGCAGATCCATTTTCAGTCACAAATGAAAGTGAGGATGGAGAGATGTGTGTTTCAGTTCATGGGGGACACTTAGTAGAAGTAGAAAAAAAAAAGTAAAAAAAAAAAAAATGAGACAATTTATTGGTCGTTTATAATGTTATTTTGTGGTTCAGTGCACATTTTAGATCCATGAGAGAGTGTGTGAGTCTTGGGCCTGTCCTTCTGATATGCCAAATTTCTCTTAATATTCCTATCTGGGGTCTGTTTCCAAGGTAAACAGAACCACTTAAAAGCCAGTAATATGCAATGCAACCAAAATTGTTCCGACAAAACAAATTACAACCTGTGAAGCCTCCAGCAGCTGCCAGAGGAAAAAAAAGAACTTTCCATGAAAACAACTCTTGGGGAGGAATTTGGTGTGTCTAAAGGTTAATCTGCCAATAATTCTCCACTAATGCAGGCTCTGTGGACTCTTTTGTGACACTGAAATTACAGTGAGGAATTACAGTATTGGATTTAATTGTGCTCTGTAAAGGCCAGAGGTGGCTGTTTAATCTCCAGTAGCTGTTCTCCGGTTTCGGTCTCTCTGCAGCCAGGCGGCCTTCGTGGCGCGGCTTGTGCCGTGTCCACATTTGTTTTCTGTTAAACTGGTTTCTCCATTTTTCTGTGCTGTTGCCACTGCGGGTCGTGACACTGAGTTTTTGCAAGGTGAACATCACCCTTGAGGTCTTCTCCAATCGGTTTCTTTTTGTGCTGTTTTATTGTTCAGAGCGTGTCCAGGGAGGGGAAAAAAGAGAACCTTGATACTCATCATTTTTTTCTCACCGTCTTCAAATGATTCCATTATTGCCTGTAGGAGAATGAAATGAAAAGAAAAAGTGAAGGCAGACTCCTGTCTAGGATTTGATTGGTCTCTCACAAACAAAGCTCCCGCTTCTCAAATTTTAACTTTGTGTGGATTTTTGAGTTTTCACTTTCTTTCCTCGTGATCGCTGTGCCCTCTCGTCTATCCAGGCTGTTAACCTGTTAGCCTTTCCGCCCCCGACAGCATGGGATACACGTAGAGAATGGATATTAAGGAAGCTGCAGCGTAAGTCACTTGGGTAGAGTGACTTTGTTAAACCCTCATTAGCTTACCTTATCTGTGTGTTCCCAGCGGCACGCCCCTGAAGTTTGGGGAAATGGAAAAAACGAGAGCGTGAAAAACAGGAGGGCTCATATTTCAGTCTGGCATGCTGGCGTTAAGATCATCAGACTGAATCAACACAGGGAGCTTTGAGCCTTTCCTGGAGATTTCACAGGGGATAAACTCCCTCCCCAAAAAATACCTGCGCATATTTTCTCTCTGTGGTTTTGGAGATCACCCAGCATTACGACGCTCGCCTCGCTAACCAGGAGGCTAACGTTCTCACAACATCTTTGCAGCATTGCAGCCTGATAGTGAGGACTTGAAGAAAAGTCTGTGTTCATGTATAAGTGACTAAACATTCATTATGATTGAATGAAGATTCCTTCTGCTCCATATGACATACAGTAAGGCTCTGTGCGAGATGTACGGTCATGTATTTCATTTAGGCAGTCCTTTCCCTCCAAGGAATGCTGGTCTGAGGACTCTGAGTACTCCAGTTTTACTAACAATGATAAAGAAGATTCTCTTCAGACAGTTATCTATTGCTGGAGAACAATGAATGTGACTCAGTCTGGCCCATTCAGACTTAACTGAGAGCATAGTCCATGCTTGTTTTTTTTACTTTATGAACATGCTATGGGTTGGATAAGAAATAAATATGCCTTGTGTGCCTGTTGATTATGTCAGTTTCATGGGGAGGTATGCAGGAATCCTGCAGAGAGATCCTATAGCTGACACTTTCTAGCACTCTGTGTTGTGGTGGTAGTAGTGGTGATGGTGGTGAGGGGTTGTTATGGTTTGCAGAGCACACAGCTAGCCTCTGATTGGTTGAGGTGAGGACCTGTGATTTGAGAGATGTGGGGACACCTGTCTGGGTAGCAGTGCGGGATAGGGGTCGGAGCATTGGTTAAGGGCTAGGACCCTAAGGAAAGTGCTGTTGTTATACCATGCAAGCTCCTTAATTACAGTGGTAAATAAGCCGGCTGTGTAACTGTGACATACATTGTGAAGAGTAATAAATTCTTAGCTGTATTGGATTTGTCTGCAAATTAAATGCATACACATAAATACATAAATGCATGTATACACTGCCTGGTGCCATTGGAGGCTAGTGAGCTAAAGACATGGGTGAGAAGAATGCATCTTTATTGGTAACTGAACCCTTTTCCCTTCTTACTCTTCATTTGGCTTTATTTAAGTATAAATATGGAACACCCATTTGCAGGTGTGTTCTGTAATATTGTATTTAATAGGGTCATTTCAGCTTTATGCCTCATGAACTTTATTTTCATGATAAAAATTTTCATAAAGACTTTCATTAAAGTGTGAGGCGTACAATGATGTTACAATGTTAGAATGTTAAAAAAATTACAAGACAAATCAACAATTTTGTCTCTGCGTCCCCCGTTTCCTGCTCCCAGGGCTTCGAACGCTATAGACTGTTCCCAGCACGGATCAGTAAACAGATGTACACAGATAGACTGCTGATCTACTGATATGAATATGAGAGAGGCACAGAGAGAGAGTAGCTGTTTCTGCTAGCTGCTCAGAACAACAGCATTTCTGTCTCCGTGCTGGCATCGTAGCTCCTGATGCCACTCCTTTCTCTCTCAAAACTGCTGCTGAATGGCTGATTCTCTCTCTCAGTTTTTCTCCTTTTCTTTTTTTAGAGAGGAAGAAAATTGTCCCATTATGTCAATTATCATTTATTAGGGAAATTGCCCAGAAAAATGGTATCAATGCAACAGGCTTTGCATTCAGATTGTTATCAAGCCCCGAATATCGGTTCACCCGGTTGGCCGTTGCTATGTGACTGTTACTGTTTAATCTGTGGATAAAGTAACACCTTATCTTAGTAAATTAGTTTTTTTTAGCAATGAAGACTTTCAACAGCTTGATGAAAAAAATGTATTTGTTCCCTACGTTTCCTGGTTCTGTTGCAAACATGAGGCTTATTTTTCTAGACTTTGCACCCATGTAATGTACTTACTCTGTAAACCTTTTTAGGTAAATGTGTTTGCTTGTGATCTAAATGGGGAACTGTGCAAACTTGAAATAAATCTGCAGAAAGGCTGGTATCATCAATAAAAGCGGAGTTTTAGCGGGCTGTTATCAAAAGTTAAACAACATGCAAGGGAGTGGAACCAAAAGGGCTTTTAGAAAGTAGATAAGAGCTCTTGAGAATCCTTTTTTTTTGCATTAACATTCACAAATGATCTGGTTAGTATGTGCTTTCCAGCCTGCAGCATGTAGGTCTTTTACCATTCAGAGCGATGCTGAAATTGGCTGGCTAAGCATTTAGAGTTGGAAAGACATCTTATGGGTGAGTCTGGGATATGCTATGATGCTGTGGTCCAGTGTCACCAGAAGTGAGGTCATTTCCCTTGTGTCTCCGTAGGCATCTGTCTGGACCTTTGTCTGCTCTTGAGCAGTTTTTCCTGTGCCTAATTGGTTTTAAAAATTACACTGTTGTATAAAGATGCACAGACACACACACACACACACACCAGGAATAACGAGGCCGTGCAATAGGAATTAATGATAGTGACACAATGTCATAGATGATGTCAGGTTTCCTTTAAAGAGAGCTACATCCGGTGGGATATAGAAGTCACTCTGCTCTAACGTAAATAATGGATGTGTCCAGGTCTCACTTCCCCCCTGACGAACTGTGCTATTTCTGCATCATGAACCCAGTGCAGGAATGGCTGGCACCCTCTCTAGTGTACAGTGAGTCATTACAGTCTGCCCTGCTGGAGCCCTGGTTCCTTTGGCGAACTGGGCTGATGGGTTTCTAACCAACGAGAGGAGGCGTGGGCGTGTTTTGGTGAGAGCTTCCAGCTTGTGTGCTGGCTGCAGATGTGGGAGAAGGGGGGTGTTGTGTTATGATGGCTAATACTCAAGGATTCACAATACACTACATTACATTATTGACATTTATCAGAGGCTCTTATCCAGGGAGACTTACATAGGTTACAGTTTAGAATAGAAATTTACAATAAATGTTACCCATTCATACAGCTGGATATTTACTGAGGCAACTGTGGATTAAGCACCTTGCGCAAGGTGTACAACAACAGTGCCCCAGCAGGGAATCGAGATGGCAACCTTTACAAGTCTTGCTCCTTACCACTATGCTACAGTTCATCGTCAGTCTCTTGTAGCAAACAGGAGAAACAACTAGGCTTGTAAGCAGAAGGTTCCAGGTGTTAATCAAGTGTGAGACACTGCTGGTACTATTGAACAAGGCGTTCAATCTGAATATATACCTATACTTTTGCAATGTATAAAACACAGAAGTAGCCAATGTGAGTTGCAACTTGAATTGCTTCAGTGAAAATAGCCATCTATATCCTTGGGTGATGTATACAACAGAAAAGTAAACTATATGAGTTGCCCTGGATGAGGTCCTTTGCTGAATAAAAGATGTAACTGAAAATCACATTTCCAAAGGTTGTCTTTTGAGAGCCGAGCCTCAGTTGATGTTTTGTATAGGGATAAACTGCGGGCCAGGTTGAGCCGGGCAGAGCTGCGTCCATAATTGCGACTGTCGGCGTGTAAATGATGGCCTCGCTGTGAGAGTGAGAGGAGAGGAGTGGAGCTGCGGCTCAGCGCCGGGTGTGCAGAGCGAGAGAGAGAGAGAGAGAGAGAGAGAGGGGGGCTGATTTATGACACGCGGGGCAATATCGCAGCATAATCCTCTCGTTACACGGAGGGAGCATGTAACATCACTCCTCCATTCGCCTCCTCCTCGCCGCGTCTTCTCCTGTGAGTTATCGTCTTTCCTTGGCTGATTGGGGAGTTGGTGGCGGGTGGAGGCTGGGGGGGTGGGGGGGGCGCCGCTTTTGGAAACCCGCCACGGGGAGGGGCAGTTTATTTGACCCATTTTTGCTCAGGAGTGGGAGAGGAAGTGAATCGTTAGAGCTCCTGTTTTTTTTTTTTTTAAAGAATTGAAAACACAGGCAGACCCGGTTTTTTGCACAGCATCTGGATGGAGCAATGGAGCAATCTCATCTCCATCACCTCCTATTTTTGATTATTTTTTCAGGTAAATATGTCAACATAAACAGTTTATGAACATGCACCTCTTTCAGTCTTCTCTTATACAACAAAATAGTAACTCACGGGCAAGTAAAAGTACGCGTTACGTATATTGGTATCATTGCTGTTCTTATAGTAAGGCACCCTTATCCTAATCTGCTTACAGTTCTACATTACATACTTATTAACCCAATTTGTTAACTGGAACAACTGAGTTGATCTTCCCTGCTGAAGCACCTGACAGTTGGATCTCACGGTAGGAACTACATATTGCATTAGAAACATATGGGGTTAGGTGTTAACATGCTGTCTTTCAGACTGTTTGTCTGGGTGAGGTTGCAACACAGAATATAAACTGTGACTGTGGTTGTTATGCCACCACTCTACACCTTCAGGGATAGGTTTCTCCACTGACCATTTTTGCATGCTTTGCCTTTACAGCACTTCTGTGGTAAAGTGGAGTGTCTGTGGTATTGCGTTTGTTTTGAGCACACTGAATTAGCATGTCTCTGTGGCTTTCTGTTGGGGGAAAAGAGGGTGGTAAATGCATCCTTACCTCAACAGCATGTCTGAGATGCAAGTCTTTTACTTGCCCTTCTTTTCATTGCTGCTTGGTCCCAGGTGACTCATGACAAGCTCGCAAAACGTTCCTGCAACGTGTATCATGTTGCTACAATATCACAGTCACGTTGGGGCAGCATTAGCATTATGCACAAGCAGGATTTGTTTAGCTGCTATAGGCTATGACAACTTGTCGTTGTAGTGTTGAATGGCCTGTATGCATATTGCCTAGGCCACATCCTTTTGCTAGTTGCCATTAATTAATGTCATTAAGTATTAAATGGCTGCTAAATTTCCAAAAGTAAATGGCAATAAGAGTAAAATACATCTCCTGAAGCGGAGTGCTTCTTTGTAGCCGCTCCTTCTACAAACTAGATGCCCAGGTAAGGAAGACCAGGTGTAAAAATGACACTCCAGCAGACACAGTTTGACCTCTGCAGGTTAGTGTAATTATATCGAGAGATAGTCGACACATTACAGAACAGAGGAGCAGGAGTAGGGCACAGAGGAAGCACAAGAGGAGGGTGACACCTGTCTGGAGGTCTGCGCAGGGTGTGTATGCGTGTGTGTGTGTGTGTGTGTGTGTTTGTGTGTGTGTGTGTGTGTGCGTGTGTGTGTGTGAAGCAGAGAGATTGATGTCACGCAGATGTACTGAAGAGTATGTGTGGGCGTAGCAGTGAGAGAGAGCAGCCACAGACAATGCCACTCATATTGACATTTTTTTCTTGAAGCTTTTTTTGGCATATGCATGATAGTTTTGGGGAAAGCCAGTGATTTTAGAGTCGAGGTTGGGAGTTTATTCAACTGAGTGGAAGGAAGATTAATTTCACCCCATATGAACTTCGGTCTGCATGCTTTAATGCAGCATGAAAACATGTCTCTAACTTCATTAATTTAAACATGCACGGTGTAAGATCACCGGAGGGACAGATTTCCAAATGGTCTCACTTAAAGAGCTCTTTATCTCAGTATAGAAAAAGGAGAAACTGCTGCTTACGTTGCAGAATTGTAAAATACAGTGCTAAAGGAATCCTGTTTCTAAAATGTCGATCTGCATCATGTTTCTCAGGTATTGGTTGTTTTGTTGTTGGTATTCAGTTCCATGTCTCTTTCTGTAAACAGCTGAACCAGTTTATTTGTAATAGTATCCTATTTCGGGCAATTAAATGAAGTCAGGTCTCCCTGATGGCATCTGATCTCATGAATAGAGTGGCCTTTACCTCAAAGCTAATGGAAGATTAAGCATTAATGTGAGCGAGCGTTGCAGTCCTGCTCTTGGTCTAAACTTAATGATCCATGCTATTCTTTATAAATGAGCTATGAGTGAGGCTTGTAGGTTTATTAAGTGTCTTGTGCAAACCATTATAAAAGAGTCACTAGAACTGGGAGTGTTTCCGTTTGGACATTTCAGGCATGCGGGCAAGGGATTTTTTTTTTTTTTTAATTTTAGACAACAGATTTCTTTAGCTCTATTTCACTGTCAAAAGGAAAAAACAATCATGAGCACATGAAATTGGGAAGTCTATGTTAGCTGTGTTTTGTAAGTGCTTTCTGCGGAGCAATCTGTTTTTCAACAGGGTTTTGTATTTCTCTGTTCACGCTAACAAAATGCTCAAGCTGGCAGTAAGGTCCTGTCGTGTCATTGCCTTGAGGAGGGTTAGATTCTGGGCGCCAAACAACTGGCTTGGAATGTTCAACTGCACATAGAAACACGTCATAAAGCTTACCTAATTTTATAATGGACATGCAGTACAAACAAGTTATTTTGTAATTAGTAACCTCTGTAACACGACAAGTGATGAAGTGATTCAGGGCCGTTACTCCCCCCAATGACTCCGCCCCTTTCCTTGCTCAACCACACCTGCCCAATTGAGCACACCTGATGGGCATTTGGGTTTGTTAGCACTTTATAAAAGGGAGCCCTCGGCTCTGTGTCTGCTGTAGCAGTGTGGAGGCTTTTCTGGGGTGGAAATGTTGCATCGAGAGGTTCAGGGTATGGTTGGAAAAGTTTTGTGTATGGCCTTGTTTAAAAGGGCAACCTAAATTGTGCCTTGACCTGTGCTCTTGACTGGACCAGCCTTTTGTGTTTCCCTCTTTTGGCTTTGTTTGCCGTGTTTCCCTTATTAAAAACCTGGTGGAATCACCATGGGAACCGTATTTTCTGGAGGTTTGGGTGCTATTATCACATACTTTCTGCCACTTTGGGTGTAGCCACCCATTGGGCTACACCGTGTTAATAGCTGTTAATAATTACCCTCTTAATAAACTAGCTAACTTCAAGCTGTATCAAAATATCAAATCCCTATTTATTATTATCACCATCTGCTTGCTTATTTATTGCCATACTATGCTTAGCCTAGTAACCCTTAGCATGCCTTACCTCTCCTGTTAACTCGTACTTTTCAACTTTATTAACCCTTGCCATCATTCCACATACAGATTGAACTTTATACTTATGTAACTTTGTATTCTATAAAATCCTTGCCCTACAATGTAATATTAATATCTAGTTTGCCATACAGTACCATAACCAGTAATGGAAATATAAGTCAGATGGAAAGAGCATTTATATGCACAGTTTCTCCTGAAGGCTTGCCATTTTAGAGCTATGTGGAAACATTCAGTTTATCTTAGGGTAATTCTTAACCTTATCTGAAACACTACTCTATTTGACCAAGAGAAGCTAACCTTTCAGTTTTAATGAGATATGGTTTTATTTTCTGCTGATGGACGTTACAAGACTGGGGTATTTTTCCAGTCAATTACGGAGGTGTGAAAGGTTAGCTCAAATCTCATTAGCATTAGTGTTAGATTAAAGGTGCAGTTGGAGAGAGGTGCCAGATAAAGGACCCATTTACCTTTTGGAATTGAGATCCTACTATTTTGACTGACATTTTAAAATTTTCTATGAAAACTCACAAACTCTCACGTGTGTGTGTGTGTGTGTGTGTGTGTGTGTGTGTACACACATGGTACATTCTAGAATTGGGGGTACATTTCGAGTCTCCCAGATAAACCTTTTGCTATTTTTCAAAAAAAAAAAAATCTTTATTGAATCAGTTTTGAATAATAATACTAATTATATTAAACTGTCACTAATTATAATGCTCGATGTATATTTTAGGCGCAATTTATACATAAAATATTAACTAAATGACTCCCACCCCACACATTATTGACTGTCTTTGGCTCCTGATTCATACATTCAACTTGAATTAACATGAAATAATTAAGTCTAATTTTCAGTTTTTTGTGCTTACTCTATTAACAGTTATAAAATCAATTTTATTTATTTTCTGTATAATATGTAATTTCAGTAATAAAAAAATATATATTTTATGTCTGTGCCAATGTTCTGGTCAACTCACCTCTGTTCTAAAACCGCATAAAAATCTGCAAAGAGTTGTAATAAAAAGCATGTGACCTGCACCCAGTGATGTCTCTTCCCCTGGTGGGAAACATCTGGAAGGCAGTGAGGTATGTCATGCTTCTTCCCTCATTATTTTGTACAAAATTTTGAGGATACACCAACAGTATATTAATTATTTGTCAACTCTGTTACTGTGATATTCCAGTGAATCTCTCATTCATTAAAAAAAAATGATAATATGATGAAAATCCATGAAATTCTGGTATCTGGTTTGAGGTAAACACATGGAGTTAAGGCACAAAATGGTGGAAAATGTCAACTCTGTTACTGTGAACTCTGTCAATGGTTTAAACAGTTCAACGATAACAGAGTTGATGATTTTTTGGTTTTCTTTCTATATTTGAAATGTACCCGCAATTCTGGAATATATATGTTTATTAGTTTTTTGCTCTCCATCCAACGCACTTTGCACTAAACGTCCTGACTCTGTCTGAAGTCGTCTTCTCGCTCCCTCCATCCCTCCCTCCCTCCCTCAGCCCAGGGCTGGAATCGATCCCCTGCCCCGCTGTGTAGTTTTATGGGCTTCTGCTGTCTCTGGGAGGGTGTTGTTTGGCCCTCGCAGCTGTAAACAGCGCGGCCTCTTTATTGCTAATGGTGTATTATTAAAAGTCCTCAGCAGACAGAGGAGTAAGGAGCCTATGTCTGCCTTCGCCTCGGGTTCTGTCAGCGCTGATCGATGGCAGGAAGGGGCCCCTGGGGAGGGGTAGCTAAATCAGGAGCGGGGAGGAGGATCTCGGGGAAATGGGAGGAACCGGACCGTCGATGAGGGGGAATCAGCGCATCCCCTCCATCCCAGTTTCATCCTGTCATCCTTTGGGGCTAAATACTGCCTCCCCCCCAAATGCCATGTGAAACAAGAGTGAAATGTTCCATGAAAAGATGCACAGATGAGGTAAAGGCAAAATGTATTTGTATATGCGTATGCATACCAATGTGCTGCACTCTGGCAGTGTAATACACTGGTAAGGAGCAGGGCCTACAGCCAAAAGGTTGCTGGTTTGATTCCCTGTTGGGGTACTGCTGCTCTACCCTTGAGCAAGGTACTTACCCTGGAACTGCCTTAGTAAATATCCATCTGTATAAATGAATAACATGTATGTAGGTTGCTCTAGATAAGAGAGTCTGCTAAATGCCAATAATGTAATAAAATATAATAAACTACATAAACTTTTGTCACTGTCTGTTTTGCAGCTCTAGTGAAATAACCACATGGGCATTTTAAATTACTGTATTATCCTGGGTTGAGCACAAGAGCTGTGTAGAACAGTGTAGACTATTAAGGACCCCATCTTAAAGAATACACACTGCACTGGGACCATGGAGATTTCACAAAGCACTACAGGAGGAAAATAGGAGTGGGGAAAATGGTAAATTGAATATGGTGTAGTTTGCCATCTTGAGGTAGTGAAGTTAATTTAAATTCTCAGTAGGGAGAGAAAGAGAGAAGGAATGTTAGAAAGTGAATGGGTGAGTGAGTGAGTGGATGAAGCCTCAGTGAAGTGATTTCAGAAGTCTGAATGCATCCCTGCACTCAGAAAACAGGACGGCTAACTATTCTGACATTTTTATGACCATCTTAGCAGACGTAAAAACCTACCTGCCTGTTTGTCTGTCTTTGAGATTACCTGTCTGTCTATCCTATATACTTGCCTCCTTGTCGTTCCATACACCTGCCTGCCTACTCACAAGTACCTACCAGACAGCCTGTATGACTGTTTACATACATGCCTGCCTGTCTGACTACCTCTCTGCCATAGGCAGCTATCCCGAGTCTGATCCCAGCAGACTCCCATTCTCTGACTGACTGCAGGGCTGGACCAGCCCTCCTGTCCGCTTGCTCCAAGCACTGGCACCCTGCCCCTTGCACTTTATGACACAGTTGATTGTGTCCGTATGGTCCTCCCTGCAGCAGCGCCTTGAACCTTGCCTCCAAGGGCCCCACCTGTTGGGAGAGAAGCCAACCCCAGCGGTCCCTAAAACCAATACTTACACACATAAATACGCCAAGAACTTCACTGAAGCAGGATAGAATTTCAACCCACAGACCCCTGGAATGCTGGCTGTCAGTCATAATGCATGAGGGTTTTTTCTTGAGTGTGAACGCAACTGGTTTTCCCTCCTGGTGTGGTTATAACAGAAGGATTGATCATAATACAAGGCTCATCATGACTTGCTCAACAAAATGTTAGTGCAACTTGGATTTTGTTATTTTGACTGTTTCTGATGGATATTTCTTTCATATGTTTATTTGAGCATGCTGTAAATTGCCATTTAGGAAGAGTGGCATATGCTTTTACTGATATGACAAGGTTCCTTTGGGGGGCCATTAGGAGAACACACTAGAGGTGTAGACAAAGTGATTCAGTTTTAAATATCCTCCCGGCGCCATATGAACAGCTCTGAGCAGAATGACAGTGAATATTTAAAAAGGGGGTCAGTAGCCACATTCTTGAGCAGTGTCCAAAACGAAGCCGAACAAGGGGAATGACCAGCTGGTGAGCGAATTCAGAGCTACCGGTTCACACACTGGTCGCATCCTGCCCTCAAATAGGACCAGCTGTCAGGTGCTTGACTGATGTCTTCGATCAGTAACTTCATAGCCAATTGGCTAGTCACGTATTCTGGGCGGCACTGGGGGCTGTTGGATGATTGATTTAAATGAGAAACCCAAAATGAAAAACTAACAAGAAAACAAGCAGTCATGTGTCAGTCAGAACGAGTATCAAACAGATCGCTTTGGAGTGTGGTCTTAAAAGGGGAGCGTGAATGTCACAGATCCTGTGTGTGTGTGTGTGTGTGTGTGTGTGTGTGTGTGTGTGTGTGTTACAGACAGAGCAAGAGATTATCCCCATTTCTCAGCCATAGAAATACCTCATTGAAAGCTGGCCACTTCAGCACAAGTGGCACGCGTGTGTTTTGTAAGGTGAGCCAGCATGTGCTAAATCGTAGGCACTCAAACGGGCTCTGTTGCCCCCAGCCTTCCTTAACTTTCAGACAGGCGGACCCGGCATATTCACGGTGCTGCCATGTGCTTGAAATCCACTAAAAAAAGAGAGAAAAAAAGAAAGAAAAAAAAAACAGAACAAAACAAACAACGAAAAAGCCCAGCTCCCGTCATCACCAACTGACTGTTTGGGTGCTGACATGTGGTCAGCGTTCTGTCTACACCAGTGTGAACCAAGCTCTCAGCAAGGTAAAATTTAGCTTAAAGCACCGCAGAAAATGGATTATTCCTTTGCTTCATTGTAGGCATTTCGTCTCCCCTCTGCACACTGCACACTTCAGAGCCAACATTTTATCTTCTGTGCTGACAGAAGTTTGCTTCTCTTTTTTCCCCCTCCAATTTGTCCATTACCACTGCACAGTCTAGGTGAAATATTCAGTCGATTAAATTAATCTCCTGCAGATTGGTGTCCGTTGTGATGGAAGCCTGTTAGAATGTCATTATAAGCGAGACAGCCAGAGTGAGAGAATGCTTAAATAAGTAATGTTTTTTATTGAACTGGGCTGGGCATCTTCCGCCCAGCCCTCCCCAGGGGTGTGTAAGAATCCATGAAAACAACAGAACACATTAAAACTCAAAGTCCACGAGATTTCCTCAAGGACTAAAGAGCAGTTGTTATTTTGCTCGCTCATTTCTTTTAATGAAGAACAATTAAGTTTGATTTCTTTTATGCGTAGGAACTGGGCACCGTTCCACTGACGGTGTCCCCTGGGGCGAGTAAAATCAGAAGAAAACTTGCCGTCAGCAAGAAAATCAAGTTTGTTGATCATAGATCTGTTTGTCTGAGGTCATCAAGACCTTACTTTTGCCAAGAACCAAGGAGGCACAGGCTGTTTTGAGGAAGCACATGATGTTGCACTATCTTAAGATATGAATTCAAAGCACATTTTGTAATGCAACTGTCCCTTTGCCTCACGTCTACAGTACAAATCCCACTCCCAGATTCTGTAGTTATTTCACTACTGTAAAAAGAGTTTAAAACATCAATGGCAAATTATGTTGTAAAAATAGCCGACACTTTTCTGAAGATTACTACTTTTGGTGTATCACTTCTGACTCCACAATGAAGACCAAGTCACTTTGTGTCCTTTTATGTCACCTGCCTCATTGTCATTGTCATTGTTATCGTCTAAAAGAGAAATGAGAAAAGAGAAACATAATTCCCACAACATTTCAATAACACTGGAAAAACATTATACATCGGTTGCAATAATGTTTAGAGAAAGTTATGCTTTAGCTGTAATGGATGTAACGGTCTGATTTTCCATTTCCAGTTTTTTTCCAATTAAAATGCAGATATTTAGATATCAGAAAAAAAAAAATCTTCGTTTTACTTTTTGGCATCTGTTGATCTTTCCATTTCTTGAAATGTCAGAGGGGTGTACCTGGAAGAAGTTGGAGAATTACACCCGAGGCCAAATGTTTTCTTCAAAATTGCCATTCATTGTGTTTATTTTTGCTTTTTGGCTGACACCCCTCCTCACTGCCACCTCAGGGTGTGTGTTCTGTTGAGCGGCTGTTTCGGGTTACTGCTCTCTTCTAAATATACCTCTGCCTATTGGCCCCAGGGGAGGGTTTTAGAGATACATCTCTGCCTTTTTTTACTGCAAGCTCTTCAGCTGCTTAGTGAAATCCAAATCTTGAGACAGTGTACCCATCAGCTGCAATCAACGGCCCAAAAACACTTGTGTTCTTCTTAATCCGACGAGCGTGTTTATGTTCAGTGTGTACTCATAGGCAAAAAAAATCCAAACACATCACGGAAATCAATCATCCGAAGCCCTCAGGACTGGAATTATGAAATACAATTTCTCCTCAAGCCGTGTTTTATGCAAAGAGGAGAAACTCATAGGGTGAATGTCACGTTGCTAAGAGGAGTGATTGTGTGGTTGAGTGTTAGGCAGCTACAATGAGAGAGCACACACAGGCTAGCATTGTACAAGGGGCTAGAGATTGTGTTGAGCCAACAAACACATGGAGAGAATGGGGGATGGGGAAGTAGAGGTTTTGGGATGTGTATGATGTTGGGGTGTTGATACCTTTCTTCCTGCCTAGAATTTGTGCCTATTTCCTGCTCACAGGGTTGTCCTTTGGGATCCCGGATAAGGTGTTTGAACAGAGATCGATGTTGGCAATTACCTGTAATCCCATTTCTGCATACGACCATGGGAAGCCAGGATTTTGAAGGACCAATTTTTAATTATGTGTCCCAGTTGGAGGAATTTGTTGAGTGAAATATGATTCAGCACACTTGGATTCTGCTGGTATTGCGCGCTGGTGTAAGAAACAGGGACTTGCATAAGGTTCAACCCCTTTGGAATGATCATTTTTAATCAAATGAGCAACACATGCGACGTGACATCACAGCTTTTCACAATCAAAATGCAAATCACTTTGCTAGAAATCACCCTTTTTTCCAGAATCCTTATACATGAGGTGGTGCGATAATTCAGCTCAATTGGAATTCATGTTGAGAAGGTAATGAAAGGAAAAAAGCCTAAGTGGTAATGAAAATCATTAGACCCACACATTAATGCCATTTATGAGTGAGATACAGCAGTAGCATGAAGTAATTATGTTTTACCATAAAAAATAACAAGAGAAGCTACATAGGCCTACTTAGGAGTGTGGTCCTTGACTTTCCTACTGTGGTAAGTGAAGCGTTCATATTTGATTTGTTAAATGATGACCAGAGTTGCTATGGAGGAGAGTTGAGTTGGGGAGACAACAGCCAGCTCTTGATCAGCCACCTTGCTAAATGTGTGTCATAGAACAGCGTTTTATCATGGAATTTAACCAACTTACTGTATGATTTCATACAAATTTAAGTTGGCCCCGCCGTCCAGGATGGATATCCAAGCATGCAGTCAATGCCTGACTCAATGCCTCATGAGCTGTAATGAGTCTTAACTGAGCTGTAAGGGATTCTTTATTCAGACATGATGGAGTACCCACGCACACAAAAAAGTGGCATTAACTGGATGAGAGACATACTATTCTCAATGGCTCATTTATAATTAAGTGGTTAGAGAAAGTTCATCAACCCCCATTGTGATCTGAAAACAATCAATAGACCATGATTGCTTTTCTTGAAAGCTGGCCTTTACATTTCTCAGACTGTCAGTACCTTGCTCCCAAAGTCTTGCTTAGACTCCTTTGCATTTCCTCCTCAACTCCTTTCTGGTTTCCTCTTCACTTAGGTTCTGTAGGTTAAAGTTGCCAAATTAAGAACCTCTCACTGTGAATGTATGATATGTAAGAGCCCATACCACACACCACCAAAGGTCTTGAAACACAAATGGGTGTATCCCTTTTTTGCAAAGGGGGGGGGGGGGCATCTCCAGCGGCGGTTAGTACTGGTTGATTTTCAGATCTGTTTGTCTGCGGCTGGCCCCCCCTCTGCACAGCTCACGGTCCAGAGCATTCACTCATTTCTCCGTCTTTTATCGAGTGCTGCCGCGATCCAGAACTCATCCGGCTGAATCGGCCCTCAATCACAGCAATGGCGACGGGGGTCTCGGTGATGGGGGGTCTGGTGGGGGAGATATTGAGCGGGCCGGGCTGCTCTGCTGTCTTCCATAACGCTGAGCAATCAATCTCAGGCGTGGGACGGGGAGCCCAATGAAAACCGAATAGACTCACAAGCCCCCCCTGGTGAAGAATAGCGTTTGATCAGATCTGTATTTTGCCGCACCTCTCTTTCCGAGGTTAAATGGCAATGCTGTTGGGCCCCCTTTTGAGAAACAATATTGTTGTGCCACAATTTACCCCCCTCCCCCTTCTTTCGCCTAACCGACTTCCACAAAGAAAAAGAAAATTACTCTCTGCTAGCGTTGTGATTCAGCTACACCAGAGTGAATCCCAAACGCTTGTGAAAATGTGAACAGTCGGAAACTACTTTTCAACTGGTAGTTTAAAATTTAAATTTAAATTTGGTTGTGAAGCAAGAGAGCTGGTGGCTGCTTGGAAATGTCAATAAAAGCAATAGATAAGAGAAGCAGGCTCAACATTAAAGACACATCCCTTTCTCTCTCTCTGTCTCCATCCCTCTCCCTGTCTCTTTGTCTCCTGTTCTCTTTCCTTCTTCATCTTCCTCTCCCCCCCTCTCTATCACTCCCTTTCTTTTAGCCCCCAGCAGTAGATAAACATGGAAGTAATTGAGGGCCCTCGGCTGTTTCTCCCTCCTCCTTGACCGTGGTCTCTGTCCCCATGGCGACGCAGTGCGTCTGCTCCATCCCCGTGTCTAGCCAGCAGACACAGGGATGCACATGCAGAGGAGCGGCACTGACCGGCGTCTGCGAGCCGGTGTGAGTGACAGCGAGGAGGGCAGTTTCGGTCCGCTCCCCTGTTACAACCCCCCCGTCCCTCCCATCACGGGGTAGACTGAACCCCGCGACGAGCCTGTCCCTTGTGCTGAGTCCCCACCAGTGGCAGTGAGCACACCACTCTCATATTTCTTGGCTACGGCTCATCCCCTTGCCCCTTATTATTCAAGAAAACTGGCTCCAAAGACCAAATTCACTTTTATCAACCACAGGCATTAAATATTAAACACCTTAAGTTTCCATTCCTGCTTGCTAAGTAGATTAAAAGTGACCTTTGGTGGTAAAATAGAAAGTAAATCTTTCAGAAAACACTGGGGAAGCATTTGGAGGGACATCTCAAACAGATGTTATATAAAGAAACTTGTTATTACAAGGGAGAAAGTGTATGTACAAGTGTATGTACTTTCCAGTTCCAGCTAGTTCTAGTCATATTTTGAATTGAACTTAAGGTTCAACAATGCAGGGAAAGAACTTTCAATATAAAATAAAAGAATTATATATTTATATACTTTTTAGCAATTTTTAGAAAAGCAGTTTGGTAAAGTTTAGCAGGAACAAAGTTTCATTTTGGAAAGTCATTTCCACAGGATTGGGAAAAAATCTTGTACACTTGTACACATGATATAGCAAGGAATTTTTTGGCTTAGAGAGAGACAGAGAGATAGTCTTGTGGCCACAGACGAGCTTTTGACTGTTGCTGCAGCCCTAAATGCTGCCCAGAAGAAAGGAACAGAAAAAATCGTTCCAAACAAACCTGTGGGCCGCGAGGAGGCGGAGCGCAGCAAAGGTTGTAATTACCCCATCGTTAGCCATGCGTCAGCAGCGCGTCACCACCATGGGCCTCGTTAAACGGAAGTGACTGGAAAACTCAAATGGCTGTTAATAAGTATTTGGGGGCTGGGGGTGAACAGTGTTTCCTCCAACTGAATAATTGTTTAATTAGCACTGTTGGAATGGCTGGATGGGTACGTTGTGATTAGGTTCAGCGAGCTCAGGCAGTCTCCCTCAGCCTGGTGTAATACAGTGAATATTACCGCAAGTTATTACTCTGTCTTCCTCTCCCCTTACCTTTTCCACAAAACATCTCATTTTAAGGTGTGAATATTAATACATACTGTAACCACATGGTTGCTGTTTTTATTTTACTACAAAAGAGATATTATATCTTAAAGAAACAAGAAGCACTCTGCGCACGTGCACACACACACACACACACACACACACACACACGCACACACACACACACACACACACACACACACACACATACACATACACAAATACATACAGACACACACAAACATACACATAGACAAAAACCATACACCACACAGAAATGAACTCTTTTGTCCTATTGAATTCAGAATGAGAATGATTATATTTACACCAGATAGCGGAAGCTTTAAACTTTATTCCACAGATATTCCAGTGGGGGTGTGGAGAGGAGCAGCACGGAGTCAATTACTGGTTTTAACCGTTTAATGAGGATGTCTCTGACTCCTCTACATGTCAGCGCGAGGCTGTTAATGCGTCTCTTCCTTGAAGGGTGAGAAAAGACATCACAGGCATCTAGCCCACTTGTGTTATTACCCAGGATAACAATAGAGGAGGGCAATGGGTGTACAACTGTCAGCATCTTTTATGATAATGCGCTGTGCAGCCACAGGCAAAAACGATGTAGTTGTGGCTAATAACAACAGTGAATCACAGCAGCGCGAGCTTAATAAGATGAAAGCCAAAGAGAATCGAACATACAGAACAGAAGACATTAGACGGCAACACTGACCTTTTCAGAGTAGATGCTGTTCCGTATGCCTTTTTTTTACCCTTTATTTACAAGATGCATTGTGGTAGGAATATGGAGTGGCTAATAGGAAAGAACTTTGTGTTTTTTTTCCATCCCACCACTCTCTGCTTGCTGGCAGCTTTTATTTGAATTGTCTGTCATCCACAGTTCCTCTTTTGTTGTAATTGTAGGATACAGAATATAGCTTGAAAGCTGAACCGGACAACCTTTGCTATTTTGACAAGGGTGAACAAATGATGTGTTACATGTTTTTTTTTTCCGTTTTTGTTTTTGCCAAAAAGGAAGGTAAATGTTTCAAAACTCCTGTTGGAAGGGCCTTTGGTCTGCTGCCAGGCTGTTAACTTTCATCGCGTGCCTGCAACACATCACCTATTTTGGTGGTCCCGGACCGTACACAGCCAGCGCTCCTGGAACGGGTCATTAGCAACTATGTAAGCAAAGGATACAGGGAGAGACAGATCACTATCCACCCACAGCATGGCAGGATATGCAACGAGAAGACATTAACCAAACAGAACAGAGCAGTGTAGGCGCTGGAAACTCTTTTCTCCTGCCAGCAGCTTCCTGCGAGGTGGCTGTCCAAACACACCGATGTGGATGCCTTCCTTGTTTTTAAAACAGGGTGCTGGCAAAGTGCGGAGAGAGCCACATTCGCATTCACACAGACAGGTGCAGATAAATACAGGATATACACACACAGACAGAGGGGTGCACACAAATAGACACACCCATACACACACACACACACATACAATGGTACATGTTGACGCAGACATATACAGTCATTGAAACTACCCGATTCACATAGGGACACACAAAGTTGCGTACACACACACACACACACACACAAAGACAGCTGTGTATATAGCTGTGCACATATACATATGCATAACAAACACATCAAAACTCATTTTTAAGGGATTTATTTTCAAGATCCCAGAGGAATGTTTTCTAGGAAAATGACAGAAGACAGGAGAAATCAATACTGAATAGGACCTTAGATGGTTTGAGTGTCTGGAATCAAATTCAAATTTCCATCAAGTGCTTTGCAATAAAAGTGCAGCAATTGCAAACTTTTTTCAAACCAAAATCCTGTTTTCAAAATTAGAGTTTCAGAAGAGGATTGAGCGGTGGTGCAAGTGAAATCACTCATGGGCCAGTCATTTGTCACAGTAAGAGATCTGCCACGGCAAAACAGGCCAAGGAGCGGTGAGCTTTCTTCCATACGCCATTGCTGATGGCGTCAGCTGCAGTTTGCTTTGCTCTCCTGTGAAAAGACTGAGTAGGCCTACCTGATTATCATGTCTCTTTCTGGAGCTCTTGGGCAGTTTTCATGGCACAAATCTCACAGTCCCTCTCACAATAAATGCTAGTTTTACCAGAGCTCATTCCTAAGTACTAGGAGTAGAAAGGGTGGGGGTACAAAAAGAGGTCTAAAGGTTTTATTAGGATCCCTTTACACTGATGCATAGATTGTTTTACAGTCTTGTGTTATATGAGGCTGAGCAATACAACCCTGAATTGTCTTAACTGTCTCTAAGCCCATCCATAAGCAAAAATCTTACCCTGAATCTAAGCCCAACACTAACTTCAAGTGTAAATCTAATACATATTATGCCATTAAAGCAGTTTTGTATAGGAATGCAGTCTGAAAATATGAATGCCTTACTGCACTGTAGAATGCACTCCGGTCTGTTGAATGCGGTCTGATTTTGCTTTTGCCTGCGGGAATGCCAGGAGCTTACTGTGCGGTGAGGTGTGCTGCCAGTTGGGACGGTGTGGGTTGGACAGGGTGGTGTGGTCGTTCCCACTAAGCGAACAGTAAATGACGAGTTTCTGATGAAATAATGGATTCCCAAAGCTCTCTCTCTTAACAGCTGGATGAAGCAGAACAATCCTGGCAAGCTGGATACTGGGACTGGGGCCCTCAGTGAAAATTTCCTTTATTTTTTTTAGATCTCTGGTGTGTGTGTGTGTGTTTGTGTGTGTGTGTGTGGGGGGGTCCGTATGTCTGTGTGTGTGAGTGTACGGATGGTCTGCCCTGTATATCAGAACACACAGATGAACTAGTTAAGTTAGATGTATAAAGCAGGCAGAGAGAATCCTTTATGGGGAGTGAAGTGATTTAGCCAAAGGCTCTGCTTGACCCACAGAGTTTAATGGCACTGTCAAACTATCATGTATAATGAGTCAGGCAGGTGGCACCAGAGTTAGAATAGATCCTTCAACTAAGGTTGTTCCCTGAAAGGTTATCTATACTTTAACCTAGTGTTATCTTTCATCTGTCTCTCTTATTGCAGCTTGAAATTGACTTTACTCGACTCCCTTGGAAAAAAAAGTCAATAAGTATTTGAAAATCAAAGCAGGTGAAAGTGTCACCTTTGCCCTTCAAAGTGTGATTGATAAACATATGTTATGTTCAACTAAATACTTTCTCTTTTCTGATGCCCTTGAATTAGTCCAGAGATATGTGAACATTGTGTGTGTGTGTGTGTGTGTGTGCGTGTGTGTGTGTGTGTGTGTGTGTGTGTGCGTGTGTGTGTGTGTGTGTGTGTGTGTGCGTGTGTGTGCGCATGAGCATGTGAGACACATGAGGGGCTGTGAAAGGTCCTACAACCAGGCCCACCCAGGGGGGAAGCAGTGGGCTCTATGATGGGGTTTCATTCTGCACCAGCAGATTCTCCACACAATCAACTGATTCCCAGGGCCCCTGCTTTCTGTGCAGGAGAGAGGCACAGTCCAGCAGCAGCAGGTGTAGAGAACAAGGCCTTCCTCCTCTCAGCTGCAAAATGTTCCATTAATGTTTCATTTTCCATTATGAACATGATTCAACACAGGAACGTTCCATTTTTTCATTACAATGTGGACTCATCACAGGGATGTTCCATTTTCCATTATAAAAGGGGTCTCATGTCATGAATTTTCCTTTTTCAAAGGAGCAGAACTTCAGTGAAACCAACCAACCAATCATTTTAAGATGATGCCGATGCAGTCTTTTGTCAGATTAATTTCAGATTAATTGTCAGTCTTATTTTACATTGAGTAGTAATTTTAGTGTAAATTAGTGTAGGATAGTGGTTAAGGAGCAGGAGTTGTAAACGAAAGTTTACTGCTTCAATTCCCCAATGGGGCACTGCTGCTGTACCCTTGGGCAAAGTATGTAATCTATAATTGCCTCAGTAAATATCCAGCTGTATAAAAACAAACAAAAAAAAACCTGTGACTGATGTAAGTTGCTCTGGATAAGTGCGTCTGCTAAATGCCAATAAATGTAATGTAAAATGATGTTGGGATTTTGAATTGAATTTGTGGTAAATCTTTTGAGTGTTATGAAATGAAAGCTCCCAACAGCTCATGCAGTGGTCAGAGTGCATACGGAAATTGCCATGTGAACCATATGAGTCTCTCTCATTGAGCTGGATATGGACTTCACGCTCTAAAGGGCAAATGTAGATTGTATGTCACACACAGCATATGCCCTGTCTGTGATTGGAAGGATGTGACTGTGACAGGAAAGTGCTTCACAGCAGTGGGGAGAAGTGCTTGTGGTGTATTGGTGCCTTTTCTTTCGGCCCACACGTTTGTCTGAACCTACTCAGGCACAAAGCAGAGAGGAAACATGGCAGACGACTCCATTACGCAGCGCGAAGTGCTTGCATGAATCAGCCAAACTCTGACTGTAACCGTATGCTCTCAGCTGAGGGGTGACATTACGACTTGCTGGAACTCTGTGTTTCCAGGTTCATTTGAGAAAAAAAAAACATAAAACAATAAAAAAGAACCCAAACAGACTTGGTAATGTCTGAGCTGTTCAGGCAGCAGTGGGATCACTTCAATTTTTAGCTTGATAGGTGCTTTGCAAGGCGAAGGAACAGAGCAGTTCGTCGCGGTTATAATTATTTCTTAAAAGGCAGGCTCTGTTGGAAAACTGCAGATCTGTATGCATGGCTGGGGGGAGCTGAGTCTTTTATAAACGTAATTAGAGGAGCAGGCTCCTATTGGAAATGAGCTCTCTAATTGGAAGCCGGGCTGAATCCTTGGAGCACAGGGTTGAACACCAAAGCAGAGCATTGCACTTGCAGGATGCTATCTCTGATACACACACACACACACACACACACACTTACACATGCACACACACACACACACGCACACACACACACACACACTTACACATGCACACACACACACACACACAGACACACAGACACACACATACACACACTCACTCGCACACAAATCCCACGCACACTGCTATCCCTCCCTGGCACACTGTGTGCCCAGTCACCCCCCCACCCCCCACCCCCAGTGGGTTCCTGCTGTAGAAGGGAGAGAGAGCTGGACGTTTCCACAGCACCCCGAAACCTGGCTCTCCGCGGTACGAGCAGAATAATGATAATGCTGATAAAAGGGGGAAAGGAAGATGTGATGAATTAAAGATAACGCTTCTTGCGCTGCCCGTGAAGATCGTTCGGCTAATGCAATGTTAATGAATGCTAATTACCTGCCATCGTTTGTCTTGACCAGAGGACGTGTCTTGTCGCAGGCTGAGGAGAGACAGGCCCAGGGGAGCATGTGAATGTGTGTGTGTGTGTGTGTGTGTGTGGGGGGGGGGGGGGTGTCAGTGGCAGGTGAAGCACCTGTTCTAGCATGGCATCTAGCGTCCCATCGAGTGACTGCAATTTGATGCCACTTATCAGCCTTTGTTTTGGGCAGCAGTGTTTGTTGTCTCTCGTCCGATGACTCAGTCGACAGACAGGGGCAGAAAGGACATCAAGCGCGGCTTCCTGAAGTTCCTAAGATGAATGTAGCCAAAGTGCTATGAGCGAGCTGTGAAGTCACATCCCCCAGACTGCCTGCCTGGCCTACCAAATCGTCTCTGTTCTCTCGCCCACTCTCTCTGTTCATGAGCCCTTCTAGTGGACTGTTCCCATTCTGTCTCAAAAAAATGAGAGTCTCCATTACAGCCATGTGAGGCAGTTTCTGTCTCTGCCCCATTAGAGACCACAGCAAGCAATCCTCGGGTGGCCAACAGCAACTGCTCCAGAGTTTCTCTCCACTCCGCAGGGATGCTCGCTCTTTCACGCTGGTTGATTTCTTGATTTCCCCTGGTGTGGTTTCCGTCGTCACCGCGGAATTCCCGGCACCAGTCCCAAGAGGTGCCGATCCGGTAACTCTTCACACCTCAAATTAATTTGCTCGCTGCCAGGAGGGTGTGTAATGGGGGTTCTTGACTTGGCGATAAGTGTCTGTTACATTTTAATGACATCTGTGTGCTGTGGCACCGCCTGCCTCGGATTGACGTGTCCCGTCTGCAGCTGCCCTGGAATGCAAATGCATTCAAACTTTGCATGCTGATCGAATTGGTTTGCGCAGTTTTGCACAAACCCACCACTTTAGAGTTAATAATCTCTGACACTCCGTATGATTTATCATTGATCTGCAATCAGTGAGGAGAACACAAGGCTAAAAAAGCCCAAGAGTGCTATTAGCATAAACCCACCACTTTAATGAAAAGCTTGCGGTATCTCCTGCTTGATTTATTACATGGCTACGCTTTCAAAGCAATTGTAAGCTAAAGCTCAGCTCGTAACAGTAAACACACAGGATGGGGGAGAGACAAACGACTGCGTTGTTTGAGTAAGACAAAGCATAAAACGGCATTGACAGTTTTGCCATCCAAACACCGAACCGAATGCAGAATTGGATGTTTTGGGTGAAAATTCAGCAGAGATGTTTCAGCAGAGTGATCACTGTGACCGTGAACTGACTTATTTGCACATACAGTAGTGTGTTGATCTGTGTTTCCTGCTTTTTTTTTTCTTTGTTTTTTATTGTGCCATTGAAGTTGTGTTTTCAGGGTAGTTGGCGGCTTGCTGCAAGATATTTACTGTTTAAACAGCCATGCTGGCAAGACATTGTGTCAGCTATGCGAGGCAGTTGATTAGACCAGACACTGAACACAGATGTTAATATCCTCTGGCTCATTGAGTTTTTTTTTTTCCGCTTCCTTCACCCTCGCTTTTTACTGTATGAGAGGGAGCCTCGCTCTCTCTTTTCCTCAACGGATGCAGTGTCTGGCCCCTTTGTGAATCTCCTTAATGTACGGCTGTCTGACTGGGGAATGAATGTAGCAGTAATTGCCGTCTCTGTTGTAGGTATCCTGCAGGCCTCATTTTAACACAGTTCCTCTCACTTGGTAAGCTAGGTTGGATGAACGGAGAGGAGATTTGCAAATCAAAATAGAGAGCTCAAGCAGCACTTGTGCTCTACAGTGTCGACGCACTAGGACCCTGGACGTGGCCTCTTGCGACTCACAAGTTCTTACCTGCACCGGGTCTCCTCAACCCTGGCACTTTACGATAGGTGTGTTGTGGGTTTATAGAGTCCTGTATTGCAAACCATTTGAAGAACAGGGGGAAAGGGACTGAACAGGTCCACTCAGACAAACAGATCGATCCATCTGAATGATCAGAAACACCTGGCTCTGACAGAATGAAAATCAAATACCTTCTGCCCCATGAGGATGGGAGTTCAAGAACCCTTTCCTAACACAAAAGATTGCCAAGGATGCTTCAAGCTGTCTCACGGAAGCTTGGTCTGATTTCGCAGAATTCCTGTGGAAAATGGCTGAATTTCCTCAGCACAAGGCTTGGGCATTAGCGAGGAGAGATTCAGTATGGGGGAGATTGACTTTGACCCCCCTGAGCATATTTACGTTCCATTTGTTCCTTAAAAATCAGTATTTTTCCATGGTCTGTCCCCAGAGTTTCCATTTGATTAATATTTAAAACAAAACAATCTTTTTTGTTGCAATCTGTTTCGGCGCTTATTAAAATGCGAGACTCAGCATGCCATGAAGGCTTCATCACTTCACAATAATTGCTCAGTGCATATTTAAATGCCTGAGATTTTCCCTCCACTCTCAATAGAGAAGCATTTTATGATAATTTGCCGGCAAATGCTGCAGAATTTCTACAAGTGACATCTGCCGAAAATCACATCTCGAAGAACGACCGGGGATTCCATTCAATCACGTAAATCAAGTTACCGCTTCAATAACTAAATAAAGGCAATATTTGACAACTTTTTTTTTTTCATATCCTGCACGCCCTCTGTAATTTTTTTCCTTTAAATTACATTCTGAATTGATCCACGAAAGTACCCAAATCATTGTCTTTGATATTTACGGGTGTAAACAGTGAAACAAGAACCAGCTCCAACTGATCACTGGAATCAAACCAACTACCAAATCTTATTGCAGCCGCTATGGAAAAAAACAAACAATACAAAAACCAGGGAAACGTTATTAGCAGGCTGAATGTGGATAGCGCAGGCATTCCTGTGTTCGCTGGTGTTGAGAGGGAAGGCCCAGGGGAGAACTCTTAGCAGTATCGAGTGATGAACTGGCTCCTGTGAGATTTATTGACTCATAAGGAAATTGGAACGAGCAACGCTGTACAGTCATTACGGGTACAGCAGTCAGCGTAACAATTGCACCATTGAGGGAAGGAGCCGCATGTTTGATGGCCGCTGTCGTTTTTTTTTTTTGTTGTTGTTCTCGATGATGTTTTTTTTAAGTGAAGTGATTCCACGCACCTTTGCATACAGTATCTGTGCATGTCCTCGATGCATCGCGCACCCATGTTACGGAGGAGAGCGAGAAGTAATTGTGGAGCGAGGAGCGCCGTATTGATCAAACATCGAGGGCCATCAATATTTAATGCGGTCCTCGCTGAAACTACTCGCCATTACATATTGATCCGTTCCAAACTGGATTTTCTTTTGAGCTCAGTAAAAAATGTAATTGTTTCTCCAGGTCCTCTTTCCGCTGGGCACTTTGTGAAGGAAACTCCAGAGACCCTTCTGTCTGGGTGCTTTGGGAGGGAGGGAGGAGGGAGGGTGGTAAAGAGGGGAGTGAGGGGGGATTTTTGGGGGGATATTGAGGGGCCTCTCCATCTGTCCAGCGAGCAGGCAGGTGGGGTGATTGATAAGACTCCTCCAAAAGCCAGAAGGTGCTCTCTTTCCTGTGCTGTGTGCTGTCAGAGAACCTATTACCCACAAGGCCTACTGAGATTAATAATCCTATCAGCAGTGCATCTTATGTGTGGGCCTCATTACACCAGCCCAGGGTCAGAGCTAACAGCCTCTACTCAGGGACTGAGGCTACTGCCGTGGAGCTAGGTGGGAGGAGAAGAGAAGGGAAGAAAGATTCACCAGAGAGAGAGAGAGAAAGAGAGTGAGCAGAAGAGCCAGAGAAAATGAGGAAAGGAGACAGAGGAAAAAAGTAGGGAGACAAAAAAATAGGGGGACAAAGAAAGAGTTGAATATAGAAGTTAATGTCCTGTATCATATCCTTTTTTTCTAAACACTGTTCATGTGACATTATTGTTCAAAAAACAGAGGACATATTTTTCAAATGGTTGTCCATCCCACCCGATTAATTCATTTTTTGAATTACACGCATAAAGCCTCTTATTGTTTACCATGGTGAAAGTGGGTTGTTTACCCATTGGGTTCCACCACCTTACTACAGCACTAGTCTGAGCTGTATATGTGTAATCAGGATAGCTATGGACACTGTGGCAGTGAGGATGTAACTGTGTGGAAGGGCCAGAATGAGTGATAAAGTCTTCTGTTTGCTAACCATGGGGATGAAACCTGGCTACATTTCATTTGCTGGCTTGGCTACATCATCATTTGCTGATTCACTGACATTGGCTGGGTGTAAGTAGTGGCAGAACACAACTGCCTTTGTTTGGATGGGTTAGGCTAGGGTTCGTTGACCAGGGCCTGCTTGTCTTGTTGCTATAGCACCCTTTAGCACCCTCTGAGTGGAGATGTGCCTATCCTCCAATCAGTGATTGCTCTGCTGTGGGTGCACTATGAGACTTGTAGTGTGAAAAAAATGCTGTTGGTTGCATGTGAATCTATCAGATAATTGCATTTCTTTCTGTTAAGCATCCTGTGCATGCACAGATGGTGTTGTCAAGAAGCGAAATATTCAGCAATAAAACTTTGAATTACAAATATGAATGTCATGCAAACCAAATTTAATTGCTCTTTTCAATGTTGTCCATGGAAAAGTCCACCATACAGATATTAATTTAGAACTAGTCATAAGGGAAGTGCTACCAGAGTCAAGAACTTCATTTCCCTGCAGAAATACAGAACTAGTTAGAGAGGGTTTACACTCTCGTTACATCTGAGAGAGACAGAGAGAGAAAGAGAATTTGAATTCGAGAAGGAGAGAAGGAGAGAGACGAGGATGCTGAAAGGAATTGAATTACAGTGACGTGAGCCCGGTGAGAACACGCTGTCGGTGCTTAAAAATAACCTGCATGATTGTTCCTGTTCGGGGTGCTCATTTATTTCCCCTGTTGCTTTTACCAGCAAAGCTCTGTCTAATTGGTTCAATTTCCTCACCGCATCAGCGCTGCATTCAGCTGCGACATTTGGAAATGAAATCTGCACTCCCTTTCTCTCCAGTAATTAATTCAGTTATGTATTTGAGTCAGAACTTCACAGTGTGACAGAGCTGTTTAAGATAATCCGCTATGCTTCAGTGCTACGTTAGACTATTCCTTGTGTCTTTTCAAAATGCACTACCCTCCATCACTAAGGTTTCCTGTGCCACCAGTTAAACCTTCACATTATTTTGTGAAATTCGAAAACACAAATCCATACCCAATCTTAATTATATTATTACAATAGACGTAGTGAAAGATGTTGAAACACTATAGGCATAGTATTTGGGAAATATAGATCAATCTATCAAGTTTGCTCAGTCCACTGTCAGAGGCATTAAAGACCTATTGATTAATTCTGAGCAGTTTCACATCAGAGTGTTCATAGCATTCGGTTGCTGGTTATTTGTTTAGACGAACAATTTTTCAAAGAAACTAATTAAGAAATCTTTTTTTTCTGAGAGAAAGCATGAGGAAGAAGATTTAACAGGTGCATGTTTTTCTTTTAATCGTGCAATAATGTGTGAGCCTGAAGGACGATGAATGATTTCCTACTACTGTTCATCTGTCCTGTAAAACAACCAAATAACAGTAACAAAAAAAAAAAATGTGCTGGTGAGCTCAGGATTTTCCACCGATGTTTTATGATCCAGGCCCTGCCCCTTTTATGTTAGAGGCTCCGCCCTCTTCAGCACAACAGAAGTGATGAAAAACAAACATGCCCGCCCTCGCAGTTCACGAGCCTCTTGCTGGTTCATGTGCCTCTCATGCAGATGTGTCACGGATGCTGACCTGCGGCAATCTCCCTTCATAAATCTTCACAGGAATGCAAAGTGAGAAAGGTTGCCCTTCGCAGCATCCGCATTTCTTTCCTGTGTTTTTTTATTTTGGGGTTTGGACCAGTCCTCGTGGGGACGGGCACCCCTGCTCCACCACCAAAACGGAATTCATATTGAGTGAGATTAAAATTTTTTTTCCATTGTCAAATGGCTAAAAAGTTTGGTTTCACATGCAGCCAAACCGGTAAAATGAACTTCAAACCAGTAAAATGAACAATCCTCCTACAAAGGCGGTATACATCAATGTCTCTCTCCACAGTCCCCCTGTCATACCGTTGCGCTGCCGAGAGTCGTCGAAAAGCAGTAAATCCGAGCTAAAGCTCACATTCCTCCTCGATGGTACAATATCAGCTTTCCCCCCGCACCGATGTGCCAAGTCTGCAAATATTAATCAAAACGGTCCTGACAAATTCCACTGGAGCGTTGCCATGCCTGTATATTTCACTGCTGTCTGAGCTGGTTAGAGATGCAATACAAATAATTCTCTTTTTTAAACCGTGGGACTTTGTACCTTGATGCAGCCTCATGGAAATGACAATCGCCGAAAAAATGCAGAAAGGAGAGTAGAGAATGGAAAAAAGAACACTTCTGTCTGAAAGTGCTCTGCATTGCTGAAAGATGGCAGTGTCAGTGGGGCAGGCTTTGTTATTTTAGGCCTGTCAGGTCCTATTTAATGAATCTAATGGAGGGGATGTTTGAGACGTTGTTTTGTGGCAAATGACGAGTAACATCTCTTTCAAGCAAATTCGATGACATATACAGTATTCAGTGTTGGGAATGAGTTGACCGTTAGACAGCTGATAGATGGGGCTTATTAAATTAAGAGTCATGCTCATTTTTATTATCTGGGATAATACTGACTTTCCTAGAAATTCATTTAGTCATCAGTCTTGATATGACTGGGATCCCTGGAAATAGACTATTAGGAGGTGAGTGTGAATGTGTTTAATCACACTCGTAAGTATTTGCAGGTAAACTGATAAAAATAGGGGAGGATGGAGTTTGGTAAATTTGTGCACAGTGGTCTGAATTTGGTTGTACAGGTAAAGTGCTAACCTGCTTGCTTCCTGTAGCCTGTGTCTACCATTACGATGAAGAAACACAAAGCCATATTTGTTTCTTTGCAGTTGCCACTTTTTAAAGCCAAAACAATGTGCCACACGCTTTGTTTGGCAAAAGGAATTGAAAATGGTGGAGTGAATAGCTGCCTCCTGTCAACCAGTTTCACTCGAGTCCATCTCAGTAACGTTGCTCTTGTGCTTGTCTTTGTGCAGTCTACATCAGTCATATATGGGATGACTTACAAAGCTTCCAGCATACCTAAAGCAGACATCTTGTACATTTTGGTACCTGTTGATAGGGTCAAATATGTACAGGAGTGATTAAAAGAACCTGGAATTTGAAACTGTAACCTTGAGTTCATATAGTTCATACTCATAGTTGAGTTTTGTTTAGACATTGTTTTGAAGTTTTTTTTTTAATGTTACTTAACTGAATCTTTCTCTCCTTTGTTCTTTCTCTCTCTCATACAGAAACAGTCATGGACACACGGACTGCCACAGCGGAGCTGGGTTGGACAGCATATCCTGCCTCTGGGGTAAGTAAGCAGTCCTTTCCCTCTCACTCTCTCTCTCTCTCTCTCTCTCTCCCTCCCTCCCTCTCTCTCTCCCTCTGTTGGTTTGTCTCTCTCTTTCTCTTCCTTTGGCTCTTTGATGCAGAAGCAGAAGTAACTTGATGAAAACAGGAATGTGGAGCAGATCGATGGATGATAAATGCTGAAACATTCACTTCATTCTGTCTGAAGACAAATTAAGAGATCAATGAAAGTCACACCTTGTGAAGTTTCCTCTGAAGTACCAAGAAATAGCAGCGCCCCCTCCCCCACCCCCCTGCACCCTCCCCAACTCAAGCATTATAATTATTTCCCTTATTTTGTCCCAATTCCTGCCCATTGAGACTTAATAGGGGCAATTTTGTGTCAGAGTCCTGTAGTTTGCGGCCGCCGCTGATAGCCCCCCTCTTGCTCTTCAGTGTTAATGATGCTGAAGTGAAGCATTTTCATTGATCATCTAGGTGGACTAGCTGGAGAAATGACGGGGCTGACCTTTAGCTGTGTGATGGCTCAGGTACTGCGAGTTCATCTAAGACCACGGGTAGTGGTGGTGATGGTGGTGTTGGGAGGAGGGGGGGGGGGGGGGGGGGGTAAGAGCTCAGGAACTTGTTTACTTTAGCTTTGGCATTCTCTGTTCCTGGGTGAGGATTTTTGAGGGTGTGGGGGCTGTCTCAGAGAGAGGGAGGACAAAGGCTTGCATACACTCCTGACTCATTTACAGCCACTCCTTTAACAGCCAAAGTCATGCAACTGGAGTCAGTGTGTGTGTATGCCTGTGTGTGTGAGCAAGAGTGTAAAAAGTCTTGTCTACATGTGTTTATTTTAGTGTGTGTGTCTGTGTGTGTGTGTTTTCTCTGAAAGTCAAGATCTCACAACCCTGAATCCACAGTATGCTTTACTCCAGTAGCAGCAAAGACAGGTGGCGCACATCTAATTTACACCATAATCAGACACTTTACCCTGTCTCTTTGCATCTTCACAGAGGCTTCTGCAGTTCAGACAGACATCCGCTTCAAACCTCAAGCTTGTAAAAAACATTAATTAAAACACAAAGAGAACGTTCGCTGCAATTAAGGTCTTCTGTGCCGCTCCAAATAAACAGCAAAGACTAGCGTCAGAAATAATAATAATGAAAACAATGCGGTGAGTAGCGTTGAAGGAGATTGTGTTTTGGTTTTAATGCCCTACACGAGCCCCCAGAGATGTTTGAATCATTTTCTTCTAAATTATTGCATTGATGATAATAAAGAGTAATTGCCTCTCTGCCTGTGTTCCTGTGACATTGCTGCAATGGCACAGAAACATGGTGTGGATGATATGTTCTGGCGTAGATGCTAAGAATAAACGGAACATTGTGTTGTTGGCCTGTCTCCTCCTCTCTCCTACACACATACACCTCTCACGCCTAACAGTGAACCAGAAAGTTCCCCACTAGACGTGGGGTGGAGAGGGACAATAAGATTTTTTGTAAAATAATTTTTTTTTTTTACATAATGCCTTATTTTGTCCAAATTATAGGAATAAGTGGTAAAATAAAGATTTGTCCCACCTAAAATTTGGCTCTAATACCATTAAATATTTGGCTCATGTTAGCATCAGAGTCAGCAAATAGGAAATTTATTGTCAATAAAACTGAACTTAAACAATATTTCACAAGTACATCAAATACTATTCAAGCTGACAATTGCTTAAATGGAAAAGAAGTAAGTTCGTACTAGATAACCGTTGTCTATACTCCTGGGGATGAAGAATGACATGGATGTAGAACAGGGAAGCTGGGAGGGCAGTAGTAAACAAACATGAATATGTTAAATCAGTAATAATAATAACACATCAATGCTTAAAAGGTCAACTGACAACTGAACTGGGCTCAGTCACACCAGTCTCACCAGTGAGCTGGCTTCAATCCCTACTGTACTAGACAAAGGAGAGAATTGACAGGAGGAGTGATGCTGTACGAAAGCTCTTCATTTTGACTGAGGGAAGAAAAGGATGCAGAGCTGAAATGTGCCAGCGTCCTTCCTTTTTTGAATTTACTTATTTGTTTACTTATTTGTGTTGGCACTTGTCACACTGAGTGGCTGTTTTTCTCCTAGATTGATGTGATTTCATGCCATCACCCCCCCTCCATTACACTTTAAAACAGATTCTTCTCGAGGCTTTTTTATTCTTATTCACACTTCAGTCTGATTTGCATCCCTGATTGAACAAACGTTAAATCCCATTCGTCCAGCCATCGCACAGTGCTCCCTCAACGTGTTTATAACGTTAAGGCATTGTTGGCACATTACTATATCAACACAGTGGTGCTGAAGGTCTTGAGATATTATAAGGATGCAGGACTTTTCAATATAAAGCCATGGAAACAGTGTCTTGATCCACGTACTGCAAAGACCTACACGTGTAATCTTTGATGGTAAGACCAGTGAATGCATTTGCTCTGTACATCTGTGCAGGTTTTGCATTCAAGTTACTGCATTACGCAATCCATTCCCATTTCAATGGACACATTACATTTCAATTATTGGATCCAGCTGGTGGGTTCAGTCTGAATAAGGCTTTATAGAGAAGAGCAGAAGAGACACCGTCGCTAAAGGAACACACTAGCACCATTTTCTGTCCTGACTCCTGATTGGGGTGATTGTACTGCCATTAGGGATGTTTTGTGCCTTTTTTTCTCTGTGTGAAGTAACAAGCAGAGAGGGTGAAGATTTAGCTCAATCTCTGCACTTAAACCCCGCAGTTGAATGTTTCTCCCTGACTCCTTTACAACGGAGCCAGGAGGAGCCCAGGCTCTGTGTCTTCCTCACCCAACATGACTGTTCTCTCAGCTCTCTGGTCCTGAATCTGTGGTTGCTAAAAGGTTGCCTCACCTCAGCATAACTCAGGGATTGGTTGCTCTTATTTGTAGGTGCAAGGGAGAGATAAGTTTATTATTTAGAGCCAGAACCCCTTGAAATATCCAGCTGCTACCCTCAAGTCTGAGACTGAAGATTTGCTTGAGGCAGCAGTGGAGTTGAGGACACTGAGAGAGAGAGAGACAAAAAAGAACAAGGCCTCTCTTTCATACTTCCCTCACAGACAGCTGAGAGTTAAAAAGTGTGCTATCAGGTGCATGACTCTCGAATTCTCTCCAGTGATGGAAACTGAGCGATTGAAATATTGCCCATGTTGCTTTCTGGAAAACTGAATTTGAACTTAATAAAAAAAATCCCCCCCCCCCCCAGGAGTTTCAAAAAGCTGAAAAAATAGTTTGTTTAAAAATGTCTCTTTGTTCACATTTAATGAGGTCTTGAAAGCCTCCTGAGTTTTCAGTTTATAATAATGAAGTTGATAAGTAAAAAAAAAAAAATATATATATATATGAAATAATTAAACCCAAACATTTTGCATTAATCACATCTAAACTGGAAGAGGATGCTTTTAAAGTAGGTCTTTATTAAGATGGATGAATTGTGTCTTCATATTAAATCAATCTGAAAGCTGCATTGTTTATTGTTCATAAGTCATTAGAAAATGTCTAATGACTTATGTTATGACATAAAACATAAAATGTTATGTCATAGAAAGACCATTTTAGCGTATGTATGATTGTGTGTAAGGCTCTAATTCTACCATTCTACACAGAAATTAATATTCAGTAATGACCCTGATAAGAATGAAATAATCTGCCACCCTCAAAACGCAGGAAAAGAAAAAGTTTGTGCATTACTAATGGCTTCCGTGCTAGCAACAACCAGTTGGACTGAAATCCATTCCATCCAAGCTATTGTGTTTGTACTCAATGAACTGAGCCTCTGAAGGGTGCAAATATATTGGGGTGGAAGGTGCCATCAGGCCAGTTAAGACATCTTGGGGGAGGGATGGGAGGAAAGGGGGGGGCATATTCCTTACCTGTACAAAGCATAACTAGTCCTTTCTTAGTGTTTCCTAGAGAAAGACCCTGAACTCTGACTCATTACAGAAATTAACT
Organism: Megalops cyprinoides; assembly: GCF_013368585.1. Classification (NCBI taxonomy): domain Eukaryota; kingdom Metazoa; phylum Chordata; class Actinopteri; order Elopiformes; family Megalopidae; genus Megalops; species Megalops cyprinoides. The sequence continues at coordinate 22,184,028 of NC_050584.1, read as the reverse complement.
CCTGTACCATTTTACCTCATTTAAACGGACAGAATTTGGATACAACCCCGTTAGTTCTTTTCCCCATTAAAAAGAATTTCTCTGATCTAGCCCTGAACACTTAATGTAGGATACTATCAAACACTCATGCACGCACGTGCACAAAGACTAACATGCACGAACACATGCACGTGGCCACGCATGCATGCTAGTGTGAAGCAAGCTTAGTGATGCGGAATTCAAAGAGGGCTGGGGAGCCAGAGACCTCTGACCACTCCCATCCAGCAGGCTGAGCAGGTGTTAGATACAATTTCTAAGACAGAACCCTCTGGAGAGTAATGGAAAGCTGTGGGATTTTTACAACTGAAAGAGGGAGAGACGTAAGAGAGAGATAGAGAGATGGAGAGAGAAAGAGAGTGACAGAGACAGAGAGAGGGAGGAGAGAGGGGAGAGAAAAAGAGCCAAGAGGTGGCTGTGTGAAGAAAAAAAAATGCCACCATGTGTGGCAAAAGCATGTTTGTGTGTGAAAGACGGCTTGACCCAGGGCAGCCTTCCATGTGATTAAGTTAGTCAGAGAGAGAGGAGGCGGGACGGGCCCCCCTGTGGGCCTGAGAGATTGTTAGGGGGTCAGGTGGATAGAACATAATGGTGAAGGTGGGGAGTTAGATGCACAGGCTCTCACACAGCTTTGAGATTGGCCAAGGCTGTGGCGCAGCAGGAGGGGAGAAGTTGGTCACGCCAGTCTGAGGGCACTGCATGGGGTGGGTTTGGCTGGCTGGGCATTTAACCATGTATCTGTCAGGGGGGCAGCTTGTTAGCAGGAAATAGGGGAGGTGGAGATCTCACCTTTGAAGGTATTTCTGTCTAGAACCCTTTATTGATCGTTCTTGTAATTGTTATTGTAACAAGCCTGCCCATTTTAGTTAGGATCACCCATTAGCAACCGGTTTCTTTTTACCAGACTGTGTACAGCATTACCCTTTTGAACTTAACAATTAAACTTTGAAAATGTAATAAGGAGCTCAGATTGCATTAATCAAAAGGAGGTCTGCATGAACTTAAAACTAATTGCGTTTGATGTGAGGTACGCAAAGGTAAGGCTACCACACTTTTGTGCATGATGTAGGCTAGATATCTGTGTATGGATTGTTAAGTCTATGTTCAAAACCTTTCAGCTTTTTAAAATCTGTGTTTTCTGCCAGCCATTGCTTTCTTTAGAGCTTTATGCATGCATATGAAGATTGGTTGTGTTCAATGAGTCTCTGTCAGCTCTCCTGCCAGACTTTGTGTTATGCTAATGTTGGCCTTCCTGGGGTACTTCTGAGCTATTGAAATGGAGGGAAAACAGGAGATGAATTAATTAACTTACCACACAATATAAAAACAGAATCCATTTTGTTACCTCATGTTGACTCAAAAGAGATCAAATTGATTTTTTAACTACTTTTAATAAAGCATGGATGACTGGGTTGGATACAATTCAGTAACTGAAATTGACGTAACTGAAGTTTTACTTTGATCAATCAAAGTAATTAGGTCATTTGAGGACACATTAGTTTAAAGGTGAGTTTTGTCTTCCTCTGTGTCCAGATATTGGCCTGACAGTGATGTCTATTAACCAGCCAGTTCCTTCAAGCTTGACACTTGACATTATCAGAATGCTTGCACATCTCACTCAAAAGACTGAATGTTGAAATTTTTAAGATAGCGGATTCTCTGAGGCCCTGTGTGTGAGGTTAGCATCAGAGCAGGGAAAGCAGGACTGAGGGGTGCTGGTGGATCGGGCTCCTCAGTTTGGGCTTGGCAGGGGGTCTCTTGATGCCAGGGCAGGAGACTAGAGGTGATGCAGGGAGAACCTGTATTTAGATGCAATGCATGGTGTATGTGAATGTGAATGTGTGTGTGTGTGTGTGTGTGTGTGTGGGTTTGTACATGTGCGTGCCTGCAACAGCCAGCAGTGTTCTGCCACTTCTTTCCAGCTCCGTGGCTTCACACACATGACTGGAGAGAGGGGCTCGATCGGATTGAGTGATGTCACACCCCGGGAGGGGTGCATGGCTCGCCCCGTTGCATAGAGCATAAGGGAACTGTATGCATAACTGTATGCAGCTCTTGTTCTGGTGTTCACCGGAATTACAGAAAGGGGAGTGTGAGAAAAGAGTGGGAAGAGAGAGGCCCCCTGCGGAGAGTGTGTATTCTTCCTCTCCTCTGATCTACTGTTGGGAAGTCCCCACAGAGAGAGGTCATTCCTCCATCAGGATTCTCTCTGAGCTCCCCTCCTTTTCCTTCTGTGCTACGCCAACAGCCGCTGAACCCCTGATGGGAGGCTTAACAAGATGTTAAAATGACAGTTTACAGCCATCAGATGACTCACCGGGTTAGAAATATTCTACTTAGAGGTGTCAAATTCAGCCCATAAATATGATCAGGAGGAACATGCTCGGCCACGTCATGTGTGGCGAATGTTTACGCATTTTCAGTGCACAACAATAGTTATTTAAATGCACAGTTTATGACAACGGTGAATGAGAATAATATAATTACGGGAATATTACAAGCATAATAATTATAACAGAGAACAGTTCTTTAACCATAGGCTTTAGGGTGAGCCATAACCCTCACCCCACATGGTGTTAGAGCCAGGTCAGTGCCTTTCTTATAAGTATGTCCACCCTACCTTCTGGTGGTGGGTTCAATGCTGAAGCCCCCTGGTTAAGGGAACCTAGTAGTGGCTTTAAACAGTGGTTCTGCTGTGGTCTCCTGTTGTGTCCAGAGAATGTACTCTGAGCTGCCTGGATAAGCCTGTGCAATCTGGAACTCTGCTTCTGCTTCATATAATACTGAAGTAAACACATAGTACTTTTTTTGGTGTGAAAGCTGAGCTTGAGCTGCTAGAGGCCCCCCCCCCCCCCCCACCAAACACCCAATCTCCACAGTGTTTCTTACAGGTGCTTCATAAGGACACAGTATTAATGGCAGGTCTCTCTCACAGACTGCAAATTACCTGTAATACCACAGGTTATGTGGGGAAGTAGAGCTGCATTAATACCACTTGATTACAATGACACCCCCCCACCCGTTTTCTCCCTGGAGTAAGGTTAGACCTGCGCCTCTGCGTGCGTGTGTGTGTCTGTGTGTCTCTCACTCGCTGGTCCTTGTCCTAGAGTTTTTGCAGTGGGCATAATTGCAGTGAGGTTGGAGGTTTTCTCTCTTTTATTCACCCCCCTTGTGTCAGCCGAGTGTGAACTGCCCACTAATGTAGCAGGACAATGTACTTCTCTCTCTGACTGCTCTCCATGACGCATCCCCAAAACCCTTATTTCAGGCTGTGGACAGGAGACTGAGCAGTGGGTTGCCTTTTCCCATCTTTGCCGCCAGTCCGCAGAGGGACTCGGCTAGTATCTGCCCTGGGTCTAACTGCCAAAATGGTTCAGTGTACCACCCCCCCCCCCCTACCAAGACCAGCAATCCTATTTCCACAGCAGCATTATGCAGAATTACCTGTTTTCACATGCCACAATCAACAGCCTTTAACAGAGCTCTACCTGAGGGGGTGTTGCTATTGGAACAGTGGTTTTGCTACATGACCCCTGCTCAGATTACATGTTCTCACAATGGTTGGGTAATTTGTACTCAATAATGCCAGAAGGTAACAGCAATGTAGTTGAGAAGGTTACTTTTTAGCTTGTTTGAGATTTGTTTGGTTATCCACGAACTTAAAACCACATCTTTCAAAAACAATTTTAAGTTAATTTTGTGTAAAGCAGTAGGTAAAGAAAAACATGGTGTAGTAGGGCCACTTTAACAAAAATGCTAATTTTTTGTGTCGCTGCCAACAATGTTCGCTTAGATAAATTAGCGCATTCCCATCCTCTCGTTGTGCTTGTTTATTTTCCAGCGGGACAGAATAATTGGCCGACAGTCTACTTTTCTGTGAATATCCAGACAATCCAGGTGTGAAAGCAAAAAAAAAAAAAAAGTGATTTTTTTTTTTAAAAGGAGGATATCTGGACATGCTGATAATAGAAACTTGAGGCTGAACTCTGAAAATAAACCGAAAAGAAGCAGCGTTCCGCCCTTTAATAACGGCTCCCAGTACATCGCTGCCTCCCCTAAAATGCTTTTAGAAGCAAAAAGAAAAAAAATCATTGGAAAGGGAAAAAAACATAAACGCATTATAAACCCTAATAGCTAAGTATTATACCTACGCTTGCTATGTTGCCTGGAAGGGATATGTACAATTTAATAAAGAAACTGTCAGCAAAACGAAAATTTCATTCTCCAGTCAGGACGAAGGTGGGGAGACAAGAAAAAAAGAAACTTAATTGGCATTTTATTCTGGCTCCAGATGGGGCCTGCTACAGTATATTTTCTGTGTATGGAGTATTGATTTTCATGTGGCTGCTCCGCTGCCCATCTTTTTTAAATCAGATATTGAACAAAAGAGCCAAAGTCTTGACATCGGTAAGAAAATGCTGTTTAAACATCAGCATGCCCCCCCCCCCCCCCCAAAAAAAAAGCATACTCAAACCTGTGGAATGAACGCCAGGTTGGTAATAATAATGGTGTAATCATTCCTTGCTAATTCAAGCATATTAAAGGTGTAGCTGTGAATTAAAAGCTGTTGTACCTGCTAACATAAATCCTACCTCAGATGTATTTCTGGTTATGATTAAAGTGAGTAAATACGGGAAATCAAGCAAATATGAAAAAAGAAAGAGAAAGCACAAGCCTGATGCTATTAACAGTGCCAAGCTAAATCCATTGAAATGGTTCCTCTAGCTCAAACCTTTTCTCTTCAACTTGTTAAAAGCACAGTAAATTGGACTGATCAACGAAAGGAGTTTTTTAAACTCTTGCCCTGACTTGTCAAAGCATACCCAGCGAGCATAAAACAAAATGCACACAAGTACACCTTAATGTGGTGTGTTATGTGTGATGTAGACAGCCACCGAATCTACAGAACATTCTTTAGAAAGGTGGTTCAAGTTGGCTGTTTTCCACGCAGAGATGACTGAGATCGTTCCGCAGTCACGCAATATGCAGACAAGTGCTTTTAATACATAACGGAATATACTTGATGTCTGTCATGCCTCTCCCCGTAATACAAGAGCACTCCTTATGATAACAAAGGTACAGGTGCGTCACCTGCAAGTCGCAGACTGCAGTGGAGACCCGGGACACACTCACCCTCCCCGTGCTCTGGGAACCAGCAATGGATACGCTTGGTGCCGAATGCAGATGGGTGATGTGTGGTGCAGGGATGGCGCAGTTTGAGAAATGCCTGCTTTTGAGTGCTTTTTGAAACCGGTGCCCGGTGCTCCTTCAGAACCATCAAACCAGCACTTGTCGTTTTTTTCCCCTCTCCAGAGATGAAAGATACGCAGTGGAAGGCACATTTCCGTTGCTTTAATGCCAATCTGTGGCATGGAGAGTACTCAGCTCTGAATTCGAGCATCAGGAAAGCCACTCAATCTGTACCGCTAAGGGTAACAGCTGAAAGTTAAACACACACGACGATGGATGTGAACGAGTTACGGAAACTATGAGCGGTTCGCAACGGGAGGCACCTCTACTTGCGGAATGACGGGATGATGCTGTGTTCGGGCTTTATAGGGTCATAAGCTAACAAAATGCTATACAACTTTATGTAAGTTACCTTCGATAAGGGCATGAATAAATAGAAAAACTACTACTACTACAACTACTACTACTACTACTATTACTATTATTATTATTATTATTATTATTATTATTATTATTATTATCATCTTTCTTGCATCTTGTAATACATCTATAGAACAATGGTCCGCTAATCTAATCTAAATCTAAATCTAATTTATAGGATAGATTGTCTTTCATGTAATGGAGAGCACCCTTCTCAAAATGTGCACTGTTCCTAGGAGCGTTATCTTCTGTACTTCTTGGATGTTGATGTTGCTTGGAATCCTATTGGTAAATTTTTCCAAGCCTTTCTTTTACAAGTCATAGAGCTCCTAACCACTGGTATAATCTCTGTGGACAGTCCTCAAATCCTTTTGATCTCAATCTCAAGATTCTTGTACTTCGATAGTTTCTGAGTTGGCTTGACAGATGTGTTTTGTTCTGATGATACAGCTACATCAATCAATATACACTTTCTTTCACTAATCATTTTGATAACTATGTCTGGTCTGTTTGCACTTATCTGTCGGTCATTATGATTTATCATATCCCATAAAATTATAAATCCATTAGATTCAGTCACAGTGTTGGGTTGGTGTTGGTACCACATGAGTGTTGTTTTATATTATTATTATTATTATTATTATTATTATTATTATTATTGTTATTATTATTATTATTATTGTTGCTGCTGTTGTTGTTGTTGTTGTTTTTGTCTTCAACTGCTTGTCAAACCAATACTAATAATAATAATATGATGCTAAAATATAAAAGTAATGCCTATAAATGCAATTGATTAGTATAATTAATTAACTTGCTATAGATTAGTCTACTCTGTTTGAGGGTCTGTATACCCCAGCACTTGCTCCCACCTTGTGATGCTTGGTGAGGACAAGAGGGTTGCTGGCTCTGTATGGTTCTACAGATAATATGGAGGCATCAAAGCATTCAGGGAAACCAGAGATCTTCTTCTGAGCCCCCTCCAGCGCTGCTCAATCACAGACATTACAGACAGCGCCTTTATCAAAGATACCCCTGCATGGAGCCAGGGATGACAGCGTCTGCTCTGTGTCTCCGCACAGTCGGGAAGGCGCTGGCGGCCTGGCCCCTCTCTGCCGAAGACCCCCCAGCTCGCTCCGCTCAAGCCTCCTCCGTGGAGAGCAGTCAGCCAAGGACAGGCCTCTAATCAGCGCGCTGGATGATGAGGGGTGCCTGGGTGAACCGCGGGGCGGCCGCCCACATCAGCGTCCGAAGTCCCCGTTGCCGTCACCTCTCTGCCGCCTCGCGAAGACGCAGCTTTTAATTATAAAGTCCCCCGGTCCAGAGCGGCAGCTTTCATTGCTGTTTTTCCTTTACGCGCTTTGTAGCCTCGTTATAGCTGTTAGCGGAGATCCTGCTGAATCACTGACTGCCATACAGAACGGCTGCCTCATTAAAGTTTTGTGTCTGAAAATAATCCTCGCAGATAAATATGATGAGTCAGGCCCTGAGGCAGCCGTAGCACCGTGGCCTCAGCGCTGGGGCAGCCCGTACCGCATTGATCAGGCTCCCATGTAGTCGGGGTGCGTCACTCAAATGCTGCACTCCAATTTAGGACCGCCGCAAGTGTTTCGTTTACCCACAGGACCTGGTTCGGCTCAAAGGGTGGTCGTACTACCTCGGAGCAGATCGTAGAAGCTGATGGTGGGGGTGACCAACTGAAGCAAAGCTGTGACAGTTTATACAGCTGCATATTTAATTAGGCATTTGTCATTTAAATACCTTGCCCAAGGGTACAACAGCAGTACCACGGTGGGGAATTGAACCAGCAACCTTTTGGTTACAAGCTCTGCTTCTGACCACTACGCCACATTGCTACACATATACGATTTCTGCCACTATTACAATGGACAATAAAATAAATAAACAAGTAAAAAACAGCGCAATAACAAACAGACAGGAGGAAACTTATAGCAGTAATTTCTGCGCCTGGAAAGCAGGCTGATAAAACACTTTGGGATCCCCTGGTCCTGTCCAGGCATATCTCCAACACCACCAGCAGTGTGGTCTGGAGGTGCGGAGCAGGCCTCGCGACACAGAGGCTATGTTTCCCTGGTGGGATCCTGCTGGTTCATCCTTGAGCAAAGTACTTAACCCAGATTGCATCAGCAAACATCAACCTGTATAAAATGGATGATGTGTCAGCTAAGCGACACTCAAGAGTTAACACTCACACTTTAGAGTTCCTGCTAAATAATGGACACATGCTAAATGCATGCAGCGTTAACCAAGAACACATGAGCACACCGCGACCCATACCGGCCTGAAATAGATCCTCACAAAGCGCATGCACCGTATATAATTTATATGCAGTACGTGTTGGTGTATAATCTAGAGTTTAGAGGCCTGGAAAATCCCACATGCCACACTTGCCACACTTGACTCTGAATAATGGGTCACTACCCGGGTCCGGGCAATCAGAGTTATTTTAAAGATGCGTGCAGAAGCTCGGACTGACATCAGGAGAGGACAATTCCATTATCTCTGAGGTGACACCAGATGAGCTGTTTATTTTTTCTGTTGGGTGCAGATGGGGGACTGCATTCAGAAACTGATTTCTCTACCCGAATCATGGTGAGTACATGCAAGACCTTTATTCAAAGATTTAGAGGCTGCCGGAAAAAAAGGATCACAGAAGGTTGTATTATAGAAATAGAGGGTTAGGTTTTCTTAAACATATATACACTATTGGAGAGAGACTGTAATAGATGTATTAATTCGAGCTAGTGAAACAGGCCACAGATGAATGATAGAAAGAGGTTGTGTGTGCTGGCAAATGAGTCATAGGTTATTGTTGATACACTGACACATTCTCTAACATGTAATTAATGTGTGTGTGTGTGTGTGTTGAGAAAGAGGGTGAGAGCTGTCATGCACATTCAGATCTGTGTGTGTGTGTGTGTGTGTGTGTGTGTGTGCATGTGTCCAATGTAGCCAGCAATTTAGGTGGATTCAGAATCTGTGGCTGTTGGGGGGATTGCAGGAGGAGGCCTGTGAGTTCCATCCCCCATAACAAGTTCACACTACAGGCATGTACATGACCAAGCACATGATATCAGAAATACCTTATCAGTTTGAATGGTTGCTCTGTTCAGAGGTATGAGAGCATCATTGTTGGCGAGGGGAAGGGTGGGAAATCACTGGGACAAGGATTTGTATTTTATGCGGGAATCAAATAAAAATATAAAATGTTGCACTTCAATTTACAGCTCAAGATAAAGTGGTAATAAGATGGTAAAAATGCGGCAACATTTCAATGATAACTTGCAATTACCCAAACTTCACCCAGATTATATGGATCATTACAGAGTGACAAAGCGAGGCAACAATTATGGTCACAATAAAGTAGCATTAGAACTGTAAAGTGCCATCAAATAAAATGTAACTGAGCAGGGTTGTAAACAGAGGGCCAAATGATTGTTACGCAATTCAAAGTGGATGTTGTAGGACCAGGTCGTGCAGCCATGAATCCAAAAGCTGTGCCTGCACCATTTTGACTTGTAGGCCCACCAGGGAGGCTATATGGTTCTGGAAGGGTCGTGCGACCTTTGACCTGTGACCTGCAGGTCCTCAGTGTGTGGACCATGTGCAGTGCCATCGATGATGTGGCGAGTTCCAACAGCTGCAACACTGTTGTTAGAGACTGTTGAAGCTGCAGCATGGTTCTGAAAGGTTGCAGTCATTTGGACGGGCAGAGGCGAGAGGGTCCCCCCAGGCTCCCATGCAGACAGTGGCGAGCTCTCTCCGCCTGGCTGTATTAATGGCTGCCTGGTGTTGAAAGGGACAGGTCATTCTAATGCTGATGAATGGTCATCGAGCCAAGGAGGCGAGGGGAGAAGGCAAGATGCCGCTGAAAAAAAAGGGGGTTTAATTTGTGTCCGGGATTTCTGTAAACTCATTAATCATGTCAGCGTGCGGTGCTCTTCCCGGCGTCTCCTTCCCTCACCCCCCCCCCCCACCTTCCCCCACCTTCCTCCCACACCCCCAAGCATCCTCTCCACCGCTGCCTTTTTCTTCTCAAGTTCTTCACACCTCCGGGTGCCACGGGAACAACCACAATAAACGCCTTCTGCTCCGGTTAGAGCAGCATTCAATCAGGGTCGGGGCTCTCTCGTTCTTGGCCCGATTTCAGAAAAATAATAATGCTTGCATTCTATCCCCCTCCTCCCCCCTCTGGGCTCATTACACTTCCATGTGTGTCTCTGGGCTCATTACACTTCCATGTGCAGCTGACCCACGCTGCCCTCAGGCTATGCTTTTTGTACACTGTGGTTGATGCATGAACTTGTTATTGATTCATTCTTGAGAATGCCTTCACTCCTTCAATTAGTCTTTTTTTTACGTACTTTTATTAATTTTCTTCCCCCATTTTGTCATTTTTTTGTGGCTTCATCTGTCTCATCGGTGCATTCAGGGAAGGGAAGTGATGAGCTGATTCTACTGACCAAGGATGCTGTGTGTTTGCAGGGTATGAGTTCAGGAAATTAAAGGATGATAATCTCTTCATTGATATTGTTGTAATGCTGTAATGACATTATTGAGATTCAAAACGAGTATGTAGTATGTGCTTTAATGGTTTCATTTCCCAAGCTAAAATTGGGAAAACATGGAAAAATTTAATAGGCATATTTAAAATCACCCTGTACAAAATTACATTACTACACATTACTACATGATACTGGGCAGCTATGAACTGTCAATACTCAAAAGGAAGTTTTTATTGTATGTCTGTTAGTTTTTGTAGATAAACAATAAATGTCTGTATAAACAGTACAGTCAAACTTCATATGAAGAGCAAACCTGAAAAAAGGTGAGAAGCAGAACATATTCCTTTTTAAAGTAGATATTTAATGAGATGAAAGAGGAAAAGGGAAGCTTCTTTAACGGAGTAAAGACTCTCTCTTTGATGAAGCTGCCGTGTGAGCCTGTAGTCCATAGGACGCGCACACTCTCTCTCTGCTCATCTTCTCCCTGACCCATGGGGGGGTAGAATACACTCCACTAGCAGCTTCACTTAATCAAGGATATTCATCATCTCCGTGGTGACAGACTGGGCCTTCCAGCAGCATTGCCAGGGTCATGTGACCAGCAGGGATTTAGCCATAGAAGTGTCTGACTAATGCACTGGACCTACTGTTGCGCTTTTGAGAGCAGTACTTTACCTCAGCTTCTCCAATATATATATATAAAACACATTCTAAGTTTAAAGTGGCAAGCATCTATAATCGGTCCAAATGAGAATATGTGCCCATTGGGTAAAATGACTGAAATAATTAGCTTCTGACCTTGGCCCACCAGACGGTGCTGCTGGGTTCTGGAGTGTTGGCTCTGTCTCCGATTTCAGTTGAGGAAGATCCAGACCCTCATCTTCCATCACCATTACTGCTCCTTCCCTGCCCCTCCGCGGAGACTGCCTGCCAAGCTAGGATTTTTTTTTTCATCAGCACATTTCTTTGAGTTATTAGATCTCTTGAGAATAAATGGTTGATTTAGACCTTTTTTCCCTTCCTCCCCCTTCATGCAGCGCGTTTTTGAAACTTACGGTTTACTTAAGAGTTCTGTTTATTTCACTGGGGGAATGGGAGGGGGTGTTATCAGGGGACCTACTGGGTTTCTCTGTTCAGAAAGAGAGCGTCGGGGTTCGAATGGTGCACAGCTATTAATCTCCGCCCCCATCTCCCAGAGTCCACCCTCGCATCTGTCATCCTGGCCCCCCGGCCAACAATCAGACCCGAAGTGCCCAGGAGCACGGTCTTGACCTCATTGCACTCGAGCGAGGCAAAACTCATATCTTTTAATACATCGGGCCTTCAGATATCAGCGCTGTCCGTCTCCTCTCAGGCCTAGGAACTATTAATATATCTGGAGTTTTTGTTCGGCACCGCTTGCTTCTTTCTTTTTTTTATTTTTTCCCAAAATGCAATGCACAATTGCTGTCACTGTCCCAGCGCCGAGGTGATAGAAATATTGCGTTTTGCAAAAATTGCTGCCCTAAAAAGAACGCAAGAGCCTCAAATTAATGAAAGAGAACAACGTTTTTTTTGGCACATTTAATAGTTATCAGGCTCCAGCCCTGATATGTTATGTTACTTTAAATGCAGACTCCATTAGCGGAGATTCCTCCTTGCTTTCCCCCTAATTGTAATTCAATAGCGCATAATCTTGGATCTGTAACACCCAAGTGTTCTAATGTGCCAAGTCAGTGCTTTGTCATGCCTGGCTAAGATAGCTTTTTAAATTGTGTCACACCTCGGGTAATTATACAGCTGTATTCAAATGGAATGCAGGCCAGGAATAGGCAGGGCACCATGGTCAGAATGTTTGAGTGATACTGCCGACATCGTTTAAAATGAAGGTCATTCGGCTTTTGCCCTTATCCGGTGGAAGCTGCAGATGGTGACAAAGAACTTAAAATAATAAATACATGAATAAACTTTGGGTAACACTTTGTTTTACTTTGACCACATACCAATAGTAATTAGTAATATTGTAAATACTTTAGGTATAGAGATGTAACACATAACCTCAAAGCAACGCAGAACACGAGTTGTGGGGTATTACATAAACCATATTACTTTTTTCTCATTAGTTACAACATGCTTATTATGTAAGAACATACGCAGCTAGTCCTTAGGTGGTTAACATGCACATCTCATTCCTACGTGCTTAATATGTTGTTACATTAGTATAAGGCTAACCTAATGTAAAATGTTATCCCAACAGGTAAGAAAAACAACAGCTGTTAACAATTCAGCATTTCAGATCACTGAAATTAAGGGAGAACAGCTGTTTTTTTCCAAGTCATCGAAATGGAAATCAGTACAGCATGTCCATCGTTTCATTTCCAGGACAAGGATATTACATATTTCTTATGCTTTTATTCATACACTGGCAGACAAGCCTCTTCCTCATCCCTGCAACCCTGCATCTCACTTACAAGGGTAAACATATGCGTTTGAACTGGGAGTACAAGAAGCACTGCAAATAAACTGCCTACAAGCAAGGACTGGAATCAGACCAAAATAAATGATTTCCAAAACTGTGGATGACTCTCTCTCTCTCTCTCTGACTTTACTACCTTCAGATATGTTCCTTTAGGAATTACTCTCAGGCAAAGAGGACACTGAGATGGGGAGCTCTAAGCTGCTGGAGGCCTCCTGTAGAGAACCACAGTAATGGATTTGTGATAGAGGGCTGTCTACTTTCTTTCAGCCAGCAAAGAAATTCCAAAAAAAGAGTTGGTATCACATAGAACAGAACAACAGAGGATTTTGGTTATCACTTCTGTGTCTGCTGTTACCTTCACAACTTTTAATCATAGTTAAATATGATATGATATCCACTTTATGATGCTAACAATTCCCAGGTGCAAGAGACAGATGGTGCAGCCATTTTCATCTGAAGACGTGTCACATTAAGAGAGAACAAAGAACATCTCAGTAATTGTGAATGATTTTTTTTATCAATCCTTCATTTTTTTCAATGGTGCCGAAGTAGACAGCTGTCAGTGTGACAACATTGCAAGTCAGTGCGAGTTGTGTGTGGTACTGAGGTGTTATCAGTCTATCCTTTGGTAATATCTGGTAGCCTTTTGCTGTTTTCCTTGATTTCCTGATTCAATTCCTCCATGAGACACCTCTTCTGTACCTTTGGGCAAGATACAAGGTACAACCCAGAATTTTCTCAGTAAATACCCAGCTGTATAAATGAATAACATGTAAGAATTCTAACCTATGTAAGTTGCTCTGGATAGGAGCATCTACTAGATGCCGATGCATTGCCAATGTATGTAACAATTGATTGATTAGGGATAGATCAGTAACCCAGACCTTCTTCTTTGTTTTGTCTTTCTTAAAGTGGGAGGAGGTCAGCGGGTATGATGAAAACCTCAACACCATCCGGACCTACCAGGTGTGCAACGTGTTCGAGTCCAGCCAGAACAACTGGCTCCTGACCACGTTCATCGACCGGCGTGGGGCCCAGCGCATCTACGTGGAGATGCGCTTCACCGTGCGCGACTGCAGCAGCATCCCCAACGTGCCGGGCTCCTGCAAGGAGACCTTCAACCTCTACTACTACGAGACCGACTCCATCATCGCCACCAAGGGCACGGCCTTCTGGATGGAGGCGCCCTACCTGAAGGTGGACACCATCGCCGCCGACGAGAGCTTCTCGCAGGTGGACTTTGGCGGGCGGCTCATGAAGGTGAACACGGAGGTGCGCAGCTTTGGCCCGCTCTCCAAAAATGGCTTCTACCTGGCCTTCCAGGACTACGGCGCCTGCATGTCGCTGCTCTCCATCCGCGTCTTCTACAAGAAGTGCCCCAGCATCGTGCAGAACTTCGCCATCTTCCCTGAGACCATGACCGGCGCCGAGAGCACCTCGCTGGTCATCGCCCGCGGGATCTGCATCCCAAACTCGGAGGAGGTGGACGTGCCCATCAAGCTCTACTGCAACGGCGATGGCGAGTGGATGGTGCCTATTGGGAGCTGCACCTGCAAGGCCGGCTTCGAGCCAGACAATGGCAACGTCTGCCGAGGTGAGAACTCAGCCTTTTCCTGCCCAAAGCAAGATTAAGCCAGTTTGATGGATGCACATTTTTCTTTGGATTAAATTCTAAATAGAGTTAAATGAGCCCTTGCTGATACTCTGGGGAATTGTAATGCTACAAGCCTGGTTGAAGATTACGTGAAATGCTATTCTTTAATTTCTGAACCAGATACTGTGTCTGGGCAATGTTTGGAATGTTGAAGATACCGCATAAAAGTGTTCTCACAACAACAAAAAAGAAATGTTGACAGGGAAATGAGAACAGCACTTTCTCAGTAATGAACTAAGAAAACATGTATTCAGAGGTCTGTGCATCCTTACAGAAATCTGATTTGGCATGAATTTAAGCTTTACTTTTGGGTGCTCCTTTGATGTATAATTAGGCTGCTGGTGCACATTCCTACCATCTATAATGCAAAGCTGCAAGATGTCCCCTGAGTCTAATTGCAGGCTATTTACAGTCCTGTGGTAAAGCACTCTTGTTATTACCTCATTTCTGTCCCTGCTGGTTATTTTTACCACATTATGTTGCACAGGATATGCCCCCGATGTCATGCCTTTGTTGTTGTCTGACAGGCACGTCCTGTGTTCATGCACCAGACCGTATCTCGTGAGAATCTAATGCCGGAACCTAACGCTACGTATTGCCTTTGATTCAAGAAAAAAAAAGTCTACGCTGTTAAAGTAGAAGGTTTCAACAATCAGCGGCAGAATTTGGCGAGCATAAGTGAAGGGAAGCTTGATGACCTGTTTTGAAAGCAAAACAAAATGATTGCTGCTGGAAATGAAATCTTACATGTTGCACTATTTTCCATCTGTCTCTCTTGCTCAACCCCCTCTCTTGTCTCTCTGTTTTGCTTTCTCTCTTACACACACACACACACACACACACACGCACACACACACGCACACACACAGACACACACACACACAGGCATTGATGTGCCTGTTGTCTCAAACATGTGCTCTTGCATAAAAATTGTATATAAGAACCACATATAGGGCCATATATGCAGACTGCTTTACAGTGTAACTGACATGCATGTCTGCTTCTGGTATGAATGAGAAGAATCCTTCTATTTTCCAACCAGGTGGTCCTTCCCTAAAAGGCCAGTATCCGCTGCCATCTTGGCCTGAGGAAAGAGCTCTCTGTGCTTCATTGTGTTGGTTATGACATATGTTTAGGCTGTGTAATGTGGTAGTGCAGGAGTGTTGGGTATGGTGTATGTCTGGGCTGTGTAGTGTGGTAGTGCAAGAGTGTTGGGTATGGTGTATGTCTGGGCTGTGTAGTGTGGTAGTGCAAGAGTGTTGGGTATGACATATGTTTAGGCTGTGTAGTGTGGTAGTGCAGGAGTGTTGGGTATGGTGTATGTTTGGGCTGTGTAGTGTGGTAGTGCAGGAGTGTTGGGTATGGTGTATGTCTGGGCTGTGTAGTGTGGTGATGTGGTAGTGTTGTGTGTGATGTAGGTTTGGGCTGTGTAGGGTGGTAGTGCAGTAATGTTGGGTATGATGTATTTCCAAGCTGTGTAGTGCGGTGGTGTGGTAGTGTTGGTTATGATCTATGTCCGGGCTGTGTAATGTGGTAGTACTATAATGTTTCAGGCTGTGCAGTGTGATATACTGCAGTAGTGTTGGGTGTGATGTATACCCAGGCTGTGTATTGTGATATACTGCAGTAGTGCTGGGTATGATGTACGCCTGAGCTGTGTAGTGTGGCAGTGCATTTGTGCTGCTGCGATTCCCGGGCTTGTCTCCTAGGAGAACTCATTTCATGCTGTGACAGTGCCGGTCGATGTGCCGCCACACTCGCACACCTTCCCTCGTTACTGATGATAATCAACACAAATGCCTCAGCCACTTACAGCAATAAGACAGACAACCGCTGCAAAGATGGAAATACTCCATGCTGATTTGATCACGTTTAAGGGCATTTTTTCAGCTGTGACAGAATGGTGCAGGTTCTGTAATGTGCATGAATATGTCAAATGCGTGAATATGTCAGATCTGTGAAGTCATGAATCACCTTCAGTAATCTGAAGCAGTCATGTAATACATTTTCACACCACTGACACAGGCATGTGAATGCAAATGCAGGCATACATGCACTCATGTGCACGCACACGCACACAGACACACACACACACACACACACACACACGCACATGCACACGCACACTCACACAAACTACTAGTTTCAGATGGTATTTCAAGGCCTTTAGTTCAGACCTTCAACCATATTTGATCCCCCCTGGCAGTTGACAAGTCTGTGTTGAAAGCAGATAAGATCGATTGATGGCCATCTGTGGTGATCAATAAATAGATATAAAGCTCTCCCGATATAGAATCAGAGCCCCTCCGAGATGCCCTAGCAACGCCCTTGGCCGAGGAAAGGGCGGCTTTGAAGAGCACTGCCGCGTTGATCGGTTAAAAACATCAGACGCCCGGATCGACACCTCAAGCAGTGCTCCTTAGTGCAATCAGCTGATATTGCTGATAACGTACAGTACTTTTCGCCCTCACCATTTCACACCTCACTTTCAACACACAGTCGGCCTGATTCAGACTTTCAAGATCTGACAAAATGCGAAGTGAAAGGATTTGTGGGCATGTAGAAGATGCAAGAATGCTGATGCTGTGAGGGGACAAGGTTCAGTGAAATCTTACAGACCTCACAGTGGAGGCTGTGGAACAACGTGAGAAGAGTAGGGGAATAGGGGTCTTTGGCGATGGCCATATTATACACAGGAACATTTTGAAACTTCGGGGTTGTTTCATTTTTTTTCCCCTATCTTGGAAGTATCGGTTATCCAGCAGAAGGCCCCAGTCAGCGTTAGCGTGATCCCAGTGCACCGGGATATATGTCGACCAAATGTTATGAATGCGCCAGCTGCAGCACGTAACCCAAAATGTGATGTAGGCGCATAGCCTGCTGCAGGAATGCTGCCTCCACCTCGTGCAATCTCAGCAGCCCTGGCTCTTGCTGGAATAAAATATCAGCCTACATAATAAAGCTCTTTTGATGAATAAATAAATACTTGAGTATTACTCAATCCTGCATGAAAGGCAAGAAATTACTTGGTGTATTTTACAGTGTCAAATCCATCTGCGATATTTTAATGGACACAAAGAAAATATCTCCAAAATCAATAGGTGCTTATTTGTATTTATGTGTCCACAAATCATACCCTCAAGGGATCGGTTGCCCTGGCCAGGCCTTCCGGTAAGGTGCTACTAATCTTGTTTTATATCCCGTTGGTCTGTCCGTGTTTGTCAGCCTGTTATATTCCTGTCAGGCTCCCAAGCCTCTCTCTCTCTCTCTCTCCCTCCCTCTCTCTCTCTCTCTCTCTCGCTCTCTCTCTCTCTGTCTCTCTCTCTTCCTCTCTCTCGCTCTCTCTCTCTCGCTCTCCCTCTCTCTCTCTCTCTTTCTCTGATGAAGTTGTCCGTCGTCGCGCAGAGCCGTCCGTGGGGGGGCATGACAGACCTGTTCTCCCACTGCAGGAGGACACAGGGGAAGCTGCCAGCAGCGGGTGTGGTGGCAGGGTCATTTCAATATATCCCACAGAGTCAGCAGATCACTGGTGGAGGAATTGTTGTCACCCCCCCCCCCCAACCCCTCCACACCATGATGGTTTTGTAATTGAGCGGAGATCTACACTTCGTGGGTGCTGACAGGTGTGACAGGAACCTGCAGGAGCTGCGACAGAACCCTGAGTCGTGCCGGTGGGGTTCACTGAGCGGTTCTCGGGAATCAGGGCCTGCTGGTGCCCTGGTGTACGGCCCTCCGCACTGCAGAGTCTGCCGCTCTGCCAGGGCTCCCAGCTCTCCAGCCCCTTTAATTAGCCACTCGATTGGTTGAGTTTAACCACAGTCGTGTTCTAGGTTACATTACATTTACATTACATTATCAGCGTTTGGCAGACGCTCTTATCCACAGCGACTTACACAGGTTACAGTTTTCACGTGTTATCCATTTATACAGCTGGACGTTTACTGAGGCAACTCTGGGTTAAGTACTTTGCCTAAGGGTACAGCAGCACTGCCCCAGCAGGGAGTCAAACCAGACACCTTTTGCTGAAAAGCCCTGATCCTTACTGCTATGCTACACTGCCACCCCATTGTTAAAGTTATAAAGTTATAAATCGAAAGAAAAAAAAAACACAGCTGGATTGCACCTCTCTGGAGCAGGGTTAGAATGTGTAGGAGGCTGCTGGTTGTAATCAAGGGGAACAGGGAGCATCTTAGTACAGTAGCTGGTTTGCTGTGAAGTGGGGAGGCGTATGTCCACCATGCCCACATCAATACCAGTGCGTGCACACATGTGTGTGTCTTTGTGTGTAAGTGTGGATGTGTATGGCTGTGTGTGTGTGTCTGTGTGTGTAGGGGTGTTGCTAGTCTTGACGCAGGTGTTGCATTGTTCGCTGGGCATCAAATATCATCGACTCAGCACCCAATGGTAGGTTCATGGTTGAAAAATAAATAAATAAAATCAAAATAGACTCTTCAATCTCCTTTGTTTTATATCTCCGGGCTTCTGTCTGAGAAAAAAAAGAAAAGAAAGCCTCAAGAGATCTTGGAGAGAAAACAGCAGAGCAACAAAGAAAAATCAGGAGAGCAAGGCCAAAGTTGGCAAAGGAGAGATAGGCCTCTCTCTGCCTCCTGTTCCTGTCTTTATCTCCCTCACCCTCACGGCGGGGTGTACCGCGGTTGGAGAGGAGGAGATAATACTCAGACGGGCAGGACCCGAAGAGCCGCCGGGCTGACCTGAGGAGGATGATAAGGGATCGGAGGGAAGGTCGGCACTGAAGGAATACGTAAGGAGTGCACCTGTAATCTGGCCAAGGCCACAGTCCGGCAGCAAATCCAGAGGGGTGCGGAGGCCTGAGACAGTCAGTCGGTTCATAGGAGAAGGCCCGAGCCTGCCTCTCACGGGGAGTAGCTGCATTTTAAAAACCTCTGCTCCTCTGACGGGATCTTTGTCAAAGGTGCTGGTTTTGATTTGTGATTGAAATGAAAAGCCTGCCAGATCCACTCCCCACAGAGGAGGAAGGGAGGGAAAGAAAAAAATGAAAACCCTCGCACTTTCTGTTCTTCTCCAGGAAACATTTTAAAGAATAGATAATTACTCTCTCTTTTGTCAACCTCTTTCTGTCAGGAGCGTTCTAAGCTTCCCGTTCTTGGATGAAGAAGCGACCCCGTTTCCCGTACCTTTTGCATGACGCTTGTGATTTTTGAAACAGGGACAGGTCAACAACAGTTAGGACCATGGCCTCTGGCTATCCTCTTCTATCTCATTCTCTTTCTCTTTGCCTCTCCTCCACCCTTTCATTGCCAAAACTGAATGTTCGCTCCGCTTTATTTTCCTGGTAATAAATGCACATTAGTATGTCTGATTCCATGCTGGCATTGTCGTAGAGAAAAATAGGGCTCTTTGGCACCCCCTGGGTTCTCAACCAGACGTGTGCGTGCGGGTCCCCCGTCCTGTCAGAGTACAAAGCCTCTTTGAGAAGACAGAGTAGTCCACACCCCGGCGAGTGTGCCTGGATGTCTCCAGACTCCCTTGTTTGGCGGGAGTGTCAAAATGAGGCCTCCCTCTGGGTCTCACGCAGTCTTTCTTCCCTGTTTTACCGGCAACAACAGCAGGGGGTGCACGCAAGCGTGTCTGTTGAACAAAAAAAAAAATGAGACAATTAAAAACAAAACAACAACCAGAAGAGAAAAAAAAAGACTGACAATTGCTGTTCCTCTTTGCTTCCGCTACTGCAATTCTTCCTGGCTTTTCAGCACAAAGT
The DNA here is from genome assembly GCF_013368585.1 of Megalops cyprinoides. Lineage (NCBI taxonomy): Eukaryota > Metazoa > Chordata > Actinopteri > Elopiformes > Megalopidae > Megalops > Megalops cyprinoides. The sequence goes on along the minus strand of NC_050584.1, from coordinate 22,164,007 downwards.
TTTGAATTGTCACTCTTCCAGTCTCAATGTTAGTTTCATTTTCTGTTCATTGTTGCAGTTTCCAGCTTGGTGTTACGTTTGTCACTCTGGTAGAGCTGATCTTAATTATGTAGTCCGTCCCTCGCCATTCTATGCCCCCCGTTACTCACCAAGGTTAATAACATGACTGAGACTCCTGCCAAACTCCAGTGGACAAGGCTTTGTTCCCCCCACTGCACTCAAAGGGTTACCATGGGACAACTGACTGTCCCATCCCCACAGGGTCATTTCTTTCAGACATTATGCCTATCTGTACCTCTGTACCCTCAGTGGTGGAGTGAACTTCCCACGAAGGGGGACTTGTATTACTTGCTGTTTATTTTATGTGTAGTATCAGGATATGTCTTGGATTCTCTGATATAGTGACTGTGATGTATGGTGGTGTACTTGGCTTCCCTTGTCTAGTCAGGTTGCACAAGTTAACTTGTAGTAGGGCTTGAATGGTGTTATGCTCACACTCACTGGTTTGGGAGTGATGTTAGCCTGGTCTGACACTGTTGCTCATTCAGCTTGAATGGATACCCTTCTGTTCTTTTGTGCTGGAAGTTGCTCTGGATAAATGTAATGTAATGTATCAATGGTGGACATGCCATGGAAATGGCTCCTTGGAGCCTAGCCATGAAAGGCCATCATGTGCTTTCTGCAGGTGGAAGGCAGTGACAGGAAGGGACACCTCGGACCTTTACACATGTGAGGCAGGTCCTTAAAAGGGGACAGAGCTGAGAACGAGAGCTCACATGTGACTGTCCTACATATCACACGTATACAGTGTTAAAATAACACCGCTCAAGTAGCCAAGAGGGGTAACTGAAGTGTGGTGGAGTTACTGCCCTCGGGAGGTGGCACCAGTAGATGTAGTCATGTCTCAGAGACATGGGCTTCTTTGAAGGCAGGCTAAATCAGAACTAGAGGAACAGAAGTGTATGTGCTCTTTCTAATGCGCCTCAGCATCCAACTCCAGATTGTGCTATCGATCCACTCTGTGGTGGAGAGACCTTATCATAAACCTTTCTAAAGGGGACCAAAGACACGTCTATGTGAAAACCTACTTTATCATGGACTAAAAGGTAGGGGGAGGGCTGACGGGTACAGGGAGACTATATCTCTTTCTTTTATCATCAGTGCTACCTTTGCTTTGGACACAGTGTTTTATTTCATTTTCTGGAGCTTCAGACCTGACGTGTGCCCGGCACTGAGCTCGTGCCTGTCAGGTATTTAATAACAATTTCACAGATCAGCCCAGCTTTCATGAGGCGTAATTAATCATGAAAATAGGCACCGGCTGTTGGCTTAAAAAGGCTCTTGCTCCCTTCATCCATTCATCAGAGTGCCATGTTATCTATCTCCTGTCCATTTCCCCTATCTCTTTCTCTCTGTTCTCTCATCTCCTTCTCAGCCTTTACTTAGCACTCTCTCTTTCTCGGCTCTTCCCTGGCTCTTGGTATCTCCTCTCCTCATCTGCTGTTTAAATTCTCCTCCCCCCACAGCTGACACACTGGAACAAGTGCAGATGCCAGAGGCTCCTCTGAATACCTTTCCGGCTTGTATGTCTCTTTCCCACCTGGTTAACATGGTTAGAAATGCAGAGCGTGTTGTGCGGGTTCAGGATGAGGGAATGCATACCTCCTTTCAAAGCAGTCAGTCTACGTTTGAGTGAAAGACCTGACATTCCCTGGAAATCACAAACGTAACCATCAAGTTAAATGTCACACTAGCTCTTCCTCATTCATTCCACATAAAATGAGATTTACATTAAATTATTGGCATTTAGCAGATGCTCTCATCCAGAGTGATTTACATGGGTTAGAGTTTTTACATATTATCCATTTATACAGCTGAATATTCAGTGAGACAATTCTGGATTAAGAAACTTTCCCAAGGGTCCAGCAGCAGTGCCCCAGCAGGGAATCAAACCAGCAACCTTTCACTTACCACCCCTGCTCCTTGTCACTATGCTAAACTTGCCACCCCACCCCATTGTGTTAAAATATAAGTTAAGAAATTTAGACAATGAACACAGACACCAAAGCCCAAATAACTCAAATGATTTACAGCCATATTCCAAAACATGGCTGTACATAATTTGGGTTATTTGGGGTTTGGTTTCTTTCTGGGATATTATTAGTTGGCCTATGGCTCTACATCATAACAACTTGAATGAAAACAGAAATGTCCAGCTAATCCATATTTAACTGCTTTTAAATGACAGTAATGAAGCACATGTCAAATGCCTCATCGTCAATGTCACCGCTGATATATAATCTTTGCACAGAAATATATTAACTAGCTTTCTTTTCATAAATGCTGGGGTAAACATCTTTGAGGGTATTGTAATTGGAATCAGATAGCCACTTAATATGCTAAACGTTCCATAATTATTCCAGGCAATGTCTCTACAGCAAGGAAACATTATTAATTGTAATTACCATGTTATAAGCATACCAGTGTTTTTCATGTGGGTTGAGAATGGACACGTAGCTGCGGATGTATTTTAAACTATGCAGGAGTGTAAAGTTGACACAGCGCTTCTGAGAAACAGAGGAAAGTGTCATTCTGCGCAACAGCAGATGCCTTCTAAATATGACTCGCGGAAATCAGGTCACCACCGGAGCCGCTCAGAAACTCTCCACTCTCTTTATTTTAAGTTGTGACAGCGAGACGCGCGAGGTCTTGAAACCTGCCGTCTGGGGGGCTAGGGTTTCGAGAGAACGCGGGGCCCGCCGGGACACATAAATATGAAGTTGACACGTCTGCCTCATAACTGCCAGGCTTCCAACCGGTGGCAGAGATTTGTGGCAGAGGGGGTGCGCGTTCTCGGAATAGTCTAGTTTGTACGCAGCCTTTGACTTGTTAAATCAAATAGAAGGGTTTCAAAATGTCTCTTTATTTCAACCCGTGGGCTTGGAACACTGCATGTGGATACGTCGGAGGAAAAGTAGAACTCAAACTCTGTGGCAGTTACAACAAACAGGCTAAGAAATGCAGAATGAGCCTTTAACCTCAGAGCTGAAAGACCTGGAAGACAGACATTTCAGTGACTGGAGTGCAGAGAAGAAACTGGCGCACAGTCTTGTCTTCCTGGTGTCAAATCAATACGCTTGTTGCATTTGTGATACTTGAACATTGCAAGGAAGTTACTTACACTATCACTTGTCAAAGTGCCAACGTTTCTTGTCAAAGATATGAGCATCTGTGTCATCAATAGATGATGCCAGTGGCTTTTTTTGGAGCAGGGTTCCAAAGAGTATTTATCAAAGTTTGTTAAACCATAATTTTGGTTTATATGGTTCTGTGCAGGGATGTTTTTATTCCTTTGTAACTGGGTAGATGTGTCAGAATGTTATTTTTGTATTTCTGGCTTTTATATTAGGCTGCATTTCTCCACAAGTCTCATTAAGCACATGCAGGGGGTTTGATACTAAAAAAACAGTTTTTTAAATTTTATTTTTGGTTTGAATAATTTACACACGAGACCCACACAGTGGCTGTGAAATTTTTGCAGTAGGTCTGATTGGTTGTTTATTCACAACGCTGGTCATGGAATCTATGCTGTGGGTGTGTATTCAGTACAGTGGCAGTGGATTTTGCCCAGTGACTGATTTTATACAATAGTTGTAGTTCTCTGTAGCAGCTGTGGATTTTGTTTAGTGAGTGTGGAATCAGCGCTGTGTCTGAATTCTATACATTGTCTGTGGGTTCTGCACAGCCAAAAGTACAGTGACTGTGTATTCTGTACTGTGGGTGTGGATTCCGTCTTGAGAGCGGCTCCATCTTAAGAGCAGTTCTCTGGGTGACCTCGCTCACTGAGTCCTCTTCTCACCCCTTTCCTTCTCCTCCTCCAGGTATGTTTCAATATTCTGATCAGGGACATGAAGATGTTTTTCTGTTCTTTTCTTTTTTTTCTCTCTCTCTCTGGCAGCTTTCAGCCCCGTCAAGCTTTTGACACGTTGGCATTAATATTACAAATATTCAAATAACTTTATTTAACATTCAGCAGCCTGTCGGAAGGGAAGGAATATTCACGGCCCATTTGATTGAGTGCGTTTCCGCAGGCTCTAAGTGCCAATTCATCATCGGCAAGTTATTTATACATAATGTTCCACGATCGTGTGGTAACTGGGGCAGGGCATAGCTTTCCTGCCCAATGACCCACCCACTTTGTGGACCATATCCAGACCCCCCCCCCCCCCCCAACCTGTACCCCCACCCCACTCCCCTATGCAGGTTACTGGAGTTGGTGGGTGGTGGGTTGGGGGGAGCCTGGATATGGTTTGTGAAATATGGTGTGGAGGTTGTGAGGTGGGACTGGAATGACATGCAGGACTTAGTAAATAAGGACACACTCTGCCGTCCTTACAGCATGGCTATGAACGTCCTTCCTACCCTCTCCAGCCTGTCATGTGAAAGTGAAAGCTGAGGACAGTGAGTCAGCCTGTCGCATGATTGTCACCCTGGAGAGACAGACACTTTGGGGTCTGTCTGGTGTCGGGCAGATATGCTTTGTAACTTTGCCTGTTCCTTCTTGTGCATAATAGGCCTGGTATTCTGAGAGCACTTCTAGTGTTTTGGTGAAAGGAGTGAAATCACACGTGATCATCCATCCTTTGGGTAACAGTCATGGACTTAACATGACCAGTATGTAAGGTAAAGTGATGGACAGACAGAGTGGATCAATGCTCCTCCCATCATGAATGGCTTGCCTGTTTTATACTGTGTGATCAGGTAGATTCTCTAGAGAGAAATGGATAAAGAAAAGTGATGGATGGCAAGAGAAGAGATGTAGACAGAGAATGAGAGATACACATTACATTACATTACATTATTGTCATTTAGCAGATGCTCCTTACCAGATGGACTTATAGGTTACAATTTTTTCCATGTTATCCATTTATACAACTGGATATTTACTGACACTGTTGTTGGTTAAGTACCTCGCTCAAGGGCACAGCCGGCAACTTTTTGGTTATGAGACCTGCTCCTTACCACTATGCTACACACTACACACAAGAGAGACCAGTGTGAGCTGGTTGCACAAAGTTTGTCTCACAGCACCATACCTGGTTTCAGTGAGTGAAGGAAAGTGATTCCTCCACATTTTTTAATGTTTACCAGACATTTATTCTTACTGAACAGTAACGCCTTTGTCTTGATATGCGTCTATGCTGGATCAGCAGTACACCACAATCATGAGAAGGGTGCACACTGGGAGAATAGTACACAATGTAATGCACTGGAATATGGATCTGATACTGGGCTTTGGGTCCTGGATGACACACAGCTACTTTCCTTAAATTATGATTTCTAATTCCAGTACAACTGTGTACAGGAGTTGCAGACTATGTTGGGTGTCAAAAGTGAAGCACTAAACGACACCCACTTCAAGGACAACTACTGAATAAATGGATCACATAAACCTAGAGATGTTTAGAGGTTGCTTAGAAGTTATGGTGTTTAGCTCCTTCACAGGGTGACTTGACTGACAGGGAGTTCACAAATTCAAAAAAACAGGCACCTGGATATTGTTCTTTTGTGACTGCCTTGCAATGAATCAAAAGAGCAACACAATCAGCTGTGCCCAGGAAATGCATTAGCATTTATTTGGCTCCCTTTTGCATGGTCACATTGTTTGTATACCGATATTGAAGCCTGAGGTCTCACCTGCAACAGGAGGGTAGTTGTAGGACACTGTGTTTGTTCTGGGGCATGGCTGGACAGGTGACTTCTTTTTTTCAAATTATGTTGTTGTTGGAGTCCCTCCAAACAGCTGCCGTCCTAATTTTCAAAGACCATAGTGAGAACCTGAATGAATACATGAAAGAAAGAGAATCTACATCTTCAGAATGGCCTGAGGAACAAGGCAGGCTTTAAGCATGGTCCCTTTGTCATTTGACGAGCAATGCGTGGTGTGGCCCAGACTTGTGGCGTTTGCTCTTTTGTCAGCGTGTTTGGTGGCACTTGGCAACAGCAGGGCATCACTGAGGTAATGATCCGGAGAGGCTAAGAGATTGGTGCACTGACACCTTCGGCACCATCGCATTAAAGACCATCTATTAATTACACACACATTGTAGGTAATGTGGACAAGCAGATACACGCGCGCACACACAGACACACAGACACACACACACTCACACACACACACAAGCACACACACGCACACAAGCACACACACAAGCACACACACACACACACACACAAGCACACACACGCACACAAGCATGCACACACACACACACATACACACACACACACACACACACACAGCCATACCATCCTTGGAAGAAAATTAAAACCTTGTAACCCTTTTTTTTTTAATCACACATTAATGGCTTAGAATAAAAGAGAGTGCCGGAATAAATGGCGGGGGTAGGATGATGGCAGAAGGAGAGAGGAATAAAGGAACGGCTTCATTTCTCTGCACTTCAATGAGCTGAATAGGTGAAGCGCAGAGGCACAGTGGAGTGATTGCTCCCTCGTTCCCACCCAAACACTCTTAATGAAGTCTCTAATGAGCCGTGCGCGGCCCTCCCTCGACTTTGCGCGCACACAATGGAGAGAGAGGCCTCTTGTGGAGAGTCAGAATCTCTCACATTCCTGCTTTGACTGAATGGCTCCACTCTCTGAATTCCAAAACCTGACCCTCTTTCCCTGCCAACCCCCTGAGCCTGTTTTTCAGTGCTTCTGTGTTGGAGCTGGGGGATAATGGGAGGCGCAAGCAAGGAGGAGAGGGTGGGGCAGAGCACAAAGGCCTCCATAGCCACAGCAGATAGCCTGGGCTCCCTTTGATTGGTTTCTGCCACTGTTGTCCTTAAATCGTGAAAGCCTGACGAGTTCCAAGAGTGACGGGCCACCCAGTAACTCCCCTGAAAGCCCTGCCAGAGCAGTGAAGGCCTGTCTCCTCTCCCAGCAAAGGCTTTAACTCCAGCACTGACAGTGAGGCATCCTCTTCTGTACTGCTGTTCATCCACCATGACGGCCAACAGCAGTGCTGCACTTCCAGTGGACAAAGGCTAAAGTCAGGAGGTTTTGGACTCAGTGAGCTCCACTGTGAACGGCATGTTGAAAAATCAGTGATCTGTGTAATGGAAGTACTAACCTTTTGTTAGGTTAACCTCTTGCCCAACAAGAAGTTTCTCTCATCAGCAGAGGACCTGTTAATTGCAGCTGAGATGTATAAAACAAGTAGGGCATACAATTCAGGCCAGGCTGATTTCAGTGACGGTACAGTCAATTCTTCTGAGGAAAACACAAAAACACAATGCCTGAGACTCTCTCTCTCTCTCTCTCTCTCTCTCTCTCTCTCTCTCTCTCTCTCTCTCCCTCTCTCTCTCTCTCTCTCTCTCTCTCTCTCTCTCACACACACACACACACACACACACACACACACACAATAAGCATGCATCTAAAAGTCTTTCAGATTGTGGACAGTAGAGACTACATTTCAAATGCAGCTTTGCAGAAGCTCACAGTTTTATGTCACCATTTCGTGTTGAAAATGATTCTTTGATTGAACTCTAATTTGGCATCACAGACAGTGCATAGACTTCAAGCCTGCCTTTGAAGTCTGCATCAGTTAGGTGCTCTGTCTGGCCTCCGCCGAAGCACTCAGACAGGACCTCCACTGCTGAAACCATCCGATCGTTAAAATAGAGAGAGAGAGGGAGAACATTGACGAAATCCAAATTTCAGCTAATTTGCCACCCTCCCTTCCCCTCAGCTCTGGCTATTGACAGAACCTGTGTGCTGCTTCACATGCAGCAGCGGCAGCAGCAGCAGCAGCACGCTCTCTGATTTAATTTCTGATAAAGAAAGAGATCGCAATCCCGCTCCCTAAAAATACGTCCGCCAAAGTCCCTGCCGCACCTTCCCAAGGGAAGGAGTCTGCAGGGTTAATAAAAGAAACCGATAATGTGTACCCTGCCCCTTCTGGCGTGACGATAGCTGCTAAAGATTCAGCCAGAGTGATGCGGGAGATATTAAAGTAACTTCGGCTAATGCAGTATGTGACCAGACTCTCGTCTGGTTCCCTGTGCTCGCGCCGACTGTGTGCTCAGCAGGGGGTGCACTCCACCGGCGAGCGCGTGACAGGAGTGCAAACTCATTGCGTTGTTTACATAGCTATTGCTGTTTTTGTTGATCCCCCCCTGCCCAGCCATGTGAAGTGTGGTTGGCTGTTAGGAAAACACAGAAGTAACCAGAAGGTTCTAGGCTCACATCCTGGGTCTGGCTCTGCCGTTGTGCCCTTGCATGAACTCCATAAATGCAGATGCATTCATAATCTCTGTAAGTCTTAACAGACAAAGCAAATTGTGAATAAGATTTTTTCTCAGTTGTTTCAGATGAACTGTTAGAAACATTTGCATTGGGGAATGGTGAGTATGTTGTTAGGTACACCATTAATACCCTTGGGTGGTCTTGGAGCAACTGCCCTGTGATGGAACCATATATTGACCCATATGATAACAAATTGTCAAAAGGAAACTGTTGCCCCTCCATCGCTTCTCCCATCATCAACTGATCAAGTTGGATCATGGTTGATTGCATGATCAACTGTTATTGCCCTTATTTACTCTAAATCGTATCTTGTTCTTCTTAGACGGCCTTGACCAACTCCCCCACCTCACATTCACACACCCCTACCTCTCACACCTGGTTCTCCTTCTCCCTCTGCTATCCTTTTTCTCTGACGTAGGTGACCAGCTTGGTGTGTCCCTAGTGCGCGGCTTCAGACTCATTATCGGATCAAAAGCTTTGTCCTTCAGTTTTTTCGCACACAGTGAATGAGCCACTGCTGAGACAGATTTCTTTCAGGTGTGAATAATCTTGACAACATTGTGAAAAGTAAAATACTCTCAGGTGAAATCTAATACCCTTTGTGTTAAATGATTTGCAAAACATCTTTGCAGTTTACTGTGATTACCATGTGTAGAGTGAAGAAAACTGTGAAAAGCGTTCAGTGAATGCAGTTGAGGTTATGATCAACAGATCTCTAAAGTTGCAGGATTAGACTGTAGTTGCTAAAAGTCTATCAGAAAAATTTAGAAAACTGTATGTGTATGAGTACCGATATGTGTATGTGTGTCTTTGTGTGTGTGTGCGCACTTGCAGTCACTCCGTCATCAGTCTTTGGTGTTGGTGCTATCAGCACTTTTTGGCCCCAGCTCCTCATGTGGTGACTGCTGCTTTCACTCTGAAACTTTAAGCAGAGAGGCGTTCTGCCTAGATCACTACTTCTCGATGATCTCAGGCAATGTATAAAGTGAAATAAATTAAGCTTTTTTAGTTTCAGTCTTGCGTTGCATAACTGAGGTATGACTGAGTGAATTTCGGCAGGAAACTGGAGGCTTAGTGGATTATGTAGTTATAATGGCTGCATTTATACTCTGTACTGATTGACAAGACTGTGTGTGTGTGTATGTGTATTTGTGCATGTGTGTTTGTCTTTAATGTTTTTTTTCTGGAGGAATTCCTTCAGGAATGAAAGCTCAATGCAACTTCTGACCTTAACAAACCATTTTTTTTTTTTTTTTGTAAAAGCTCCAGCCGATTCCAAGTCAGTGTCTTGGGGGGCTTTCTATCCACACATCAGAGGCGCAGCATAGCTCTGACAAATTTCCTGCCCTCTCACTGACGTCCCATTTTGTTGTGATGTCTGTTTATCAGGGAACACAAGAATGAGGAGGTGGGAGAAATATAAGATGGCTCCTTTTGCAATCTGTACTCTTGGAGGAGGGGCAATCAATGTGGTGACCTCACAAAGACATCAGAGAGCCTGGCTGCTCGGCCCCGCGGGCTCGATCCAGGTTCTCTGTGGTGTTATCCGCTCCTCTGCAACTTTTCCGCTGCCATTGATGTCTGTGCAACACACCAGCTTTGCCCCTTTCGCTCGGCTGTGAACACGCTGCACTTCAGTTTTAACTCCCCGGTCTGTTCAAACTTTTATGTGTACCTCTTCTGCAAGCTGCTGCGGCAGCGCCTTGTGAACACATGAAGGCGCGCGCGGAATACACAAGCACCTGCGTGATCGTGTGCGCGGATTTAAAGGGCCAGCGCACAAATGGGAGCTCACTTTGATAGTGGGCGTCACGGAGAGACTTGATACTGTTAGGAAATGCTGCCAGGTTCCCTTTGGTGCGTGGTTGTCCCATGCAGCATCTGTGAATTAAAACTAAGCACACGCACACACACACACATACACACACAAGCATATGCGGGCTTGTGCACGTGCTTGTCGGATCTTGTCCTTCCCATCATACAACGTAGTTAGCTTTCACATCACCTGCACAATGCCACCCATGTCTGAGCTGAGGGGATAAGACACTAGACTAAAAAAAACAACATCAAGAAGCAGCAAATACTTGTCAAAGAAATTGACCTGCATTTCAGCTGACAATGTGCAACCCCCCCCCCCCCCCCCGGGCTGCCAGCAGCATTAGGCTCAGGTAGAAAAGGCAGACATTACATTATTTGCATTAACCAGAGCAACTTAGATGTTAGAGGTTATAATTTTAAAATGTTATCCAGTATTTATACAGTTGCATAGTTACTGAGGCAATTACAGGTTAAGTACCTTGCCCAAGGGTACAACAGTATTGCCCCAGCAGGTAATCGAACCAGCACCCTTTTGGTTACGAGTCCTGCTCTTTAACACTATGCTACACTGCTGCCCAGGAACTCGCTGTCTCTGGTGATGCACCGCATCCTGCTGTGTGATCTACTCTCTGTGGTCCAGACTCTGACTGTGACCCCCGGGGTCGGTCCTGCAGGAGTCTTGCCATGTCTCCATGTGGCCCTGGCACCCAAAGGCTCGTTTAGGGTTGGAGCTTGGTGTCCGGTTGAACGTTTGGCCACAGCCATGCCGAACTCCTTCATGCGGCCTGTGCCATGCTTCACGGAGGTTCTTTCAAGTGGTAGGCAGGCAGTTAGATTAGTAGAAAGAGCCTCCTACCAAGCAGACGGCTTCAGTTCAACTCCGAATACCTGCATTGTGAAAATGGCTGCCAATCGTAGTTACATGCAGTAAGGGTGTGAGTGCTGATGCTGAGTTTCAAGTTTTCAACCCTTTAAGGAAGAGAGCTGGTCTGGCATACATTGTGGTTGTGTGACAAATAGTATCTGTGGCTGTTCATATGAATTCATTATGCTGTTGACTGTGAGGATCTTTTATGTATGTCTGGGCTGAGTGAGGATTAAGACTGATGATGCTGAAAAGGCACTAACCACAAACACATCACCATTCTCAAACTGCATGCCATAATGCGAGAAAGCCTCTTCCATCAATCTTCCACACAAAAGTGCATTAACCCCATGGTCTCTCCTGATCTATTCAACTGTCCTTCTATCCTGTCCATCCTCCTAACCCCTCCCTCTCTCCTCATCTCTCTCTCTCTCTCTCCCCCCCCCCCCCCCACTGTATCTCAGTCACTCCTTATTCTGTATTCACTGGCTGACATAACAAATCAGGTATTAATGATATGCTAAGTATACAGTATATTAAAGCAGCCATTAAGAGCCAAATGCCTACTGCATGAGATAAAACTGCATGAGCGAAAACAGCATGCCCTGAAAGAGAAAAGAAATCCCCTCCACCACCGCCGCCGCCACCCTGCACCCTCTTTCAATGTTCACTGCCTTAATCTCCTGCTGAAAACCTGTTTTAAATTTGATCTGTTTGACAGGAAAATCTGTGCCTCACAATAAGAGCTGTCTATGTTTATGTTGTCTGTTCCCCCTTCTCATCCTACCTGGCCTTGAGTAATGGAGGGCTTCACATCGATGGCGGATTTCGCGGTCGAGGGGAGGGGTAGTGCGGGCTGGGGTCCAGGGAGTGAAAGAACATATTCTTGTCTTTCATGCTGCTCTTTTGTTTGCATTATTAGAAAGAAAGAGAGAGAGGAAGAGAGAAGCAAAATGACTGTGGTTGCTCCGTAAATACTTAAGTAGAAACAATTTAGTAGAAACAATTTCCAGACAAATGGAATGCATTCAAGGGGGCTTTTATATGGCAATTACTATATGTTTCATTCCATGTGTTTCAGATTGGGCTTGGAGTTTGGGTCAGGGATCATGTCTAGCCTTAAAGATGAGGTTATTGACCCCCCGCTAAGGACATTACGGACAAAATAAAAAGCCAAGAAATGGAAAGGGAAAGAGGTTTAGATGGTTAGTTGGGGAGGGATGATGGAACTAGCTGACATGAGAAGAAGTTGGAGAAATCTGCTTTGGCAAGTTTAGGTAATTGAGTACAGGGCTGTGTCCAAGCTGGTACGTTCCTTCTGTCTCTCTTCACAGCAGAGGTCCGTCTTTGGGTCTCTATCCTCTGCCGTCTTGCTTTCCTATCCAGTTTCACCTCCTGTGTGTTTGAGTCCTGCCCTCTGCCCTGGGAGAACAGGCTGCAGAGCCCTGCAGCCAGAGCCTCCCCCTCACCCCCCAGCACCCCCCACCCACGCGGAGAAGAGGCGACTGAGCACGTGCGAGCACTCCGCTCTGCTTCCCCGTGACAGCCCCCGCCCGGCAAACAGGGGCGACTCCCGACCCTCCCGACCGTTACCATAGGAATGCGTCTCACGTTGGGCCAAGTCCATGTTTTTTCTCCAGAGAAAAGAGCAAAATGTTATCAGGACATTCTTCTTTGCACCGTTGTTCACTGCAGGGGAGAGGTTTTACCGCGTTCCTCACCCAGATGTTGTCCGCACACAGACGTGATGTGCGTCAAAAGAAGATGTTCCTTGGCATGATTTTAGCGTGCTCCTTGCACAGATGAGTCATGGATCAAAGGAGCCCCATTTTAGCCCGATCTTACCACTCTCTTCACACAGTTATGTCATGTGTCAAAAGGAGCTTTCCGTGGCTTAAGCTTACCCTACTTTTCACACATATGTGTCACGCATCAGTGCTTCTCCTTGACTTATCCCTGAGGCAGAGTTGGCCAAGACCACTGCTTTATGCTTATGCACAAAGCTGTGCATGTACTGCTCTTCCTTCAACTGCAGACAGTGGACCTTATGTTCAGGCCTCCATCACAACAGCAGGCAAAGCCAAAGGCTTCAGCCGGTGAGCGGGGCGCTCAGTAATTTTCCCGATGAACGACATCATCAAAGAGCTCTTCTCATTTTTGACGGATTTCTAAATCAGGGCGATTTAAACTGTTGAGTGTGAAACCTTTAATGTAATCAGGAACGCTGCTTCTGTGACCCAACAATCGGAACTGACTGTAAATGCTACTTTATGTCCCATAACACCTTAATCTGCTGTTAAAGTAATTGCTTTGTGGATCAATACAGAGTATGGCATAGAACCAGATTTCATATATCTGCCCAGGCCCAAGGTGGAATCAATTTGTGATTATTGATTACAGGATGATGCAACTGGCAGACAGACCGCTTTATATTTTTCACATATGATTTATGCCGGAGCCCTGGACACAAAATAGGAACCGTGTCCCTAATTTAGTACCTCGTAGCGCTGGTAGCACAAAGTGATTCATGCTAACACCTACAAATCTTGTTTAAGTGCACCATCCTTTGATGTACCAGACACAAACAACAGAAAGGAAGTTATGTGAAAATATGTGAGCATATATTGTACTTTCCGGTGTGAAATCCTGAGAAGAACACAGATGTGCATTTGAAATAATTATGACCATCATGAAAAATAATCAAAAGAACATGGCAAAACAAAATTTGCATTGAATTTAATATATATACGAGACCTCCAACTGTGTGTAGGGCTCCATGTAGCGTGCGTACAACATGCATAAACACTTAGCATTGGCTGCTAGCAGTATCTGTGGGGCATGATTTCAGGAAGGTCAGATCTTGTTTGTTTCTAATTCATTAGGTTTGTGGCCCCCTGCAGAGACCGCAGAAGCTGCGCTGTTAGTTGCCGGTGGGAAGAAAGTGCTGGATTTACAATTTATCACTCCCAAACACATAATTATCTACTTTAAGCAACAGATAATGCGGATGCCGACAGCACTGTGCGGTACGGAGGTGGGAGGATTCTATCTGAAGCAGCCATTTGATAAGTTCCTCCTCATACTAATGCCTCTGTGAGCACCCCCCCCCCCCCCCCCCCCCCGCCCCCCGTGCCTGCCACCAGAAAGTGCACTCTGGTCAGTACAAAATGTAACAGAGGTTACCACATAAAGAGCACAGACAGACTAAGGCAGAAATTACCCCACAGCACTATACCTCACCGGACATTTTTCTAATAAAGCACCATATTTTAAGTGCGGTGAAACACTGCAGAACCATGGTAGGTGGTTACAGTCTGAGGTCACATTACTTATGGACTGGCCACTACATGGTGAGAGTGATCTGCATGCATTTTTGATTGACTCATATCTATGGACTTTCTGGGTGGGAAACCTCCCTTGATTCAGTGAGCTGGGGTGCCACTCTCAGAAACCGTCTCGCCCAGGTCACTTTGCGAGATGGAGAAGATTCAAGGCTCCTCTGAGTGTGGACGGCATTGAAGTCTAATGATGGCAGATGGCTGCTCTGGCGATGCCAGGACGTCCAAGGTCCATAAAAACATATCTTGTGATGTGCGTTAGCATATGCTCCAGGTCTGCATGGGCATCTGTTTCCAGGACATTAAGAGGGACTGCCAAAATGACGAGTTAAGTAGAGCGCTCCATTTTCACTTTGACTTATGGATGGAACTTTTTTAAAGAAAACCCAGTGGGTCTCTGGCTTGGTGAAAAGAACATATTTCTTGTTTCGGTTTTAGATTAAGAAGATTGAATTAATACTTAGTGCTTTATCACTTTGCCAAATAGGAAACTGTTTTCTAGAAAGCTATTATCAAGGGTGATAAAAAATGTGTGTTTAATGTGCACAGAACATGGTCTCAGAAATGCATAAACTGTAGAGGTGATAAAGCAAAAATGTGTGTCTTGTAAGTCACATAATTCTATATCCGTGCACTATATTCTTTCTCCTCATAATTTCTTGTTAATGTGTGCATGTTCCTGGACTGCCATTATCATGGGCTTGTGTCTATTGTCCTTATATCAACCATCAATCCAACCACCCCTGAATACCGGCAAATCATACTAATTTACCAGTGAAAACTTTGAACTGAACTGAACAAAACAGGGATGTCATGTACAGAGAAATTATGTACAGTATGTTTTTCTCAGATTATGAAATTATAAAAAAAGGTTTGTGAGCACATTTTGCTTCGTTGGGATTTTGGCATTGGTGTAGCTAAAAGTTACACATACACACACACACACATGTGCATACACACACACATGCACACACACACACACACACACACACACACACACACACACACACACAATTAATTTTAAGCCACTGGCTCATGACAGAGTCCTAAAAGCCTCTTTCACTGAGCTTTATTGAGGCTCAACCCTCAGTCATTATTCACGGCCCTGATAAGGTGGCACTCAATTAGTGTCCGTCAGACTGCGTGACACTGGCGACCTTCCGTCACACAGGAGTGGCGGTCCCCCCTGATAAACAACTTTGTGCAGAGGAGAGGAGAGTCACACGGATGAACTCTTGATCCTCTCCATCTGTCGCGCTAATGGTCGCTGGCCATTTCTCTCTTGTTTTTTTTTGTTTTTTTCTCCCCACCACTCTCCCCACTGGCTCACATGTTTGATAGCGTGCGTCTCTAATCCCCACCTCCACTTTCTGGCTCGACCGCCTCTCGCCGTCTTTCGGAAAGTCGGCTGCAATGTCACCTTTGAAGTCTGCACTCGCTGGTCGGGGCAGGGGATGGCTGGGGGTACCTGTGGGTGGGGCGGCATGGGCGGTGAGGTTGAGTGAAGGAAGGGTAGCTGGTCTATTTTAGGGAGACAGTCGGGGGAGTACTAGGTTTCCTTCTGTAATCTTCACTGCATCTCTACGGTGACTATGACTTTTTTCCTCTTCTCGATAGGTACGGTCCAGAATTTCTCTGTATAGGACACAGCTGAGGCTCAGCAATCCTAATATCAGAGCTACTGCTAAATAAGTCAGGTTTCCCTTTCGAGACAGGGAACAATGGCATCAAAACTCACCACACCAAAACTCACTCACCACAGAGACACATAGTGTTCATTGTACAGGTCTTCCTGATGGTACGTGGTTGAGCTTGTAGAAATGTATGAGGACATACGTCAAAAAGACAAAATCTGTACAGGAAAGTCCAGAAAGAAGGTATAAAATGAGTTTTTATCAGGGTCTGAGGAGCACTTTGATGCCTGATGCTTCTTTGTCTAGATAACGCATTTCTCATGTTAGAACATGAGAACACAATCATGTTTTTGTTGGGCTGTGTTTCGACTGTGTGGTGGGGCTCACAGTAAAAACACAGCGATTTAATGGTTGTCCACTTTGAAGCTGTCAACTCTGCATATTCAGACTAGGTGATGGCGTGTGTGTGTGTGTGTGTGTGTGTGTGTGTGTGTGTGTGTGTGTGTGTGTGCGCGCGCGCGTGTGTATATGGGTGTCTGTTGGTGGGGTTGGGCATTACTTTGAATGTGTCAATATTGACTGTATGGAGTGGGTTAGCAGGGTTCGACATATGAAGAGAACAGCAGAAGGGCTAGGAAAACTCAGTTAATACAGTATATGATGATGTTCAGCTAATATGTGAGCAGCTGTGTGAAATAGAAAGGGAAGTGGACAGCAGTGAGGCTTTGAAGTGTACAGTATATTGTATGAAGTGAGATGTGTGTGAATGTGTGTGGGTGGGAATCAGGGACGGGGGGGTGGGAATCAGGGATGGGGACGGGGGGGGACGGGGGGTGGGGGGGCAACCTTTTTTTGAACCCTACAGGTTCTTTATCTCAGTAGCACCAGTAAAAATTCTGCTATATAAATGGATATAGAGCGTGGAAGGTATAATAAATTTAGAACTGCAATTTTCCGCAGATAAGGGCGTCCACAAAAGCACCTAAGTAATGTAATAATAATGGAACTTTACAGTCTTTTAACTCACCTGAGCCGTGTTTATAGCTCGTAACAGATTCCCAAGGAAACAGTTCTCGGCTGCCGAGAATTCTTAAGTGTCGTTTCAGTGTAGTGTGCTCACCTCATCAAGAGCAAGGTGAACCTCATCCACTGGCATCAGGAAGACTGGGAACCAGAACCAAAGGCTCCTGTTGTCAGGGACTGGAAATATGTGTGAAACATGTTGTAATGTCTGAGGATTTAGCTTTCATGTTTCTCCTCACCAGGGAACCCGGTATCATCTGCCATGCTTTCCCCTTGACAGTTCCGCGTTCCTTGTGTTCAGGCTTTCGTTTGGATGAGAGACATCTTTCGGCATGCGTCAGTGAGGATGCTGGGTGTGTTGCCTTCTCTGTTTGGTTCCTTCCTGTTAATGGTCCTCGTCGGTTCTCCAATTTGAAACAAGCAGGTTCCCCCCCCTTGCTCTATATGTTGACGTTGCTCACCGCACTAAATCAGCGGGCAACGAGATCGGGCAGCCACTTTCTTCACGGGTGCCGAACTAAGACTGAGTGGCGACAGGTCGGTCTAATGAACGAATAGGGAATGGGCCCAGCCCTGGGAGTACGGTGGAACAACTGCACTCCCGAAAACGTGCACACATGCGGATGCTGTCTTCCTCCCTCTTCTTCCTCCTCCTCCTGCCTTTGTTTTCCCCTCTGGCTGACAGGCCTGCACGGGGTTTTGTGTGGAATGCCAGGAGATTATGAGGCGGCTAATGAGTGACGCTGAATAATGCACCAGGCTTGGGACTGCCACGCTCCTCCAGCCTTGTCCTGTCTCTCGGCTGGCCAATTACAGGCAGCGCGTCTCTCAGATCTCCTCTCCAAGAAGCTCTGCCTCATGTTTCCTCCCGCAACTTTGTCATTTATTCATTTGTCCTTCGTTTTTTTGTGCATAAACGTGCTTTGTTTTGTCTCCGTGGTATTAAAATGCAAAAAAGATGGGATAGTCCATGTAGGCCTGGGCTGAAGTTTCGCAAGTTTACATATGTTCTGTTGATGTTTCTGTGCTTAATTTTTCATACAGTTCAACAGTTCAGCATCATTCTCTCATTTTTATTGTCTGAATATTTTTCATGTTCAAATTCTACATTAGAGAGGTTCATTCGTATTTTATCATACGCTGTTTTGCCTGCAAACTCCTCACAGGGTAGATCTATAGCTGGAGTTTAAAACTGTTCTTTTTTATTATTCAAAGGCATTACAGGCCTTCAAACATCTCAGTGACTTCAGCAAAACCCAGTTCTTCTTTTACACTGGAGTCATATTTGGTGCGTGGGATTACTGAAAACAAAACCTAATAATGCTCAAAATATTGATTCAGTTGATTTCATTTAGTGTTTTTTTGTTGTGGGTAGGGAGAGAGGAGAGTACTGTAAGTATACCTGTAAAACCTATTAGTCTGAAAAAAGCATGGAAAAACAGCAGAGCAAGTGGTCACCTTTTTATAGCCTGGTATGGATTAATCGATCTATGCGTGACGCTAATGAGACAGAGCGGCTTTTGAAGGAGTCTGCGAGGAAAAAAATGGCCTTAAAAAAGAAATTGCGTTGCCGTTGGACCTGAGCTGCATTTCTCAGAAGAGCTCTCAGAACCTGTGGTAGAATCAAGCGCCTTGGGGTTATGCGACGGTTTATGTAAAATCAAACGGCAGAGAAGTGCACTGTGATGACGCTATGAATCTCTCCCGTTCTCCTCTCTCTGTTCTTTTCGTCTTTGCCCTGCGTAGAGGATGAGCCCGTGCCAACGGCAGCTTCCTTGTCCTTTTTGTAACACCGCTTTCTGTCAGAACCAAAGGCGGAGGGCTGGACGGAACGTGCGAATGGGGGTCTCATGTTGAACCAATGCTGGTTAGGCTCCTGCACCAGGGGCCCACGCTGAAGTGGCGGTGCGCCTTGAATAGCAATGTTTCCGGCTGGCGTCTTCTCATCCGCCAGGGCTCCCCCCCCCGCCTGGCACCGCGCCCTCCGTCTCAGAGCCCTCTGATCGGCGGCCAAGCGTGGGGACGGGGGGCCCCCTGCCAGCTCTCCAGATACGAAACAAATCTCCAAAGTTAAAAGCTGGCAGCGGCGCATTCGCGCGCCCCTCTCCAGATTTCACAGCTGATACCGTCTGTTGCCCGGGCCCGCTCCTCAATAAGGTGGCCAGTGGCGGGCCTGGTCGCCGTGGCGACAACGCAGTGCGGGAATCCTATCCAGGCGTCACCCGCTGCCTTGCAGGTAGTGGTCGGCGTCGCTGCGCACGTGGGTGTCCTGGCACACCAAATGCACAAAAGTGCAAAAGCTTTTCCCTCAACGCAGTGTGAAACATTGTGGTGACAACTTCCTGCTCTCTTGACCTTCTGCTTCCTGCTTTTCAGGAGGATTTTGGTCTTTAATCTTTTGGGCAGCAGGAAGTTTGATCAGCTGTTAGGTTTCATAAAAGATAGATTTGACATTTTAAAACCTAGCTCCTAGCTTGCAATAATATGTACAAGGAAGTTTTGGGGAAAGGTCAGAGATGTCGTGAGGGTTAAAGGTCACACTTCACAGTTTCCCCCTTACTTTTTTCCTTTTGACTTTTGGAACTTGCTTGGTGTTTCTGCAGTTGTGGCGCCCTCTGTTGTGTGTGAATGGATACTACATAGTCAGACATCTTGCACTGTTTTCAATTATCTGAGTATTGCATCACCATTAAGAGTATTTAGAGGCATCATTCATTTGAGAGCTGATTATTTTTACATACATTATGCTTCTTCTGATGTGATGTGCTATAAAAGGGGAGGTAAACATGTATATGAAATAAATACAGACAATGTACAAATGGCACCTCTGTTGACCCAGGAGCCCCCCCCCCACTCCCACCACCTCTTTTCTCTTGGTGATTGCAGTATATCAGACTGTTATACTGGCAGTGTTTGAGGCCATAGCGTCAAAATGCTTTACAGCAGCCCTGATGAGAGCAGAACTCTGAAGCAGGCTTAAATGCTCTCCGCAACATCTGTCCTCTGTCTCTGGACTTCGCCGTTGCTGGAGGCCTGTTTGTCGGCCATCACTCACTCTGACAGGACACCCCCCTGCCCAAGCCAATTTGTCTAATGTTTCTTCTACCCGTTGTGACGACCTTCTCCCTGGTAAACGGTGTGGGAGGGTCAGAGAGAGGTCCTCCTCCCGCTGTGCATGCTCTGGGTCTCTCTCCCGCCCTTTCTACCCCTCCTCGTTTCCTCTGGCCCACGGGCCTGCAGGAGGTCGCTCCATCCTGCCCAGAGTGGGATAGGAGAAACGGAAGGCCAACGGCTAACGTGTCTCTCAGTGAACAAAACCGCAAGAGACATCTGACAGAGAGAGAGGAGAGAAATAAAGTAAAACTATGTCAAAGAGCCCCTAACCCCAACCAACACTCGATGAGTTAGGTGGTAAAAGACAAGTGGGAGAGGAGAGAGAAGACATAGAGAGAGAGAGAGAGAGAGAGAGAGAGAGAGAGAGAGAGAGAGAGAGAGAGAGAGAGAGAGAGAGAGAATTGCAGAAATATTATATCACCCTGACAAAATCCACATTTCAGTCTGCAAAAAAGACAAGCGCATTTTTTCTGGTTCACAGGATATACAGTACTGTAATGCCTTTATCCTTAATCACAACGCTCTGAGGGCTAGATTTACAGAGGGATTGTGTGTGCTTTGTAGGCAGTAAAGGCGATTGGCTTACCAGTCGTAATGGGCGAAATCTGCATTTAAGAACCGTGTCTTGGGGATAGGGGCACTCGGCACCAGTGCCAATGATACTGTTCGTATGCAATTCTCCATATGCATATATATAACTGGGGAGCACTACCGCTGGGGTGGGAATTTGCCAGTGTGGTCCATTAAGTATTACAATGAATTTAGCAGACCCAGAAAACAACATAGAAGAAACATAATGTCCCCCTGATATTGCTTTAATTGTTTAAAAATTGTCTAGTGCTATACCTTTCATCTAGTTTATATGTCACTGAATGGCCATATAGTCTGTAGATGAAGAATGAAAACTGTTTCACATGCCATTTACTATCTTAATAGGTTCATCCTGCCTGACCTGATATTGCCAGTTAAAAAAAGAGCCATTTCATAACTGTGAATTAGGAATGGTTAATGGATGCCATGTAACTCTGAAAATGAGTGTCTGATATGTTATTAACCAAACAGTGAAGTCAATAGTAATGATGACATGATGTATCCTGTGGCTGTTGAGGCAGTTATAGGCTACCGTAAACTGTACAACTGTAACTTCAGGTCCTCTGTTGGGTGCCATCTTACCAGTTCATTAATATATCTTCCTTGTTCTGTATGTAACATTATCCTTTTGAAGATATAACAGTTCCTTTAGGTACAGTTATAGGTATTGTCTGCATTTTTATTGTAATACTGGTCATTATTTTTATTAGCTGTGGGCCTCTGACTTTTGTGCCGATTTCACTTTTCCAGCTGTTCCTTTTGTAATGCAAAAGTAATATTTCATATTCTGGAGTTTCAGTAGACTATTATTTTCTAAACCTTCTGGGAAAACTTTGTAGACCTCATGACTTTGACCAGATAATGTGCTGACCGTTGTGTCCTGTGATCTTAACTGCGATGACAGGGTGTTTCTTTGGAGTGATGAATCATTTCCTGCTATCCATAACTGTGCCCTTGTTGAACCAACATACATTTGCATCGTACTCCTTACCTTAGGCACCCTGGCTCTGTGTTTCACCAGAATTTTCTACTGTAGCAGTATTCAGTAATATTTCTTCTTTTAGTAACTCATTTTTATAATGTGGGCCATTACTTAGAAGGAGAGGAAAATACTCTTGTAAAATTGGGGATAAATAACAAGAGGAAACATAAGCCCTTCTCCCCATTCATATCCACAGCATATTGCAGTGTCCAGATTCTCAAGCATAGGAGTCATTAAATAAATATCAAAAACTCCTTTAATAAGAATAAATAATATGGAGATACATTTTAGGTTCCTTCCTAGATATTTGGACACGATGCTACACTTTCACATAAACATCATTTTCCATAAACCGTGTTTCTCAATGGTCTTAAATGTCCTTATATTTCAAAGTGCTCTACTTGTTACAAAAAAAAAATCATTACAAGGACTATAGATTTAGGGCCAAGGACAGAGTAAATGTGAGATAAAGTGTCACATGAGCCAATAGAGGAAATGTCACAGAAGGCCCACCTTGCTGTCCGGCCTGTTGACAATGGCCCAGCTTTCCTATTCAGAGGGAAGTTGTGTTTGACACTGCTATAACGAGCCCGTGATTAATGACCTTGCAATCTTTTGGGATTCTTGGGAAATGCTCAACAATGGGAAAAGAGGCCTTTTGAAGGATTTTCACTCAGCTGAACAGAAAAAAGGACTTGGAAAGAAAGAGTCATTGAAAGAAGTCAGGGGGAAAGCCAGAGTGATGTCATTGTGATGTCATATGAGGCCTTCTGGCACAATAAATATGCTAGTCTCTAAGTCTTTTTTTTCTTGTGTGGGCCTTTTGTTTTCAAGCAACTTTAAAGTACCACAGAGTTTTGTATGTATTTATTTTTGAATATCTCCCCCTCCCACATCTTAGATATCTCAGGCAAGCCAGGATGCTTAATGTCAAGGGACACCAGCAAAACAACAGAAATACCAGGCTTAAGCGGACAAAACTGTACACTTAATCTCACTGCATTATTCCGATGGGCCAGAAGCAGAGATAAAATGGGAAAATAAATACTACAGAATGGCCTCTCTTCTGTTCAAAAGCAACCTGGCCGTCCATCCCAGGGTTCAGTTCACTTTACCCTGTCATCTGATCATCCTAGGTCAGATAAACAGAACCTGTCTGTCGCTGGTGAAGATATCTGCTGAGAAGAGACCACAAGATCAGGGACTGGAAGTCAGAGGGAAGGGGAGCAGAGCGAGACAGAGAGAGAGAGACAGAGAGAGAGAGAGAGAGAGAGAGAGAGAAGGGGGGTGGTCAAGTAAGAGGGAGGGAAGGAGATAGAGAGAGCACCCATTAAGCTTCCCAGCCCAGGTCATCCATCAGTGATTGTCCTGGTCATAGCAGGGCCCAGAGGAGACTCACAATAACATTCCCCGACTGAAGAGACTGAAGAGACATCTCCCGTCCGCTGTCAACAGGCTCTACTTTAACTGTGAGGTCAGCACAACAAATCTGCCACAGGGTCAAGAGGGGTGATGACCCCGGGGTCCCGAGGGCAGAAATGTGTTGGCAGAGATCCATTCCGTTGGAGCAGGGGGGGCGTGACCCCCGGGCACTGACGCTACAGGGAAACCTCCTGGCCTTCCAGTGCTCCCACAGAGCAGGAAGGGAGTTACTCCCAGAGTGCACGGCGGGGCTGCTGGGGGACAAATGGGGGTCATCCTGACTGTCACTGCCCACAGGATGAGCAGAGATTTACTTCTGTGTGTGTGTGTGTGTGTGTGTGTGTGTGTGTGCGTGTGTGTGTGTGTGTGTGTGTGTCCCTCTAAAAATACTCTGTGAGTTTCCCTCTTTCATCTTTCTCTTAGCCACAGGTTCCATTGTTTGTGTTATTGGCCAGCTGGGTCTGCTGAAGACAACATTTGTTTGTGTGAAGCAATAAGTAACACTGTAGAATGGATTTTCTCTGCACACACACATATGGTACACACACATGCAGATGCATGGACATAAAAACAAGCACAAAAGCATGTACGCCTGTATGCGTGCACATGCACACATGGCCAACACATGAATACACAACAAACACACACACACGCACACACAAACACACACACATACACAGCTGGTGGCCGGATCTAACACGCATGTACAGTATGTGTCACGTATTAGGTCTATATGTCACCTCAATAAATCCAACATTTTGCAATCATATGGTGGAAAGTGCTTTTTGATATTCCATTATAAATTTCAATGTGATGGCCATAAATTTGAAAATGCACACGCCCTGTGTGACATCTTGTCAATGCCGTAATGTGGGAGATGCATTGTGTCAGTCCGGGGTGTTTTCCCGATGACCTTTCGGGGGCTCCACCCGTATGGTCTCATGTTCAGATTTACTGTACCGCTCCCTCCCTGCAGTCCCCACACACTCTCCACTCCCCATTTGTTTAAGTGTAATATTCCGACTGTCAGACCCTACGGACTGAGGATCATCCGTATATTGGTGGTTTCACTCCAGATACATTTTTGGCTGCCTTAAATATAGTTTAAAATCTGTTTTTTTATTCTATTCTGTTCTGTTTTGCTTAATAAATGGATTTTGAGTTGTGAGTTTAATTGTTTTCAATGCATTATGCTGTAATAGGCATCCTGAATAAAATGTTTTTGTATTTTAGATACAGGTGTGAGGATGAGATAAATTGGCTGTCATAGGTACAATGGTGTTACATCCTTATTCTTATATTGACTGTTATATTCTCATTCTAATATCCATAGCATATATTAGCATATATTCTTATATGCACCTTATTCTTGTATCCAAAATATCCATTATTCCTTGTTCTTATATCCACAAGTATACTCACAGTCCAGAGACTGCCTGTATTCTGAAGAGACATCCACTGATCTTTCAGCAGAGGTATGTTTCTCAGTGGGACGAGGCCCCGGGTCCGTAGGGATCCTGACAGAGTCGCCCTACGATAGCGATCAGAGAGTAGCAGCCAGGCTGAATGTATAGCTTGTTGGTTCTGAGCTGAGGATTCGGAGTTGCTTGTGATAGACCTCCGATATCGCCACAGAGATACAGATTACCCTTTCCAGTGCGGGTAAAGATGAAACGGTATCGCGGGCCGTGAGGAAATTGCAAACAGAAAGAGCCGGGGAGAGATTAGTTGACTTCTCTGACAGTGTACCCGTAGCTTTACCACTCATGTAGACAGGGCAGAGAACAAGAGGGAACTGAGGTAGCAGGGAGAGGATTGGGGGGGGGACAGGGAGGGGGGCAGAGAAAGGGAAGAGATTCCAGTTTATAAGCAGTTGAGACATACAGTGACTAAGAGCTTTCATCTAAATCCATAGTTGTTGCTCTCATAAAAAAAGATCAACGCCTGGCATGCAGAATGAATTTTCTCATTCGGCGAGGTGATGGAGTTGTCCATCTGAGAAATGGGAGGTAGGGATAAAACCCCAGCTCTACAGAAAAAAGTGTCAATGAATCATCAGAGTTTGGGCTGTTTGCCAAATGGCTAGGGAGATTCAAGCGCGTTGAATTCTCCATCTTACGCTTCGACTCTACCGTTAGAGGTACGGCTCTGGCAATTTTGCTTCCTCCCATTGCTGTACACACTGTATTTTCCCGCTTAACTCATCGTTTTAATGGCATTGCTTTACTGATGCTGAATTTAAGGGCTATTTCATCTGTGGGGACAACCCATTGCTGCAGTTACAGAAGAAGAATGGGAGACTTGTCAGAATTCCAGCGGCTCAATAGGGATGGAAATAACCTCAGGTTCTTTAGCAAAAAATGCCTTGATATGGATGTACACCTCTGGACAGGGTGCCAGACCATCACAACAGTAATCACCGCAATCTGTTCCTCCATTGTGAGATGTCAGTCAGAGAAAAGGCAGGCAGCATATTTACAGTCTTTGGTCTGAGAAGTGCTCCAGTATCAGGGCACGCACTGAAACCACAAGGCCACTGAACAATAAAGGCTTCTGTAAGTCCTTACTCTAACCCTGTGTCATTCTGTATTAGACACAACAACTGCTGCAGAAGATTTGATTAATTGCTGCACAGACATGAGACAATTGGAATGAAATGTCAAACGAAAATGCCATTTAGAAGGGTTAGAACCGTGCAACGGTTTGTTTGCGTGTATGTATGTGTGTGTGTGTGTGTGTGTGTGTGTGTGTGTGTGTGTGTGTGTGTGTGTCCTAAAGCAGAAAAAAAGCACGTTATCTGTGTGTATGTGTGTGTGGGTGTGTAATGCCTGTGGTGCATTGTGTGGACTTGTATATTTCATGTATGTGCGTATGTTTGTGTGTGTGTGTGTGTGTGTGTGTGTGTGTGTGTGTGTGTAGGGGGGGTGGGGGGGGGTCTGGTGCATTTGTCTGTGTTTGTGTGGGGGCGTGCATGTTGGTGCATCGGTGCATACTCTAGAACAGATACATTATCTCAGCTTGCTGATTCAGCCTGGGCTCCTCTCTTTAGAAGCAGTCACTCTGCACTTGTGTCCGTAAATAAACTACTCAAGTGAAGTTGAGTGCTGCTGCACAGACTGTTTTGCACATCGTTAGACACAAACCCTTTTGAGAGGGTGTGTGTGTGCGTGTGTGTGTGTGTGCGCGCTTTGAGCGTTTTTGCTTTACATCAAATGGATTCTCATGCAAACATATTCCCGATGTTCACCTATTGAGGATACTCAGTGTTCATCACATACAGTCTTGGGTGGCAGGCTTTGAATAAGGAATTTAATAGAACTGAGGATTGTGGGAAGTGTTTCCCATCTGGCATATGGACAAGTTCTGAATGAAGCTTGTGTGATTTGGGGGCAGAGCCTCTGCTATGCTAATGCCCTTTACCCATATTACCTCTCTTCCACACACTGACATGCTTGTCCTTCAAGAGGTGCCACAGGTGTTTTTTTCCTCAGCACTCTCTTTCTTTCCTATCCCTCTATCAGCACTGTCTTTTCATCTCTAATCCCCCACTAACAGATCTGAGAACAAAGACGGACCCGTTCCCACAGTTAAATGTGTCCTCTCCAGGAGAACAAAGACTGACTCGTTGCCACAGTTAACTGTATCCCCCCTCAGAGAACAAAGGCTAAACTCGTGCATCAGTGGAATCTATCAGCTGATACCATCAAGCCACTTGGGTCCCTGGGCGACCCGTGCTTGGCACCTGTTCCACTGCTCCGCTTTGATTGGCGGATTCGTCGGGGCTGTGCTGCGGTTAGCCGGTCATTCTGTGCCAGCCAAGTCTCGTTACATCATGCCAAGGCTACCCTGCATGGCAGGTTCACCTTCTTCTTATGTTATTGCGTTATTGTCATTTTGCGGACGCTCTCATCCACAGCACCTTACATAGAGTAGTTTACAATTTAATCCATACAGCTAGATATTTGCTAGGTAGTTGTGGGTTAAGTACCTTGCACAAGGGTATACCAGTAACCCAGCAGGGAATCGAACCAGCAACCTTTTGGTTATGAGCCCTGCTCCTTACCACCACACTATACTGCTGTCTCATCCTGTGTCTTTTTAACACAGAGCAAACATTCCGGTCACAGCAGCTTTCCTCAGACAGTGCCACATTAGACAGGCTGTCCCGATAGCCTATCTTGGAGTCAACTAATTTAAGCACAGGGTCCCAGGGTTCATGCATTCCTCTGTCAAGGCTAAGGAAGGAGTGAGCAGCTCACTCCCGGTTTAATAACCTGAGGTTATCCTCCAGACATTTTTCAGAAGATAATCAAGAGGGTTTGTACTCCATTGTACTCCATGTCCATTTGTGAAGAGTAATTGTCTTTTCTGACACAATCAATTGAAACCGCTTGTTTGACTAGACATAGGGATACCATTTCAGTGTCATGATTCTGAATGATAATTCATAAATCAGGATCTTAATTTCATAAAGCGTTTCCACCACATCAATCCAGAAGGGATTAATTTAGGGGCAACTCTACAGCACAAAGGAGAAATGCCATACCATGGTATACCATGTGTACCACACTCACTGTGGTTATGCAATTGTTAACATGTACGGTACCCATCTAATTTGGGTCTAGATGGTGAAATATAAGTCCTGAAAAACATGAAGTTGAATTAGACAATTCTATATTTTATACATTCTGATACATCCATTGGGTCCTTTCAGATTGAAGATATTTCAGATGTTCTTTGGGATACCTTAGTTCTGGGTGAGAGATGAAAAGGTGCTGTCAGTGAATGGCACTTGACTCACACAGTTTTTGAACAGTTTTCGGTGGTCTCTTCTCTGCGGTGGCTGAGCAGCCATGAAGCACCTGTGCGGTCGATAGCTGTCTGTCTAAGTGGCTAGGTGTGTGAGGGTGTAAGCATGAGTGTCTGGGAGTAGCATGTTCCTACACATTCATGCATTCTGCTGTCCGGGACTCTGAAGTGTGCGACTGTAAATGTATTGCTATATTTTAATTATGTTTAGGAGAATATGGGAGAAAATGCATTCAACAAACGCACTATGTGTCATTGAGTAATGAATTCATTTTTGACTCTTGTGCATCGTATTAAATTCAGAGACAACAAGAATAAAGTTCTAAAAGATAAAACTCTCTCTAAAATTCCTTACTCAAAGTTAGCCACAAAAAAATGCCACAACAAAGTTATTTAATGCACCTTGACCACCTTTATTCAGACTGCTCAGAGACATCATAAAGAATATCTACTGTCTTAGCTTCATCTTTGCTGAACGCTTACCTAGTGAGATCCTATTTAAACCTGCAAGACTGAGATGAGGAGTTAGGGCGTCAGAGCAAAGCTTGTGCTGTTTGTTACTCCAGGCTGAGGGAGCTGCCAGTCCATAGGCTGATCCTCTAGCCTGATTGGAGGTTCAGTTTTTGCTGTCACCCCTGATAGAACCCCTTTCAAATGCAAATCATTATGCTGTAGACCTCTTCCAGTTCAGCCTCTATGTGTTCTGTGTCTGTATATGTGCGCGTGCGTGTGTATGTGTGTGTGTGTGTGTGTGTGTGTGTGTATGTGTCCTTGTATGCACACCGCATGTCCCTCGCCTGGAAAGTGCTGCTTGTATAGAGAGGAAATGCAGTGCTCTGTATCTGGGTCCACTTCTCCCTGTGGGTGGGCATTAGCCAGGATGTTTGTCGTTGTTTGTGTGGTTAATGCGAAGGCCCTGTGTGTTTTCCACTTAGTGCTGTTTACGATGCCCCCCACTGCCACCAGCCTTCAGGCCCGACGAGGCAGGTGGCGTGGGGGGGTGTAGGCAGTAGGGCTGGGGGCGGGGTGATGGGGCCCTGCCTCAAAGATGTGACTTGGAACGGTGGAACCGTGTTGCCATGGCAAGGCTGGCGGGATTGGAGCGCCCTTGCTGTGCGGTCTCCCCCTGGCTCCTTTGGCCAGTCATTAAAACCGGCTCTTTTTGCCCCGGCTCTCTCCAGGATTGGGCTTGGGGTCTAAATCACACTGTGGTAAAGCCCTGGCCTCAAGAGCTCCCACCTCCAACTCTCGCACTAGGCAGGACTGTGTGAGTCAAAGGGCCAGTGGGACTTGTAAACACTCCCCATGTTTTATGGCGAAAATAAAACGGCCACAGGGTGCGTACTGCAAGTCACTGCGTCTTTTATTTTAATGTAGCATAAAATTTTAAATTGGAACTTTCCAGCAGTTGCTCTAAAGACGCAAAAGGTCTAATATCCCCTCCACAATTTATGAACAAATGCTATGCATGGAAGAGAGGATCCAGTCAGCTAACATAAAGGGCGTTGCCCTTGCTTTTTGGGATCATTTCCCGCCATACCTGCAGAACTGCATTGGATCGGCTCCCCATGTATTCCTCGTCTACAGCAGCGATTCTCTCCAGCCAGATCAAGAGCTCATCTGGTTAAAAAAAAATGCAATTTCATTTAGCTGTCTTATCGGTTCCAAACATAGCAGAATTTTAATTTGGAGAACAGAATTAGCTCAGAGGGGGAAACCAGCTATGCACAGAAGTTGAGACTCGCCCACACTTTCTGAGGTTTCTCAAAAGCAATTTCCACAAATTAAGTAATACCCTTCCTTCCCAAACTTCAAAATTAAAAAATCAATATTAATATATTTTCATATCATTCTCATCGACATTCTTTCTCATGCTTGTTTTCATTCCAATTGTATTCACTAAGGCCCTATTTTACTTTTAAATAAAATGTTCACATCTATAGAGAAGGATGTGCTTGAGGAGAAAAACGATTCTGCCTAGACGGGATCAATGCTGCCTGTCTCTTAATTGCTGTTACACCAAAAATATGCAAATTGAAAAAATAAGAGCATTTTCCAGAACATTTGCTGAAAGATCCTTGTCACCTCTACTATTCATCAACTGAGAAACCTATTATTTGGGATGTCCCCTGTCGTGTGACTGAAGTCTGTGCTGTAGGTTTTGTGTCCTGTTTTTGTGTCAAGTGAAATCCCTCACGTTAGCATCTTGCAGTGCTAGCTTGTGCTCAGTGAATTGCTGTATGCCAGAGAATTTTGTTCTGCTGCCCAGACTTTCATTTTGTGGAGTAGGCTTCTTTTGCACCTGGTGAATGTTTTTCTGTCTGTGAAAAGAGAGAGGCAATTTTGTGCAGAGTGCCTGTGTATTGCCGCTGTTGAGGGATTATGAAAATACATTTTTCAAACAATTGCTTTCGGAGTGGCTTCACTGCGCCAGTTCATTCCGCATCTGTGAAGATAAGGAGCTCTGCTTTGGCTGTTGGTGGACTGCAGGTGGCCATTCGCGTGTCCGTGCTCGATTTTGGACAGCTGCTGTCCAGTAGGGTCCTGCTCAGGCAGGGCACCTGCCACATTTGGATAAGGAAACCAGGGCTCCTTGGTTATGAGTTTGCGAGTGTTTTAATGAGAACTGGAAGGCCGCCAGGAACCATTTTCGGTCGTCCCTTCTGCGAGGCACTGCATTCACCGTCCTCTCCGTCAAACTTCAAGAGCAAGCTCACATTCAATTGAAGCTGGCAGCAAAAGTGACCACTGATTTATTCCCTGCTTGCCACTTGCTTGGAATACCCATTTTACAGTTCGTGTCAGTTAACACATTTCCAAATGGCTCCATAATGTTATTTCTGTGAGGTACCATTTAACAGAAACTTAAATATTTTCAAACCACTGTCAAATGACCTGTAAGCATGATGTAATTTCTGCTGGGTTAGCTGAACCTACAGAGTTTCACATGTTAAGAAAACTGTGATGCTGCTAAGCTCACACAGTGGGACGCCTTATATTGGGGGTGGGCTGAGATGACAGCGCTTAGAGAAGCACGAAAATGTATTGAAATGGTTGTCTGTTAATGCGACTGAAAAAGAAAAAAAGTGCATGGGGGTGGCAAAGCACCTTTTATTTTCATATTTCAGTGCTTGTTTCTATTTCTATTCCGTCTTTGTTCCATGTTGTCTGTAATGTTATGGCTGACAAAAAATAATTATGAAGCTTTTTTATTGGATGAAATAAGGAAAAAAAACCTCTCAGCCTTGAGGCTTTGTTGACTGGAAGCCGACATTTTCCATCAGTGAGAATCATTACAGGCTTTTATTTGGTGAAATAAATGGAGACGGAAAATGTGAGCTAGCATTCTTTGTGAATTTATAGACCCTGTCCGGTAGTGGCGTGACGCTGCTGAATGTATAGCTGCTTGCTATAACACAGTGAGCATGCATTGATTGTGACTTGCACAGTGTGATGGAGGGGAGCAGACAGGCTTTTTTATCCACAGTTTAAAAGGGCGATGTGATGCAAATGATCATAATCTACTGTCTTTCTCTTTGTCGTATTCCCTTTCCCGTCCGTTTTCTTTTGAAATAAAGAGCAGACTGAAATTAATCTGCCACTCTGAAGTTGGATATCAGTGTATACAGATCAAAAGGCTTGCCACTTTTATCAACCAGAAGAAGAAAAATAGCCCAGAATTCCCTCCCACCACTTGTTTACTGGTCCATTTTGGGCCTTGTCTTGTGCTGTTCAAACAATTGCTTTCTTGTGTGTGTCTGTTTGCTTTTCTACAAATCCTATTTTTGATTGATTTTTTTTCATTGATGTTCTCTCATTGTTTCCCCTTTCTCTAGCGTGCCCCCCTGGAACGTTCAAGTCCACCCAGGGGGCGGGGCTGTGCCTGCAGTGCCCCCCGAACAGCAGGTCTACGGTGGAGGCCGCGACCATCTGCGTCTGCCGCAACGGCTACTACCGCGGGGACATGGACCTGCCAGACGCCTCCTGCACCAGTGAGTGTCCTAAACTCCCAAACTCACTCAGCAATGTGGGCCACAGGTACCCCAGAGAACAGCTGTGTCATCCACTGGCAGGCTAACTATGTCTCCCATGAGGCCCAGGAGCCCTGCAATGAGACTCTCAGAAGCAGAAATAAATACCAGTGTTGTCCTTTTCTGTTTTTTTAAAAAAGGGTAAATGTGTTTCAGAATTCCATTTGCTTTTTCAGTTTTTTCATTATGTTTTTTGTTTTGCTTGTCATTTTCATTCTTCTTTTTGATTTTTGTTTATGCCGCTCCTTCATCTATAAATGTTAAAATGTATTTATATAAGGCAGAGCAATCATTCAAAAATTCCACAGAGGAACACTATCTGTAATGAATGCAAAATTAAACAAGGAAATACAATTTGCCAGTAGCTAATGAACTAATAATTGTCTTCTCCTGGATGCAAATGTTTAATCCAGCTGCTTTTGCTCAGTGCTTGCTTAACAGTGGTTAAGATGTCAGCTAATTGGAAAATGAAAGTTGAGCACATTTTGTATGACCATTTCAGCAACTACATAAAAGCTATGTCCCATGATATCCATGACTATATAAGACAACCTTTTTCCTTCTTTCTTACCATGTCTGCAGCTTGTCAACCTTAAAGTGCAGGTCCCTTAGTAGATAGGCAAGAGGATTTAAGATGCTTCTCCCTTCATTGATCTGAACAATGTGCTTTACTATGAGTAGGTGGCATGTATACAGATATCACTTGTCTAAGTGGGATTATGGGAAATGTAGTTTGGTGAAAGAGGTCATTTTTTGTCCCTGTCCTGCATGGTCCCACACAGCACATTGATATGGGCCAAAAAATACATAAGATTTGACAGGGATCCCTGAGGTTCAGTCAGACCTTCCAACTGATGCTCTATTACTCTGTGGTCCACATTTCTTTGCACCCAGGAGAGTTCAAAAAATGGGGCAGACTATGTAGGTGACCTAGAAAGGCAAATAAAAAAAGCAGAAGTGTGAGCCCATTCATGAATAACCACAAGTGAAACAGAATATTTTTTTAGACTTTATGAATGAGATTATTGCTGACTTTTTTAGGTTTTCATATGTTACACTTGCCTAACTGTTGTCTCACACACAATGCAGCACTTGACCTTGTGTCTACCAGAAGAAATGTCCATTATTTGTGAGGTCTGGAAGCAGTGAAATCATTGGTAAATATAAATATGTATCCATACAAATGATAATCCAAGAAAGTGGCAAATGTATCTGATGATGTTTAGTATCATATTGCACCATCCTGCTTGGATTAGGCCTGGCTGGGCCTTTCCAAAGAACAGCACTAGGTGAGACCTTTTCAGCAGTGGGAAAATGAGGCCTGTTGTGCTGCTGAGCCTGGACCCCCGACAGCGATTCAACCCCAATCACCCCTCCTTACCCTGGGGCTCTCGCAGACAGAGAAGGGCCTGCAGGGGCCTGGCAGACCAGCTTAAGAGCGTGGGTGTGGCGGGCTCTGCGCCATTGTTCCTTCTCACTGTCAGAGCTTCTCGGGCTAACGTGATTAGCGGGATAAGGGCGCTCCCTCTGGTTCTGGAGCTGGGTTTTAGAGCAGAATGAAGCATCTGTGTGAAAAAGGCCCCACAGATCCCTGGCTCAAGCTCTTACAGCCATCTCAGTGTGGGATCAGGCCAGAGCCTCGCCTCTACCACGGGAAAATTATCAATGGCTTTATTGCGGAGCATGAATTCAAACTCTACCTGTTATAGTGAAACTTTGGAGAAGGAGTAGCAGACATTGTAGTGGTAGGATGAGTAAAGGGAATACAAATATCAAGAAATTGAGAGCTGGTAGTCTTAGAATGCTCCAGTGGTCTCCAGTAATTCTCCAGTCATAGAAATGCTGCACAGTAGTTCTGGTGTTTTCTCTCTCTCTCACACACATACCCATTCCCTCTCACTGTTTCCCCCTAATCCCGTTCACATCCGCTCCACTGAGACTGAGCATGGCTGAAGGAGCTGGAGGCCATGGAGGTGTAATTGAAAATGGCACCTGCCAGCAGGCCCCAGGGATGTGTAGGGTTGGTGCTGGGTCCACCACCCAAGGTCTCCCTGCCTGTCACTCAGCAGAGGCCATGTGTCAATCAATGAGTACATTACCATTAAACAACGCTGCCGTGGCTTCTGAGAAAATGTCATTGCTTCCTACAAATGTGAGAGAAAACTAAGGTATTGATTCCTTGTTCAACCACTGAGCACCGCCGGGATTCAAACCCCAGCATCCTCCTGAGACAAAGCCTACAGTCGGTGTCGACTTTAATACCTTTATCCATTTTTTTTTTTTATTTTTGTGTAAAACAAGATGTATATTCTTGTCAAAAGTAATCACTCCGTCCCTGCTGATACAAAATACATTAATACATTACTGAGCTTCGGAGAGTTTATTTGCTTGCAGTGAAATCTCTCAGGAAGTATTTTTAATAAGGCCTGAGCAGCCATCAGTGCCAGCCATGGGGAGGTTTTAAGATATGTGTCATTTTATTGATAACTTTATTCTGAGGTAATTATTTCAAAGAATGGGGTGGGGTGGGGTGGGGGGGGATTCCATCCATTCCTGCACGGCTTTCCTCTCGAGTGCCACAGGTCTGTGTGATGCCGAGCAGCTGTTTGCTCTCCCTGTGCGGTAAATCTCTGCAGCATGGAGAAAGCGCAGGCCCCCGCTTTAAAACCCTCGATCTCCCTGATTAAGAGGATGATGGATGGAAAGGCTGCCGCCGGTGCCAGCGGGACGGTGGGGAATGAGCGATCGAGAACTGGCAGTCACCCTCCTTCAAAGACCCGTCTACCCTCCCGAAAGTCCCGGGATCCCTGTGTCTCCCGGCTGGAGTCCCCCCGTCTTCTGCTCGCCCCCCTCCAACCAACCCCTCCCCCTCCTCCCTGTCCTGCTCCTGCCAGGAATGAAGCATCCAGGGCAGGCCCCATCTCCCCAGCGCAGACTGAGTCACCGACCTCAGCGGCAAGGCGATGGGCATCACTCTGCCTGCGCACCCCGGCAAACAATCGAGCTAATTTACTCGAGCTGGTTGGGGAGGGAGCGCTGATTAGTCCACCAGGAGGGGTGCGACGAGGCCTTTGTTCCCGCTCCTCCTCGGAGCGGCGGGACACCCCGTTCCCCTGGTCGTCCTCTAATAAATCAGCTCACCTGCGGGACTCATTAATATCGCGCTCACTCGTGGGGCGTCGCCGTCTGAATGTTCGTATCAGCAACCCCCCACCACACCCCCCCCCACCTCCCCTCCAGCACCCCCCGCTGGGGGTATCCTGCCTCTGCAGCAGAAATGCAACAGCCAAAAAAAAAAACTTTGCGGTGAGGAAGGTGGGGGTAACCGGTTCCTTAAAGCAGGGCAACACGCACACCACACACAATGCCAGAGACTCAAAACTCCTAGGCTTTCTTCTGCGATAGTCAAGGTGGAAAACGGTCAGTAGAATAGGAATGTGATGCATTAAAATTCTTAAAGCATGCCATTTTTTCAGGAGATCGAGTGTATGATTCAGACCATGCTACTGTGGCAAGCGTGAACTGTTAAATCAAAGGTAACGGAGAGAGAGAGAGAGAGGGAGAGAGAGCGAGTGAGGGAGTGAGCGAGCGAGCGCTGAAACGGTCCCCGGGGACCTGTGCTTCTCGCCCGCCGCCGCAGAGAGCCACACTTCTGTGCGGTTCCTGTCGAGCGCCTCCCAGACTTATGACTGCAGCTCCAAACCTCCTTAGATTAGATGGCTAAGAGGACAATTTCTCCGTAATTCACTTGTAAACAAACATAAGCCAGCGTAATTGCCTTCTCTGGCCTAATCCCTCCCCCAGCCCCGTGCTGCCTAGCCGGCGAGTGAGCTAAAGCCCCTCCCTCCATATCCACCCTCCTCGGCCTATGTGCTAGGCCTCCTTCCAGAGGCTGAGGCGAGCTCATTAGCGCCACAACCCAAGGCCACAGACGACGAAATTTCCACCTCCCCTCCCCCCATTTACCCACATGCAGACAGACAGATTTGCGCTGTCCATCAAAAAATGTAGATGCATTCCATTGTCTGTCGACTGGGGATGGGAATAAAGCTACCTCTTGCAGTATTCCTCTTAAGGTCAAAGTAGGGTTTTTTTTGGTGCTTTCTGATTCACTGGATTGCAACAACTGATTTTATCTCTTATTATGAACCTGTTTTTTTTGGAGTGGTTCTTGGATCCCTGGGGTTGTCACAGCCTTGCAGCAACATCGAGCGCTGGTGACTGAGGCAGAACATAGGGCACCATGTGTATGGCGGGGAGGGTGAGAGATGTACAGCATATGAGAGAGCTGGGAGCCAGCCGTGCAATGCTCACACTGTTCATGACACCTTTGGGCCACAGTCACGGTGTTCAGAGCCGCCGTCATCGAGACATGCGCTCCTGACAGTGGGGGGGAGCGGCCTTAGCATCCCGGTGGCCCGACCTGTGAACAAGATGGAGGCTCTCTGTGTGCTGCGCGGCGTCCAACAGGGGTCCAGAAAATGTAGTAGATTCCTGTGTTAAATATAGCCAAATCATATGTAGCCTGTCTGATAAGAGTTTTTCATTCTGTAAAAAATTATCATTACACTACATTACATTCATTTAGCAGATGCTCTTATCCCAAACGACCAACATTCCCAGACCAGGAAGTGAGTTCCATTCAAGCCCTACCACAAGTTAACTTGTGCAACCTGACTAGACAAGGGAAGCCAAGTATACTACCATACATCAGTCACTAGATCACAGGATCCAAAAACACATTGCAATACTACACTTAAAACAAACAGCAAGTAATACAAGTAGCAGGTATTAGGAAGTGGGGATTGAGGTGGAGCTGAGATACAGTCTGAAGAGGTTGCTCTTCAGTCTGCGTCGGAAGATGGCGGACTTTGTTTTCCACATGAACCCCTGCTGATCTGATGCAGATCACTGGAGTGATTGTACTCCTAAGTCTCTAGCGAGCTCCTTTTGTATCACAAAAATCAAACAATGCGATGAGGAAACGGGATGACTTGGATCTCGCTGCAGGACTGTGCAAATGATGCGTCCTTTGTTTATTTCGGGATGGGGGCGCCTTTGATGGTGGGTGTTGTCAGCTCATTCCAAGCTCTGCTGAGCTCATCTTTGTTTGGCACCTCGGATTGAAAATGGGTTGAAGCATGGTCTTTATTTTTCTGTCTCATTATCCCTGGTATTAAAGCCAAAAACCTGCTCATAAAGTATGACAAAGCCAGTACCTTTTACGTGTTGTGTTTTAGTGGGCAGAAGGGTAAGCCTGCAATATAAACAGCAAAACATGTCGGCTTTGTAAGATAATAATGATGGGTCGTTCGATGTTTGGTTCAGAGAAAACTTGTGGTAGCAAAAGGATTAAATCCCGCCCTTTTGTGTTAGGTGGTGACACAACGCAAAATACGAGGGAAAGCACACCAGTGTAGTTGTGACTGAGTTCCAATATGTCACTTCGCCTCGAGGATGTTTGAGAAAACAGGCTTACACGCCGGATTTTAAAAAGCTCTTTTTGAATGCCACTCTGAATCCACCGGCCCTCTAAGCGATGAATCAGAAGATGTGGGATTAGGCATAACATGCAGGATCAGAAGTCTAATATAACGGAGGATGCAGGCAATCCATCATAGAGACGCCAATGGTAAAATGATTACCCGATTACAGCTAAAGAATGCCTTTTGCTTCGGTATCAAATGCCTTTAAGTTATTATCTATTAGCTTAACAGGCACTCTTATCCAGTGTGACTAACATATTTCAGTGTTTTCTTATTATTTATTTACGTATCTGAAGATTGATTGATGAAATGTGGGTTAAGCATGTAAGGGTACAACAGTAGCTGTGCCTCAGCAAGGAATCAAACCTGCAAGCTTTGTGTAACATGCCCTGCTCCCTTCACCACTTCACCACACTAAACATGGAAAATCTGGTCTGAAAATCAGGCATTTGTTCAGATCACTGCTGTTGATAATCCAGCACTGTGTCTAGTGCAAATGGGCATCGTCTACTGTAAGCAAAATTAACCTTGCCCTCTGAAACTAAATTAATACCGGTTGAGAGCCTTAAGTAATGCCCTTGATTCAATTTAAACAAGAGCCTCGATGATAGTTTGCAAATCAGTTGTTAAGTGGTGTTCACATCAGATATCTCAACTTTCTCACCACAGTAACTTACTGTAGGCTGGATATAGGGATATAGATGGTGAAAAAGCTCTTCAAGCTCTTTTAATCTTTTTTTGCAATTACAGAAGGAAAAGAAAAAAGTGTAGGTTCAGTCTCTGACTGCCTTCCAATCACAACAGTAGCCCCCTCATCACCACACTCCCACACACACACACACACACACACACGCAACCAACCTTGGTGTAAATGTAGGATCTCGGTTAAGCTCACACATTGAAACACACTCCCACACACATGCACACAGAATTACCCTCCAACACACACACATAGCCTTCCTAGGACCTCAGTTAAAACCCCACATACAGAAACACTCTTTCTCACACTAACGCACATAAGCGTGTGCGTGTGCAAGATCCATGCGTGCACAGTCCCCTAGGAAGAGCTGCTTCTCTCTAATCTCTCCTCCTCTGACCTACTTCTGCTGGCAGAGGAGCAGAGGAGGCGCTTGCCCCACAGCTGCCAATTAATCAAGGCGTCTTCAGGCTCCGATCGAAAATGGGGAGGGGGGTTGGGGGGGGGGGGCACAGCAGTGGGGCAGCGTTCTGCTTCCTCAGCTCCGATAACAACCCAGGCCTGCAAGGAAACGATAAAAACCCAGGCTACATAAGAAATCAGGAATATGCAGGGATAAGAGGGGACACGGGTCACAACGACATATTATTCTCCGCTGCGCTGCAGCTGTCAGGCGTCCATGTGGATCGTGGATCTCTCATGGCGGTGCTGATAGCTGGCTTTCGACTCGCTGTCCTGTGCTGTAAAGAAGAACTTTCAGTGTAGGGCCCCATTGTAGAGTAATGGATAAAAATCTGGACCCGGGTGCTGTGGAAACAAGGTTCTGCATGCCAGTCACCTGAATCAACACACGCCCTTATACAGAAGATGAGTTACATAATGCATGAGATGGAAAATGAGGAGCAAAGAGCCACTAGTTTAATCACTGGCCATCTTCTGACGCAGATTGAAGACCCACCTCTTCAGACTGCATCTGAAGAGGTGGGTCATGCTCACACTCACTGGTCTAGGAGCGTTGTTAGCCTGGTCTGACAGTGTTGCTTGTTCGAATTGAATGGATACACTTATGTTATTGTGCTAGAGGTCACTCTGGCTAAGTGTGTCTGCTAAACGCATGTAATGTAATGTGACTTCCCTAGATGAAACTGTCCGCTGTTGGTGATGCGATGTACATCCCTTGCCTCCACCTCAAATGCAGCTTCCCCAAACAGGCTCCCTTCCCTCCCATTAGTGGACCGTGAGACTGAGGATGGCACTAGCAAGCATTCTGTGTTACAGGCTGCTCGGTTCAATCCCTGCATGGGAGATCACAGACCAGCACATTTCCCTGTGACCTCATCCCTTCATTCTGTGTTTCTGCCTTTAATGACGCTGTTACTCTAGCAGCACTGCAATCCCTTTTGTGGAGCAATGAGGACTGCATGTGTTGGTAATGAATAGAGGGACTTATTGTCACATCTGAAAACTATGGCTCCTTTGCTCTCCTGGAAACATAGAAAGCCTAAGAAACTTTCCTTATTAATAAGGTACTAAAAGAACCTCTGTTATTGTTGATAAAAGATCATGTATCATGCATTATGCATAATCTTGTGTAATTGCCATATGTGATTTTTAATATATACATATTGGCTGTACTTCAAGTAATCACAGTAGAGGCCACAGCAGAGGCAAACTGCCCACTGAAATACAATACAGTAAATATTCAAGAAAGACCAAATTTAATTCCAGTTTAGTTCTGTACATTGATAAGATATGTAGAGTAATATTTATAAAAGGTTTATACAAACCAAGATAA
Source organism: Megalops cyprinoides (assembly GCF_013368585.1). NCBI lineage: Eukaryota > Metazoa > Chordata > Actinopteri > Elopiformes > Megalopidae > Megalops > Megalops cyprinoides. The sequence continues at coordinate 22,124,089 of NC_050584.1, read as the reverse complement.
GAGGACAGATTTCCAGGTGGATTTTGAACTAACATGTAGACTGGATCAACGCAGATCTTCTTTGCTTTGCAAGGGAGAAAATAATTGTCCATCTTATCTAGGATACAGTAGAGTAGTGCTGGGAGGAGGAGATTTTACGAACCTTATGATGTGTGCAGCTACCATGTGCTTGTTTGAACAAATCAAATGACTTTGATTCCACAGCAAAATGGTGTGATTGATTCAAGTCAATGAGTCACTAATAAGACGTTGTAGTTCCACCCATGTAAGGGTTCATGAAGGCTCACTCTCACATAAGCACTATAGCACTCTATGCTCTGGAAATGTGCAGCATATTACTTCTTTTACTCTTTGTCTTTGGCTTCTGTCATTTTTATATGTTCTTTAGCTGAGGTTAGTTACTATGCATACTAGTAACTTGATCAATATAAGAGTAAAAGCTCTGTAATTCTGACCTTCAAAGCAACCAACAGGTGGCCCTTGGGACACAGTATAAAGTATAAGAGTTATATTTAGGATAGTACATTTATCAGTTGAAATTAATTTGTGTGTGCAGTATGCATGTGTCAGAGGGAGAACCGGCATCTCTCAGTGGGAGATTTTTTTCACCACGATTATTGGACATGCCACTGGGGAACTCCTGGTGAGAGTAGGGCACTCAGCAGTCACAGTATGAATGTACCAAGGCTAATGATTAAGTAGCACAGTCTTAACTAGCGGGAAACTTTCTAACAGTTTCTTTGTACCCGCATGATAATATATGGCAAACCTTGTGTGGTTGGTTTGTGTTAACTGGGCCAGAGTGAGAATGATTTGTATTTCTGTGTCTAATTATAGGTGTTCCCTCTGGCCCGCGGAACGTCATGTCCATCGTGAATGAGACCTCTGTGACCCTGGAGTGGCACCCGCCCCGTGAGACTGGCGCCCGTGACGACGTCATGTACAACATTGTCTGCAAGAAGTGCCGCGCCGACCGCAAGGTGTGCTCACCCTGCGACGACAACGTGGAGTTCGTCCCTCGGCAGCTGGGCCTCACGGAGACCCGCGTCTTCATCAGCAACCTGTGGGCCCACACCCTCTACACCTTCGAGATCCAGGCCGTCAACGGGGTCACCAACAAGAGCCCCTACCCCGCCCAGCACGTGGTCATCAACATCACCACCAACCAGGCCGGTCAGCATCTCCTCTGTCCCCACCTCTTTGCTGTCCCTGTTCAGACAAATGTTCAACATGAATAATTTCTGAAGTCAACTTACTATACTGTAAGGTAACCTGGTCTCTTTCACAGGAAGTATGATTAAAGACTACTATTCCTACATCACAATTTTGTCAGAAAACATTGACACACTACCTTTGCTGTGATGTTCACATGACATAGATGGCTGCCATTTAAAATCATTTTTTGTTCATGCAGTGTTCCCTGAAAGCAAATGCTAATTTCTTTGTTGAGAGATTTAAATGAATGCATGTTTTTTTATGATATAATCCATGGGAGATTTTCTTCAAAAAAAAGTTCAATTGAACCAAAACCGAAAGACATATGGTCGTAGGCTCCACCAACAGATATGTCTGCTGTTTTGGATTTTTAATGCTACTTTATGTTTCGACATAAAACAGTTCATTGTTTGGTCTTGGTGTCTTGCCATCTGCTAGGGAACATTCTGGAGGATGCAATATACATTTTTTTCAGGCAATTTTTTTAAGGCAGAACAATACAGGGATTTAAGAAATCTTACTTGATTATTTTTATATTTGTTGACACACAAAGACCGATTTTTGCTGTGTCACAGTGTAATTCCCTTTTCTTAGGTTATATTTATATTAATGAGAGACATACTGCATACTGTAGATTCCTCATTTCAGTCACAGCTCCTGTTGCACATCCTCTTTTTGGGTAATGCCTAACATCGTCGCTATAGAATCAGGACTTTGAGAATACTGGTGTGAGGAGGCCTATCTCTGTATTAATGTCATGATTAACGTAACCACAGCCTTGCTGACATGACATCAAATAGATTGTGGGGAATTTTATCATGCCTCTAGTGGAAATACGTGCCACAGGAAAAGTCATCTGCAGCGGGTAGACCATAGGTCTACTGACAATGGGGTGCGGATGTGTCAGATGGAACAAGCGCACATATGAATCTGATTCAGCAGCCGCAATTATTCAGGCCTGACCTCAGATCAGTGGTTTGGGGGCAAAATTCTTGTGTGTCTGGTAGACTTGGCTTGATAGATGCCTTTTGCTTCAGTTACCAGTAATCACAGGGTTGGAAAGCATGTCCGCTATTTGTATCAATATGCATTCCTGCACTCCTAAAAGCTACACCCCCCCCCCCCCCCCACCACCACCACCACCCTTTCCCTAGTCCATACAGATACGTGATATGGTCTTATTGACAAAGTATTTTTAAGGGATCTCTATCTCTGCTATCAGTTTAACCCGTTTAACCATAAACATGAATATGGATCAAGTGGAACAATTACATACACATATTTTATGTCTCCGTCTTCTTTGCAGTGCAGGGTGAACTTTCTTGAGTTTGTTCAGAGTTCATAAACAAACTGCAGAGTATTATGGCACAGGAAACCCAGGGAAGATGTATGTTTGGCCTCCTGTTGCTTTCCATACTGAGCTTGCTGTTCCATGCTGAGCTTTGTGTTTTCTGGTGAATGGTGTCCATTCTCTGGACAGGCATGGGAGTTTCTTTAATGTTCAACAGAAGTAGATACTGCTAACAGCAGGCTTCCCTTCGCTTGTAATTTTATCCATTGTATACACGTGGCACAATGTAACTAATCTAATTGTAACTGGAACTTGAAACATTTAAATAGAAGCCAACTCCTCTGTTTCACTTTTGAACAGGACAGAATGCGCATGTCTCTTCCTGCCCGTAATAAAACTGCAGCAAAGTAGAAAGCACTCTTTGCAGCATATCCTCCGCCTCTGTAGTTAACCTTGATTTTGCTGATCAGCCTCTAAAAGCAGGAGAGATTAAAGTTCACTCTGACGGTCCTGGAGATCCCTCCCAAACGGGATTACACTGCATTCCTGTGTATCTATACTCAAACTTATATTAGACACATATCAGCCTGTGTGGCAAACAGCTATTCTTTCTTATATGATAAATTATTATGTATGGTATTGTAATAGTTGATTATACCTTTTATTTGTCCAGGTAGGTCAGTCCACATGATTTTCATGTATAATAGTGACCTGGGTTATAACTTAATATATTTTACAGTCAGGGTCACTAGATTACCTTGTCCTCAAAATTCAGTGCTCCTAAAAACTGTAGTGATGACAGATACAATTACAATCAAGTAAGATAAGACAGAACTGCCAGCTGGAGCTTTCCAAACCAGTTATGGAAAAAGAGAGCTGCATTTGGAAAATATGGTTCTCAAACTGCCCGATCTCGCCATCCCAGCTCAGTGTGATTATTTAAAGTTAAAGAAACAATTCAAATTGCATTTCCCAATGGTTTTCCAATACCGCAAGTCAGTTCTGACTCAAGGACAATTAAGCCTGTCAAGCTGAATGGACCAAATCTGGTGGTCTCATTTGCAGCCCAGTTATATTTACTTATTTAATAATTTAAAATCTATCATAAAGGTAAAGAGTTCAACATTAAACATGTCCAAAGAAACTGAATTACTATATTAATTCAGAGACTTGTGATTTTTTGATTGTGGCACAAAATCATAAAACATAATGGCATTTCAAGAAAAAAAAAGACTAAAATTGATCTTGAGAAAATGATGGACATTTCATCTTGAGAAAAGTATCTCAGCCTTGGATTAACCTCTGTAATCCCTTCAGGATTTTCTCTGTCTTTGGACTTCAGCGTGTACTCACATCTGAAACTTTAGTCTGTTGTTGTCAAAGCCATCTCCTTGCATCTGAGTATGGAACTTTCCATACAATTTACAGGATGAATCACACCAAGGTAGCAGTTCTTTGGTCTTTTCAAGACCACAAATTCAACATTATGCACTAGAAAATGTTGGTATATCAGTCCTCCTTTTTATTAGAAACCAATGAAAAATAAAATAGGTAAAGTCAAACTCTTTTACAGTGCTGTGCTGTAAGTGAGGCTGTAATCATAGTTGGGCTGGTGATAGGTGGGCCCTTTGCAAACTCTGACACCAGTGTTACAGTGCAGTGCTGAGGTGAGGACACAGCAGCAAATGCAGTCTTTGTGATGTCACATCAAACTAAGGTCTAAGGTCCCTGTGGTGGTGGATCATTGAAAAGTGTTGGTTTCACATGTGTCTGGGACCCAAACTCTGGTTTGGCTTTCTCATTCCAGCCATGACTAGCTTGTTGACCAACTCTTGTGGCCTGTGCTAGTTTTCTCTTGTTATCATCCATGTAGCCGACGACAAGTCCCAACGATTTGCTGCGCAAACTACTCCACACATTTGAAAGGCAACAAATACACTCACGCTCTCAACAGGAAAAAAAAGTAATTGCTGAAGAAATGCTGGAGCAGGCGGCAGCAAAACTGTTAGTCTCACCCATTATTATGATGGTTTAAAAAAAAGTGGTAAAAAGAATTCTCTGCCATGCCTGATTATTGTGATAGCTAGCCAGCTTGTGTCTGAGTGGTGGAAAAGAGGAGAAAATGAGAGAGTAAATAGCTTTTAGCTTTGATTATCAGGGAGGGCTAATAGCCTAAACTGTCCCATTTGACAGGGTAAGTACCCTGCTTGACAGAGAGATCTAAAACTGACGCCGTTATCCATTGTTAATGGTTCGACAAGTAATGAGGTGGCTGCTTTTAATTTTGTGCCACAAATGCCTGCGCCATTGTTGGCAGTTAATTGCGCCATTCTGCAGCCTCCTGACAGGGCTTTTCACTGTGGAGGCAGGACATGACATCTCTAACTGAGGTTGTCATCTTAAGGTGGTGAAGGGGAGTCCGTGGGATGAATGAAAGGGGGTACTGGTCCTCTGCTGCGCACCCCTTATGAAGCTCAAGGAAAAAAAAGTGGCTGACCTCTCTCCCTCTGAATGGTACAGTCATGGTGAGTGATCGGAGAGGCTGATATCGACCGGCAGTGACGGATTCAAAATGAATGATGGGAAACCATCCCCTGGGCCAGTAAAGAGGGTCATTAAAATTCATTCAGTACCTATTCTCAGCCAATCAGTGAAGTGTTGATTGACTGATTCTGATTGGCGAGTCACTTATGTCTCGCTGTGGAACAACTTCACAGGGAAATAGGCCTTATAGCACAGCTAGGCAACTGGAAACTCCTGTCTTTGAGGCTGCAAATGGTATTGTTTTCTTGGGACCTTTCAACTAGACAAGTAATTCTGACTCATTCACTTCATGAATCTGTCTAACCCTTGAAAACTGAAGGTAACATACAACAGCATTTTACTTCTGCAGCTTGTAAAATGCAAATAGTTTGATGATATTAATTTCGCTCTTTTTACAAATGTTGATTTATGCATGCTTATCCAGCTGCTTTGTGAATTCAAAATTTTCATTTGCAATAGGAAGAAATGTAGGTCAAGCAGTGTTAAGCACGAGGTAGGTGCTCATAGCAGAATGAATTTACAGTATGCACTGTTCAAACTGTGTTTTTTTCAGGTAGTAATTGTAAAGAAAAATCACTTCTGTGGAAAATCGAATGACATACTGTGTATAAAGGCTGAGGGATGGAAGGACTCTGAGGGAAATAGAGAGTTTGTGGGCTCACTAACAATATAGTATGTCCTGATGCATGATTAGAAACCGGTCAAGCAGTGGTCAAAGTCTATGTTCTTCCATCACCAGAAGGGAGTGAGGTAAAGAATGTGTGTGTTCTGTTACCTAAAACGTTTCCTTTCGTATTCATTTTTCCAACTGTTTTCTGTTTGCTTATGTTTTAGCTGTGAAATGGCACATCTTAACAAGACAATTGTGCTGAACGCTGTGTGAATTTCACACAGACAACATACTTTGAATCGCCACAATAATGGCTGTCAAAATCTCCACCATAAAGTGTTCCAATGCTATTTGCTGGTCTGTAGAACACAGGCACATGGAAACACAGATGTCTCATGATAAAGTTGATTTAGCAAAGGGCTGACAGCATATGAGGATTTATATTCATGTAAATGTAAAATGAAGAGCTTGGGTAAAATATGTAGGCTTGGGAAAATTGGTTGGCGCTAGCATTACTGACACAGACAGGCAGGGATGGCGCGGACGCAGTGCCAGGCCTGCTGTTTTGGCACGACTCTGGGGCTCCACGCAAAAACCCCAAACTTTTCCAACTAATTCCATTTTAGCAGTCCTCTCCATTTCCCCATTGCACTGTCAAGACAACATTTCTCAAACTTTTCCTTTTTTCTCAGGAATTGAAACCATGTGGGCCCTGATTCGGTAACACTTCGGGCCAAAGAAATTATTGAAACGGTCTGGTTTATGGGGGGATTGCGGAGAAAGAATATTGTGCCAAAACCATACGGAGCACTTTTAAAATGATTAATGTTAACCTGAACCCCCTCATAAAGAAAACTAAACTAAAATTCAATTTGTAGAGAGAAATCATCTTGCTTGTATCCATTTGTAGTTATGGCGTTATAGATTTTTACATAGCTGCATAAAGAATAATTAGTTTTTCTCAATGCAAAAAATTTGAATATATGGCAGGCGGTTAAAATTTTCATTAATTTCTCCATTCCAAAAATTCCTACAATAGATTAAAGACCTTGTATTTCCAGGCAAGATAATACCCTCTCCATGCCTTGCATTACACTCCAGCCTCCGTATGAATGCTCATGAAGACAGCAATTGATAGAGAAGCTTTTGAAAACTGATTTAAAGAGCAGAAAGTGATGTCTTCTTTTCAAGTTTGTTTACGAGTGTGAATTTCTTTGAACAATACATATTCCAGCTATTGAATCCTTTAACAATATCTATAAGAAGATTTTTGTCTTCTTCTGTTCATATGCAGTCAAGTATCTTGCCCTTGATAGATTTTTTTAATCTATTGATAGATCTACCTGTATTGGTGTCTGCAATATATAGCTTTTTCTAATAACCAGTCATGTTTGGTATCTTTTCCATCCTCTATGACTGTGTTTCCCAAACTTTTTTTTTTCTGGGGACCCACTTTTTAAAAATGACAAACCATTGTGACCCAGTTCACAATAGGCCTTATCTATGAATCGTGAGGAGTGCAGATTTGTGCATAAATGAACGTTCCTCACCATTTTTACTGCCATTTCCGCATCACATTAAACTATCTTGAACAGGTAAACCAGCCATTTTGAAGAGACATACGTTTGATAAATCACAACTTCGTTTCATGCACATGTTATTTGTTATACATATGTTAAATACTTTACAAATGAGACCAAATAAATGTATTAAAGCAGAGTTAACAGGCTATATCATTGTTTTTATTTCCTCTCATCAGTAAAACAATGTACACATTTTTAAGTACTTTATAAATGAGACAAAATAAGTGCATTCAGGCAGAGTCTTTTTTTCCCTCATATCAGTAAAAGAAAAAGAATGTACTCTTGCCTTTCATACTAGATTCAATGTTATAAGTACAATTATCAGAACAATACGAACATTCAGTGCTATCAAAAACATGCTTCTTGTTGAAGGTTTTTTGAAATGCTCATGCCTACTATCAGAACAAGTGTGCAGCTATTCAAACAGTCAATCAATCAATTCAAACAGTCAACAATCAATTTGTTAACCACATCCAGGTCCACCACAACCACCAGGTCTATTCCACGTCAAATCTCATTAGGCACATTATGTGCTATTTACCTGGCTAACCCTTTCGCACTTAACTTATTTTATGCTATGTAGCGTGCGTGTTATGGTGTGTTATGTTTTCATTAGAGTTTTTAAGCTTCTCATAGTTTTCACTGCCACATTTGCTATATTTTTTAATGTTAAATCGCTGTTTCCTCAAAGCTAAAATTAGCTAGAATATTTCCAATCTAGTTTTCTAATCACACCGGTTTTAGTATACGCGCTAAACGGCTAATCACACCAGTGTGATCGTACGTGCGAAAAAGCGTGATAGGTGGGCCATGGAAGAAATTCAGCAAATTTATTTGGCGACTCAAATAAAATCTCCTGCGACCCACCTGTGGGTTGCGACCCAGTCTTTGGGAAACCCTGCTCTATGAGGACTTTTGAATTGAGCATAGTGGAGAGTTTCTCATTAAAACTATATACAGTACAAGCACATGAAACAGAAGATCTGTGCAAGTACAAATATGGCTATTAAGAGAATTTTTTCATCTCGAGAATCTTTACATATGGTTGAAAAACATGTGGCTGATTAAATATATTTAAATAAATTAATGAATTAACAAATGAACGAAGCAAAAGAGGACTTCCATGATCACAAGGCAGTAGTTTTGGTCACCTTCACATGGTTTGGATGCAACAAAATACTTCGGCACATCACATTGAGATTGTCCTACATGACTTGCTGCACAGTGTGCGATGCATGTCTCAGTGGGGTGCACTGGACTCGGGGTTGCAAAGTTGAATCTTGGATGGTGTTGTGTCCTTAGGCATGGCACTTTCCCTAGGTTTTGATACAAAAAGTTCAGATGTGTCCACATCCACAGAAATCCAGCTGGCTCACTGAAATAAGATAAATGTTGTACTGATGGGTAATGAAATCTGCTGAACAACTGCAGCTTCACGCCCACCTCATGTAAAGTTTTTTCTTTTTTGTGAGAGTGAATTGAAACGTGAAGCTGAACAGTGTTTGCTCTTGGGGGTTCATTAACACACATGTGACTGCAGCGATCTCTCAGAGCTCCCAGATGGAAAAAAAAACACACTTAACCAGTTGGCATCTTTAAAGGAAGCAGAAATAAAGAAGGTATTAAACAACTGTTAATAATGGTTAGAGCTCATTTTTCTAAATCTGAATTAAAAAAAAGGTGCAAGCCATAAGTAATTAGTGGTGAAACCAAGACTAAGGTCTTGGAACCCATTTGGCATTGCGGCCAGCTGATCTATTATTGGAACGCTTGAATTGAGTGTTTATCGGGTTTAATTTACACAGACGTAGGTTATAGTATTGAGGAACAAAATGAACTGGGAGTGCTTTCAGCAAGGTTTGTAAAAAAAGAATTATTTGAATTATTGAACTGTTTGAATTAGGATGAGACGATTGATACAGAATGTTGATGTGTTAGTTCAAAAGCAGGTACATTCTAAACTGATAAGTCATCAGATAAGGCATGAAAATGCAAATAAAATCTGTAGTAATTTGTATCTAACAGCAATCGGCCTTTGTACTGTACATAAGGCTGCTACTATACATAGTGAAAAGCTATTTAAAGGTGTTTTCACAAAATTCTGAAAGGGATTGAAGAGGAGAAAATGGACTGAGAGGCATTAAATGAATTCACAGTCATCCCAATGACTTTGGGAGACACAAAGTCCTTGAGTTCTTTTCCTGAATATGGTAACAGATTCACAAAAGTACGACATGAAGAAGAAGAAAAAGCTCACCTTTGATGGTTTCTTCTATCTCCACTGTGTGCCTCGTTCTGTGCAGGAGACTTTGAGATGTCATTCATGGGGTTTTGACAGCCATTGCTTCAGAGCTCCAGAGCAAGGTCATCTGTCTTCACTGCACTGAGAAGGGGGGGGGGGGGTATGGGGGAGGAGAAGGCAGGCCTGGGGATCAGATGAAGACATAGGCCTGAGACGTGCACCGGTCTTGACCGGTGTTAATGGTCATGCTAATGGGTCAGTTTTTTTTTTTTGGTGCTGCCAGGGACTGAAGAGAGCTGTATGTGAACTGTGGCAGGATGGGCCGTAATTGCGACTGCCGTTCCATCCCCGCGGATAAATTGGCCCATTTACACTCCGTCCCCTGTGGGGCTGGGAGGCCCATCTGAGAGATGAAAAAGTGTCCGTTTTGAACTTGCCACATAACGGAGAAGCACGCTTTTTTTTTTATTATCACATTTCCTTCAACGTCGCAGCCATACGGCATTGCACTGTTATTCATTTTTTATGATAAAGGAAGTCAGCCGAGATAGGAGGCACAGAGGGACGCGGTTCTGGCGACGCAAACCTACGACAATGCCGCTTTGTGCCCGTACCGCGATATATTTTACCCGATGAGGAGGGAGATGTGCGATGGGTCTGACGCGAGAGCTTTACTGCTCCTCGTCTTTCCTCTTCACATCTCTGCTAACACATTTTCTCCTTGTAAAACGAGACGCAGAGCGCACACATAAAAATGCCGCAGTCGAAAAAATTGAAGCCGGGCTGATAGGGCTCCACGGCTTTGCTTTGTTGCAGGGAGCTGCAGTGCAAAGGCAGATAAAACACTTTTTTTCCTCCCCTCTCTCAGATTCATTTCAGATATTTTGCTTACTTGGACTTCACCCTCACCATTTCTGGGCACAGGTACTTGACCAGAACAATGCAACATCCCTCTCATTTAATGCTTGAACCAGTTCTGAGTCAAAGAGACATGCTATTATGGCTCAGTTAATAGTGTAGGTCACGATGAGCAATCAACTTAACTTTGGCATGGCCCTCTGAGGTTTCCTTGCACGTTTTTTTTATCATTTTGGGCTTAATCCAGGCCCCTTTTAGGACTTTCTAACATGTGACCTCTACATAAAACAGACGCATCCCTGTCACGCATCCCTAGAGCTATCTGCATGCTTCATTATATGAGTGGCCTTTCGGTGGAGTTGTTTGCCATTTCATTTCAATATTCGATGTGAAATGTTTCCCAGGCTCTTTTGTGTAAACGCAGCAAAGCCGGCCTTGGCCGTCGACAGCCCCCGTCACACAGCGAGTCACGTCTCTAACAGTGGTGAGGTCCTGCTCAGCAGAACCGCATCAGCGGCGGCTCACACAGAGATTGTGGAAAGGTTATCCTTTATCCATACATCAGTCTAGCAGTCAGTGCCCTGGCTGCTCCACAGCCAGCCCTCCCATTTCAAGTCAAAAGTTTTAATGACACTCCGGAGCTCTGTTTGTGAATCTCCCATCAAATGGCCTGAGAGGGGCATCTCTTTTTTTCCCTCACTGCAAACATTTGTAGTTCATGTTCAAGGCCCAGTGGCCCTTTGGAGCCTGCTGACAAAGGCCACGACCTGCACGTTGCAATGAGAACATCTCAGCTCCTGCCTTAAATGCTTGACCCTTCGCACCTTTGCAGAGAGTGCCACACTCAAGCCATGTTGTTATTTTATGATTGATATTAAGCACCAGTGAGAGGGAAAAAAAGTCTTTTTTTATAATCACTCTGGGGCTGTAACTCAAGGCAGCCATAATTCAATAAGAAGCATTAAGTCTGGCCCAGCGTTTGGTTTATTTTCCTAGTGAATTCAAAACCATTTTCTCTAATTGAAATTGTAATTGATTTAGCAAGCTGCAATCCTCTCTCTCCCTCTCTCTTTCTCTTTCCATGACTGACATGGTTGCAGAAGCAGGAAAAGTCTCCATGCCTCTCCGTTTAGCCAGCCAATAAACACAGCAATTATCTCCCAGCATCAGCGCCCGGCTTTTACTCTGTCCGCACATGAAATTACAAGCGGACACAACACTGTCACTTGCACAAAATTACAGCCTTACATTACAGTCTGGTTGTTTAGGCCCGCTCGCTCTCTTTTTCCCCTTTGTGTGTGTGTGTGTGTGTGTGTGTGTGTGTGTGTGTGTGTGTGTGTGTGTGTGTGTGTGTGTGTGTGTGAGCGTGAGCGTGAGCGCGCGTGGAGTGAAAGGTGGTGTGCATCAACGAGCAGCGCTGCAGTCTGATGGCAGCTGTACATTAGCGCAGTCATGTGTCACTAACGCTGCCACCATCGCTGAGCGCATCTCTGCGGTTCCCTCTCTCTTCCCCGGTCGCTGTCACATCACTGTCCCTCCCGCGCTTAAAAGCCCCTCGTCCGGTTGCCCCGCGTCCCGGCTCGATGCGGATGGGGAGCAAAATGGAGGGAGTGGTGCTGGAGCGGGAACGTGCCGTGACTGATGAATTATACAGGGTGACGGAGTTAAAAAAAGCCGCTAAATGGGCTCCTCCACAGGTTGGGGGGGACGCATGGACACTGTAAAGGCATGGGGTGCCTTTTATCATTGTTTTCCGCTCTTCTTGAGGTACAACCAGGCTGTTTCTCAGGGCGTGTCTCCTTGGAGGCTGCTCCACAGCTTTCAGGATGGAGTTCGATGTGTCACTGCATAGAACCTGATTTTGATAATCTGGTCCAGGTTCACTGCAGTCATCTTAAAGTTGGATTCATTCTGTTAGCTGCCCTGTAAAATGTGTATGTCAGTGAATACATCAAGTATGTGAGACCAATGCGAGGTGACTAAATCCTGCTCAGAGAGAGGTATTCAAGCCTCCGACAGTAGAGATTTGTATTAATGATTACTGTTAAATGCTTGTTTTATTGATTGTGTGTGCATATTTGCATGAGTGTGTATACCCATGTGTATGTCTACAATAAACAGTGTAATGCTATAATTACTCAATCTTTTTGATTCAGGCTCTGACTGAGCGCCCTGCTAAAGCGTATACGCACACAAGCTGCATTTATATGAGTTTTGTGTGTTGGTTCACACCTGCAGTCAATGCTGTAATTAAATCTAATGTGTGTCTTAATTATGTTGGTATACACATACGTCCAAAGACCTGCTGCTGCTACTGTAATTATCAACCCAGTAATCTAGGGAAATGCATGCGGTCTGAGGGGTAGATGCGGGAGCTGAATGCTAGGTAAATAAATTCTAATTCTGCGAGCTACTGTTCTTATTTAACTGACATTCGTTGTGGTGAAACGGTTCCTGGGATGACAGGGGCATTTGACTGCTGAGAATTTGATTGGGGTGCTGATTTCTTTGACACATTGGCTGGCTAACAGCAGTCCATAAACCCTTTTAATAGGTAGAGTGGGGAGAGGATGGATGAAACAGCATAAAGCATCTGCTTGCTTCTTCATCTGAAGGATTAGTGTTGTCCTTGAATGTGTGGCTTTGGGGTATGAGCAGGACTGGGGACTGAGCAAAGGGGTGTGATGGGTTGTTGCCTAACCCCCATAACGTGATACTGTTACCAAGGCACCAAGCTTTTTATTGGGATATGTCTTATACTAAACATAGTGCTGTGTTGCAATACAGAAAGGCCTCATAATGTCGGTCAGAAGGACAGGGACATCTAACATGAAAGGTAAGAGGTGTCTGGGGGGGGGTGAAAGGTTCTCTCTGTGGCCAAGGTTTGATCCCAGCCTTGTCATCAGCTGACAATGAGTGGGAGTCCACATCAGTGGAACAAAGTGGCTTCGTTCCACTGGGGATAAGGGTGTGTATATTGGCAGGGGTTGCTTGTCTCGTTGCTGTCAGGCACGCTGCAAGTTGCCTGGGTGATGTCAGCTGTATAGCGCCTATCCTCCAGTGACAGACCACTGAACAGCAGTACACTGTGTGACTTGAAGTGTGAAAAACAGCCGTTGGCTGCTTGCGAGTGTATCGAGGATGGCATTTGTCTTGCCTCAGTGCTCCTGCAGGAGTGCTAAAGTTGTGGCCTACTACGGTATGCGACTGGTGATTACAAAATAGGGTTGTATTGAGGGGGAAAAAAAAAAAAATTAAATCTAATATCTTCCTTTGGCTGCTTTTCTCATTCTGTAAGGGGTGCAATAACATTTTAGCAGAAATTTCTTGGCATATTCTTCCCGCAGTCAAATAATTCAGAAGTAAACATTGATATTTTTGAACATGCATAGGTGTATTCCTGCAGGTTTGTATAGGTGGGTGTGCCTACCTTGCCTACCTCATTGTGTGGGTGTGGTAGCGTGCTTTAGCATAGTTTATTTTAATACCAAGTCTATGAATGCATGTGCCGACTTGTGTATTAGGGTGGATATACATTTCTGTTCCTGTGGATGCATGCACACCACCCACACATGCAACTCGCATACATATAAACACATACACACACCACACACACACACGGGGGAGCAGCGAGGTCCTGTAGGAGAGGGAAGAGGATGGCCTTCGGTAAAAGCATTCATATCTGGAGGCACTTGGCGAAACAGTCCCAGGCTGATCATTTGAGCGCAAATCGCAGGAAAAAGCAATTTAAAAATCCTCCGTCTGACTGGAACAATGTGCTAGGGCCTGCCGCCCCGCGCCAGGAGCTTCCTGGTAATTGATAACGCGCTGCAAAGCCGGGCCAGCAGCGCGTAACAGAGTCAAAAAGGCAATGAGCGCAAGGTGAGGCCCGCCCAGAGTGAGTGTGCTGCTCTGTTAGGAAAACTGGCTGGGGGATGAGGGGGGTGGGGGTTCTGGTGTTGGAGGCTGGGGGAGTGTGTGTCGGGAGGGGTGTGCAATCTTTCAGACCGGTTCATCATCGCCGATGATCCGCATCGCTGGTGGAAATAAACACAGCCGAATTGAAATGGAGCAGTCCGCCGACCCGGCACAGAAACAAAATAAACCCATTGGTGGTAATAATGTGTTTATGATGTTGAATCACAGCAAAGAGGGCTGTCTTTCCTCCCTTCCCCTCTATCTGCGGCCTGTAGTCTGGCCTCCACCCCCGCCAGGAGATGATGGGCCAACAGAGATGATAGCCTGCAGGAAACAGGCCTGAAATGAGACGGCGCTGAATAGACTCAATTCATAAAACGGTTATGGCCATTCAAGACTATTGCTCCTGAGTAGAGAAGGGGCAGCAAATCAAACACACAATAAAGTGATCGCAAGGAAATTGAGCTTGATACTAAAGGGCAGTTCTGAAAGGAGGTGTTTGGTCTTTGGCATTGTTCTTTTATTTTTTATTAAGAGCATTGATATTAATCACTGGCACAGACACTCGCTCGCCCATTCAGCAAAGTTTCTCTTGCCAGAGGGTGCAGCTTATCCATTGTAAGAAGTTTGAAGATTCAGATATATTTTACTCATTTTTTTTACTATGATACCTAAGAGTAATGTGTCCAGATTTTCAGTGGGCTTCATGTCATCAGACTATAATGGGATAAACTTTCCAGCTCACACAGACTAATTACATGTGACGTGAGCAGTTGATGTGCCAGTGTTGATCCAGTAATGCGATGACATGCTGCGCTATGGTGCTAAATGGCCCGCTGTCTATGAAGCTTTGAGTGATTAGGGGTTTGAGTGATAAAGCCTTTTCTGAAATGATCAATCACTTCTTTCTATCAGTGCATGGAACCCATGATTCACACTCCTTGTTTTCTCCTCTCTGTTTCTCACCAGCTCCATCCATGGTTCCCATCATGCACCAGGTCAGTTCCACCATGAAGAGCATCACACTGTCGTGGCCACAGCCGGAACAGCCCAATGGCATCATCTTAGACTACGAGCTGAGATACTACGAGAAGGTAAGACAGCCTTGTCCTCAGTTTTAAGACAAGCTCCCAAATGAATGCTTTAAGGAGTTGTTGAAGTCTAGCTCGTCCCATTAGTTTTTGATCATTTTGACAAGTTTGCTCATTTTTAAGGGCTTCTTTGCTCCCGCTTTAATCACTGTTGAAACTCTCAGTTATTATGACACCGTGGACATAGAGAATGCCAGAATATCATAGCAGTATTTGGTAATTTTTGTATGCAGTCACAGCCGATACCCAATGTCATGGAGATACAAAAAAGGTGAAAGCAGTTTTGAGGTGAGTCTTAGATGTGAAAGGCCACAGAAATAAAATGAGGAGAATAGTCCTATTTATGAAACATTATGTTTAACATAATGCAAACTTCTGGGGTCACATTGGACAGAATGAATCATAATCTCTGAGCAACTTCAAATATAATTCTTAATCTACAGATAAAGACATTGCAACTGTAGAATTCCATGCAGCTTTAATCTGTATGTGCCTTACATAACGATATTCAACAGATTGAGGCATTTCAAACAGACCTTTCAAAGCTATTTGGTAATATATAAGTACGGCTTCGGGTGAAACATAGACTCACTTCCATAAGGATTATAAATTAATGAAAGAAACAGAAGTGTGTATGTGGGGGGGGGGGGGTCTTATGTTTCTAATTTGAAAGTAATTGAAGGAATGATTTGATTTGCTATTGGTCCTCTCACAGCTGAACATGATTGGAATTACCACATCAGATTTCATGCCGCATTCGTTGCGGTGCAGGAACAGTGATTTACATTTTGCCCTGTGGTAATTTAGAATCATTGCCAGAGAGAGGAAAGCACAATGGTAACAGAGGCTTCAGTACATGCATAATGATCGATATGCGCATGTGAATATATTCTAACTGAGATACGTATTTATACTGTATATGTATATATAGTAGTGCTGTCTAATGTGCTTGTATTTTCATCAACATACATAGATACGGGTGAGATCTGATAAGATTGCATGATGGGTTGCATGCATGATATATTTTTTTTGACATAATGCATTTAGCAGGGTTATGACGTTGTTGTGAAGGTCACCGGTTTGAGCCCGCCAAGGGAAGCGTAAACTGTACCAAAGTAATCATATTAAGCAGTGCATTTGGATCCTGTAGCAGAGTGTTTCTCAGTTTTTTTCCTCATTGTGTGTGGAAACGTAATTACCTACCACAGCCATTTGGAATGATCACCGCTTTACCTGATTTTTCCATGACTTAAAAATTGTGATGTAGTGAGGTGCACCTTCAGGCCAAACCTGGCCTGTGATTCAGCCGGGCTGGACCAGTGCACCTGAAAATGGAATGTGACCAGAGGGAGGTGGGTTTGAATCCGAGATAGGAGGGTTTAGTGAGGGATTGTACTTGACTTCCTACAAATTCCAGCTACTAAATGGCTAATAAAAAATGGAAGTCAGGTATGCTGTCCAAGATACTGGCCTCTGCTCAGCAAGGAGGCAAAGCAATATCAGGTAAAAAAAAAAAATCTGTAGTAAGCCTACCCTAACCTTGGCCAACCTTGTGTAATGTGCATCTTATGGCAAAGGAAACCCTTATACTCATTTTCCATTAGAGAGCTGGAATCAAGCTAGTACAGACTGGTGCTAAAGCTGACTGACTTGGAATAGCTCAATTGCTTTTCCACTGCATTACTAGGAATCAGAGATACATTACATGACTACACATTGAATACCGACGTCTGCTCAGACTAAGATAGTTGTGTGGACTTCATCTGCATTCCAAGACTGAGGTTTCCCCCTCAAAACTAGCCCCCTGTATTATGGCCTCTACTTCTATTTTTTGCTGCAATCAGCTCTTTCCTTTTTTTACCCCTCACTTTTTAGTTCCCATGCAATTTAGTTATGCAGCTTGCCAACTCCAGTGGTGCTAGTGGACTGAGCCGAATTGGGTCAGGACAGCAACAAAAAAGAAAAAGGTAATGGAAAACCAGCCAGAAAATGAACTGAGCGAGCTGGCCCGGTTCTGGGTCTGCAGTGGAAAAAGAGGGATAAATGAATAAGTACATCTACTTCCCCAACACTGCCACTGCCACTAAACACATCAAAGCCAGTGGGAGGATTGCTCTGGAATAACTGAGAAAGGTAATGTGACTCACCAAATGCAACATTCCTCTTATCTGGATATTTCCTGAGAAGCCAGCCATGAAAACGCTAGTTTTGATGTATGTACACTCAGAGAGAGGGAAGTTCCTCTGATGCGGAGGCATCAAGGCCTCCGCCCACACAGCTTAAAGTCATTCCTTAATTGCTTTCGAACGTGTGTTGAAATCGCTTTTTCAACTTGATAACTTGTTAATTACGTTTAACCAGCGCTTCCGACGTGAGCCAGCGGCCCGGCGCAGGGTTGCTAGGATACGGGCGTGCTCGAACGGGCTGGGATGAAAAGCCTCCTTTCAGCCAAATGCCCGTGAATCCGTTGGGCCTGCTCCCCGGGGACTCCGGTATGGCGACCGGCCCGGTCTCGCCAATTAGGTTTAATGATTGGGCTCAGCACAGAGTGGCTATGTCGGGGGGGGGGGGGGGGGGGGGCAGGACCCCACAGCACACTGCTTCTCACTCCTTCCCTGTCAGGAGCATGAAGCTGTGTGCTGTGTTTACGGCAGAGAACACGGGCGGGGGGTGGGAGCCTAATCTTTGTTTTCAAGAGCCTGCTCACATGCTCGGCAGTCAAAAGATTTGTGGTTAAATAGCATCTTCACTTCCGCCTGGAGCAAGGGTGGTTGTGTGACTGGAGCGAGCTGGATGAGATTGGGTAGGCATCGGACATTGGATACAAAATCCTGACGCGGAATAACAGCAGACCCAAGAATGTCAGGGGTTAGATGGAGTACCACACTTTGATGAAGTACTGCCAAGATATTATACACACCTGTCGCACCAGCTTCCAGTGATTGAAATTTTCCTTTAGGAACTAAATAAATACCCACCCACAGCAGCCAGTATTTCTGCTTCTCTTAGTTTGATCTCTGGTCCATTTCTGCTTTGTAAGGAGCTGTGGATTGACATGGCTCTACCCTTTACACACAAAGCCAATGGCTTTGATTAGTCCTTTGATTTGTTTGACAGTCCTACCTGAGGTGTCTCCTAATGCTTACTTCCATGACCATCCCCAGCATCCTGGCATGCAAACTTAACCGCTTGTAGGATGAATTGTAAAAAAAGCCTGCTTTCATCTCAGCAATCCGTGTACTACGGAAAAAAAAAAGTCTTTAATGTAAGGGAAACCACTTTTGTTGTGCTGTCATTTTTTGACTGCGGCAAGAAGATTGACGTATTGATACAACTAAATACACAACATCAATTAATGCTTTTGTTCAGTGTCCTGAGTGCCAGCTATGTGTGTTTTTTTGGTTTCTTGTTTCGAGAAGACTGACAAAAGGAAGGATTGTTAGGATTCCATTTCAAACCTCCAGATGTGTGAGCTAATGTGCACAAGTCCCACCAGAAGCACGGAGGTTCAGAGGAGAAAAGAGTGGGGGATCACAACATTGCTTTTCTTGTCTTTTTTTTTTTACAGAAATAGCATGCCATTATTTGAAAGTGATACCTGGTGTTTTTTGGCTCACTTCTGAAAGTGAAAATGGGTGGGTTGGCTGTTTTAGAATGCCAACACTGCGTATCCACTCGGATGTCACTCCTGACTGAGGGAACACAGTGCTCATAAATACAGTTATTTACCTGGGCTGCAGCGGTACTGCACCGCTCAACTGGCTCCCCCTCGCCTGATTGGGTGTGTGTCATCACGGGCTCCCGCATCGGGGCTTGTGAGCCCGAAATTGACCCTTTGGGGAAGGAAATGAATGCTCTGGCCTCCAGCATGAGCAGGTTAAAGCTACTCCGAGACGAGCGCTCCTCCCCAGGAACCCGATGCAGATTCACTCCTCCAATGACAGTGACACACTGTCTATGTCAAAAAGCAGGGATTAGAATTGACTTCCTGTCTTCTTTCCTCTTGGTGCGGGTGTGAGGGTCTGAGTGTATGTGGACATGTATGTGGTTGTGTGCGTGTGTGTATAGAGGACATGAGGAAGAGAGGATGTATTCCACTAATCCCAAAACCTGCAATGATCTAGTCTGTGTCCATGAAAGTCGTAATGGACGGCTCCCAGGATATTGACAGTTTGTTGACATCTCCTTCCTCCCAGCCCCTTGTGATGGAGATTTTCCTCAGGAGCTTCCATTATTGGGCTGTGCGTTTGTTTGTTATCTCATAAATTCCTCCCTGCCAGAATCCGCTGGGGATTATTGACACAAAGCATAACTCCTGAACTGTTAACCTAACCTCTTGCACAGACTGGAGACTTAGTAATTGGCAACCCAAGGTGTAAGCAGTGTGGCATATTGCTTTGTGAATTACTGCCTGACTTGAACCAATCAGACTGTGCTTTTCTGTGGAGAGTAAAGCCTATCGATTGATTGGTATCAGTCCCTTGGCAATGAAGCCCTGCTTGTGGTCAGAGTGCTGCATATAGGGCTAAATCTTAGCTGGGGCACTTCATTTGCTCAGTAGCTTTGAGCAAGACACACAGATCAAAGCAATATTATTACACTGTCACATCAAATTGTTTGCTACTTTGCAGACGGCCTTAATGAGGGTTACCCACATAGCATTTGTGCATGGCTCATTTCTTCAGCTGGATAGCAAGCACCTTTCACAAGGGTGTAAAAGCACTGTCCTGCCCTGGATTTGAACCCACAACCTCCAGGTGTCAAACCCCCCCCCGCACAACCACAACTCCACCCTCCACAACAAACCACAAGCCATAAGTCATTATCAAGGGACAGAAATGACCTGCATCTGTGAAAGAGAGAAACTCGCCCTAGAAAAAGATGTCTCACTGGCCACTGTAGCGCATGGCATGCAAGGCCAAACCTTGTCTGGGTTCGCTCCCTTTTGCTCAAAGCAGGCTGCTCTGTGTCCGGAGCGAAATGCCAGGCCCCACGCTGCCCATCTCTGGGGCAGGGGAGAGGGGACAGCAGGGCCGTGATGGGCAGGGGGGATGTCTCAAAATTGCTTATGAATACAGAGATAAGGTCAGCACCATTCGGCAGGGCTCTCTTGTCCCGCAGACAATGGAGCTGCGCCGGATTCCCCAGCGGGCCAGTAAACTGATAATGTCTGCAATTCTTGTCACAATATCCCATTATGTAGGAGTGTTTCTGCCCGTAATACACTCTCCTGCACAAGGAGGTGCGCGCCTTGCCAGGGCCAAGCAAAAACTTACGAGCCGGATAATCTCCTTATTAATCATGTTGGCCTCGTTTTTTTTTTTTTTTTTTTTTTTTGAAAGCAAGGAGCAAACAATTCAGTCCTCTTTTACTGAATTTTATTTGGTGGTGAATATGGTCTATCACAATGACACTCAATTATAAACCAGTTTGTTACTTATTGTTTGTGTGAAATGGTATCTCTGAGCATAGCAGAATTTTTCTGGAGTAAACCCATTTTAAATGTATAGAATTTATAATTTAAAAATGATAAACATTAGTGGCTTGAATGGTTCAAGTAATGCTTTACCTTTCTTTCATTGGATTTATGCTCAGCATATTTTTCAAAGTAGGAGAGAGGGCTGAAACTGCTTATTAAAAGTATCTTACAGTTCGATTACACAGCTGGAAAACTCGTTGGAAAGAATCTCCGGCATATACTGAATTTCGTTTCAAAGCTGGCAAGAAACAATGGATGCTACAAGGGGCCTGAAATAATCGCTTCCTCTGTACTTCTCTGTCTCTACCCGCCGAAAGTTCACCCCCTTTGTCCTTCACGCCCCCAGACAGGAGATACAGAGGAAATGGCTAAGTGGCACTGCGTATATCGTCTGTCACATTTGCCAGAGAGCAGAGACCAGAGAGTGCTCGGAAAGTTCACAGATCCACTCGTTCTGACCTCCTGTGGGCTCCCGGCTTCTCCCGGGTCCTCCCATATTTGCTGATGAAAGTGGAGCTGCTGGTGGTTGCAGAGGGTCAGAGGAGGAGGTAAAGGGCAGTTCAGCTGGGCAGTCCTGCCATGCAGAGATAAGCACGGCCGGACTGGAGGTGGGGGGGGGGGGGGGGGGTATGCCCCGTGTAAAATGGAATCCGCACTCTACGCCAGGTCACCGCCAATAACAAGTCACTCTCACCGGAATATTGTCATTTGCGGCAAGGGTAGGACCAGATTAACGCTATTCAAAAACAAGGCTGTGTCTCATTTTTCTCTCTCCTTTTTTATTTTATTTACTTTTCCCCAAACTCCCAGGACAGAGGAAATAACTCGCTGGGGAAAGGTCAGAGCCTCCATTAGCCATGGAGAAGCCGGGCCTTCGCCGCTGTGTCTGTTTACCGCTTCTTGGTGGGTGAACAACGGGCTGGCGGCCGCGGTCCACGTGCCTGCCCTTTATTGTAGCGGGGTGCACGGGAGAGGTGGGCGACATGCGGAGAAGGGCATTTCAATTTAAAACAAACAGCACAGGGTGGGTTATTAATGCATCAAAGACAATGCAGAGGCTGGAGCAGCCTTTATCACTCTGTCCCCCCCCCGACTCCCTCCCAACATTCGCTCGTGCTGTTTCTAAAGCACTAACATTGGCCTTCAACACAGGCACTGCACTGCAGTCTTATCAGCAAGACCTGTGAGCAATGTTGCAGCACAAAATAATCAGGCCCCTTTCTCTGCTGAACCTGTTCCTGCCTGGAAAATACCAAAGAAATGCCAGGTTCATTTGTGTTTTTTTGTTTTTTTCATCTCTTGATTTCGATTCCTGTTGTACCTGGACATGTTTCGGGTGTTTTTCCACCTTGCGCCAATGTTTGCCTGTGCCTCTTACCTCACCCTGCCCCGCGCTCCGACTCGGGGCTGCCAAAGAATGAGCAAACATTGCAAGAAAAAGCCTGAGCCTCTGTGTTTTTTCTAAGAAACGCAGACAATAAAGAGTGAAAAGGCAAGGGCGAAAGGGAGCAAGCGATCCCAAAGACGAGATTTGCGTGCCTCATCCACTCAGTGAGTGATGAAAATATCCCTCCTTTTCTGTTCTTTGTGGGCGCAGTGGGACTACCATTTTTTTTTTTTTTTCCCGAGGCCACTTTGATCTGGCGTCAACATGAGATTTTACTAATTGCTCGCACGCAAGTGAGCCTCCCTCTCATGTTTGTCTTATCTGAGCCCCCATCACGATTTTGTGTAATAAAAGAGCCAGCTCGCCAAAATGGGGCCAGGATCGACTCTGTGGAGTCATGCATTTTTGTGAAATGCGAGGTGTCATCTGAAATTTATTTCCCGCATGAGGAAGGACGTATCGAGCGAAGAAAAGTGGAGCTTTAGCATCGTAGCATGGAGCCTCAGGCACGCGCCCAATGGATAACTGACAAAGAAGGCAATGACAATAGATAATTAGTGCAAGACAAATATGGGCAGGGATGTTTTGGGTTGAGTGCTGAGGTAATGGAAGGACAGATATTAATGTACTTAGGGAAATTATGCTCTTTGAAATGGAAATCGGAAGACTATTTCAATATTTGTTTCCACGATCTGTAAATAATAAAGACGGACCGTTTCCATCACCTGTCTGCTCAGATATTAAAATTGGAACACGTCAGGCTTTGAATTCATGCCGCAGGTTGCCTGTGGGTGCTTGCAAGCCTTGTCTCATAAAAAGCAGCCTTTTCTTTTTATGATGTGCCTATTGAAGTGCCAGTGTCCAGTCTTTGGACATTTGGACAAAGGAGGACTTTGGGCTTAATAGCACCAAAATACGACCCCAGCACTGTGTGTGGAGAAAAAGCTCCAGGTCTGCCTATTGTGTTTTATTCGTGAATAGGAGACCCAGAGACAGAAGGTGGTGCTGTGGGTGGTGATGTGCCCTAGCTCTGGGATGCTGCATAGAAAGAGGGGGAATAGTCATTACTAGGGATGTAACGATACCAAAAACTAACGGTACGATAATACCACAATAAAAGGACCAAGATATGATATTTATTGCGATATTAAAAAACGAAGAAAAATGATGAATTGAAAAATGTCCTTTATTAAATAATAAATCAGCATTTTTTATTCATGTAAAATTTGTTTGTCCTTTTAACTTAAAGTGCTTCTTCTTTCTTTCTTTAAGAAAATAAAATAAAAGTAGCCAGCCATGACCTAAGCATGTGCAAAAATTGGCATGAATTGTCTTTGGCAATGAATGATTGAACTATGTATGTACAATTCAGTGTGCGGCTCCTGCCAAATCTCTCAGGGGGGCAATTGTTGCGATGATGGCTAAAGTGACCCACTGGGTAAATTAACAGCTAGCTAACTAGACATTGTCACATTGCATTGTGCAAATTAGTCAGCTAGCTAACTTGACATTGTCACGTTGCAAACAAAGCGTTAGCTACTTCGCAGCCTGCTAGTGAAGCCTTCCACTCATACCAGCTCCGCGAAAATGCCCAGTTATACGACCCTTGTAGATACTTGGTTGATGTTTAAATTTGGTCTGGGTGGTCCTAATTCTTTAGTCGCCAGTTTATCCTGATTACTACGATGACTGAACGGTATTTCTCTCAATGACATGATCGAGTTGCTCTGAGTTGAGGTAACATTAGTCATGCTGACCTTGAATGTAACAAGATCGCTGGCTGCCCCGGTGATCTCTATACCAGGTTACATATGACGAAAGCACGTTAGTGCAAGCCCACCCGGAACCCATACAGATTGCACTGCAGTGCCTGCAGTTCGAAAAAAATTGCCTTAACATGAGAGTCTATCAGAGTGATCAGGGCAATTTTCAACTAGACTGAAATCGCCTGAAAGGGTCGGTTCTCTACAGAGCACGACTTGACACTGATTGGACTTTGATATTCAGAGGTAGGACAAACTGTCTATAACAGTCACAGCTAGCCTAACACTGTGGTAAAATGTGTTAGAAAAATTTCCTCCCTTCCCCCCTTTGGTAGTGCATCACCCGACCGCCCTAAGGAAAAAAACGCAAAACAACAAAAAACCTGGTACAACTGCAAAACAAAAACAATACAATTTTCAACAAGGAGAGACAGTAGAATGCAGCTATACTAGCAAAATAATCATGTAATATCCTAAATTTCATCACAGTCCCACGATGGTATCGAGATATTTTTTTATCGATATTCATTAAAAAAATATATCGATATTCGATATATTGTTACATCCCTAGTCATTACTGTCTTCTCTGGAGACATTCTCCTAGTCCTTGGCACCAGGTCACACAAGTCTGTGTGTGTGTATGTGTTGGGGGCATGGGGCAGGAGGGGGGCATTGAGAGGTATCTAAAGCATACCAGGGAAATTTATAGAGCTTTATGCATGGTCACCTGCAGCGTGAGATTTAGTGGGTGGGGAAGCACTGATCAGCCACCTGCCAAGGCATAAGGACCACATAAGGACCATAGAACTGATCACATCTGAGAGGCTACTCTGTTCTTCTTGGAAAGCCCGCAATTGGCCAGTTGCCAACTGTCATGGCTTCTCCTCCATCCAGAAATGAGAAGGGTGAGATCTGTTAATACTAGTTTAAGATTGAACCCCCTTGAATTTTCACTTCTTCCCTCCTCCTACCAGTTACGTCAGTTCTCAGCCCCTGGTAGAAGAACTGAGAATAATAGTAGCCAGCCCCTCTGGCTACTATTATTATTATTATTATTATTATTGTTATCATTACATTGCATTACCTTACATTACTGTAATGTAATGCATTTAACAGACACTCTTATCCAGAGTGAATTACATCAGCTACAGTTTTTAAATTGTTATCCATTTATACAGCTGGATATTTTATTGAGGCAACTCTGGATTAAGTACCTTGCCCACGGGTACAGCAGCAGTGCCCTGGCAGGAAATCGAACCAGCAACCTTTCAGTTACAAGTCCTGCCCATAACCACTATGCTACACTGCCAATTATTATTATTATTATTATTATTATTATATACTGCCTTGTTGAAGCTTGAAAGCAGCATCCTTGGTACCATCAGTGTTCCTAGTGCAGGTCCCAGAACTGATGAGTTAGCAGCTTCCTCTGTGATGATCTATCAGCTCTTACCAGTGGTTTTCTTCACAGGGTGTGCATGTAGAAACCTCTGTAGCCTTTTAAAAGGAGACCACGAGGACCATTTTTTATTTAAAATGTGGTTGCTTGGTCAAGACATCTCAGTGGTTACATCACTCATGTCTGCTGTGTTTGCAGGGTGGTATAGGTGTAAGCTTGTTGCAGAACAGACCCTCTGGTAGGTAGCCATCTCTTGGGCCAACGGTATGCCTGATAGCAGAGCAGTCGACTAGCAGAGCAGAGAGGATAGCAGAGTTTTCTGGTATTATCTAGAGTGGGGGGTCTTAGCTATAAAAGAGCATAAGTCACCACTGTTTTGTGTGTTGAGTTTATCAGCCTCTTTTTTCTTGAACTGTGGGTGGACCATCATGGTGGGTCCTGTCAAGTTATAAAGATACGCACTCTGTAACACTTCGGGGTATTTGCCCTTCCTTGTGGTACCTATGTACGTGCACATTGAGATAATCATTTACTGTTTTCAATAAACCACGCTTGATTGGAACCTGTCTGAACTCAGAGATATCTGGGGCATCTGGCTTCGTTTTGCATAAGAGTGGGGGAACCACAGTCGCTTGCCACGTTAGCTTTGGCTGCGGTGGCTGTTTTACCACTGACATGCTGGAAAAAGGAAGAGAGAAAGAACAGACAAAGAGATAAGTGGCCACCTAATGGCTGGTCCTGTGTACTGTAAATGCAAAGTGTTCTGAAAGAAGGGCTGTGTGATTCTGATGTGTGAAGTTGGAGATAGTTGGGATGCTCAGCTTATGTTTCTGTGAGGTGATGTTTCTTTGTCAGCAGTCAAAATAATGGATTTTTTCCACATGTAGATTGCAATGCATGAGTTAATTTTATGATGAATATTTCCTTCATCTGTTCAAAGCTGTTATTTTAGAAATCTATAAATCGAATCGTTTTCTCAGGGAAGTGGAAGGTAACATTCTCTCTCTCTCTCTGTCTCTCTCTCTCGCTCTCTCTCACTTTATCTCTCTGTCTCTCCCTTTCACGCTTTTTAAAATAATGTGCTATATCGTACATAATAATAATGATAAAAATGATAATAATGTACATACTAAGTTGTATGTAAATTACAAAGAAACTGAAGAAAAACTGACAGTCCAAAAAAAAGGAGAAATAAGGAGAGAAATCAGTTGATGTGGAAGGAACGTGAGAGAGAACAGTTGTGGATGCATGTTTCATGTACAGTAATAGCTGAAAAAAGGTGAGATACTCAAAGGACATGATAGAAGAGTGATAAAGTGTTCTCTCTTTCCATATTGTTTTACATTTATATATTTTTTCCCCCTTCATCACAGCCAACCGTACGGACCACATCTATAAATATCTGTCACTTGAGTAGTCACTTTGTATTAAGCTGGAAGATATAGCCTGTGACATTGACATACTGTACAGATACTGGAGTCATTCTTACTGGGCTATCAGCTGCCTCCAGCACTGGGTGTTAGTGATGCTTGATTTTCTTCCTGTCATATTCAGCCTGTGTTGTCAGGATATGGCAGGGGTAACTGATTGTAAGCTCCCAGCATGCCTTGCATTGAGAAGTGACTTCCATTTCTGCCCACAGCTGAGGCTGAAGAGGCCATTCCTTTTGATTTAAAGACACACACACACACACACACACACACACACACACACACACACACACACACACACACACAACGTCATGAACAGACTCACATATGCACACACTCAGTTATACACTCATACAGTCTCATACAGTTTGTGAGATTTGCGTTCAAATAAAGGGAAAGGAAGATTTCACAGAATGATGAACAGATGATCAGGGATTGTATTGTAAACCTAATTACTGAACACAAAGGAACTGGAGCAATTATCAGCAGTGTGCATGTGAATGATCCCACTGTTTCTTTCAGCATATGCCAATTATTTTACCAATTAATGATGTGTTGATTGGACCTGAAGGCAAAGCATTCAATCTACAGTCTGAAAGCAAATAGTTTGCCCAACCTTTGGAGAGGCTCTGATGCTTTTGACATTTTCCGTTTAAGTCTCATTAGAAAAAGCCCTGGCAAGGCACATTTCTCTGATTTGATGTTGTTTATGTTTCATTACGTGTGTAGTTCCAACCCTTTTTTACACTTTACAGTAACAGCCTAAAAGCATGTCTGTTGCTTTATATACAGTTAATCAAAATTCTCTGAATAAATTAGTCTTAGTCTTCGTAATTAGTGTCTGAAGCACTTCAGACACTGCAAAATCAAGGACAATCGACTCATGCTATCTTCTATGCTAATTAGCCACAGCCTTAAAGCTGTTCTGAGAGACACAGGAACCTGCTTGCGCAGCCGACATTTCAGGCACACAAAGTGAAATTAGGGACACCTGGCCTCTATCTCCCCTCCTTCTTCCTGCCTTAATAGAATACGTTTGAAGCGGCAAAGCATCTGCACTCCCCTTGGAAACCATCTTGGGAAATCTTTTCAGATTTTACGCCGGTGTGTGGGACGTAACAGTTTACTTTGGTGAGTCGTCTCACATGGAGCCAAGGATGGTAGAACTGAGCGTAGTGGTTCCCTGTCAGAAGAATGGATTAAAGATCCAGCATCAGAGTCCATCTACAGTACTGTGCCCTCAAGTAATCTAAGACATCTGGCACTGTAAAGCACTCTTAATCCAGTAAATCCTCAAAAGCACATCCTAAGGATATGATCATTTTGACATTGCTATGATCAGGCTGACTGACATCATGGTTTGTCACAGTGATGACGTGAGGTTGTTGCTGTTTCAGGTGAGAAAGTGTTACAACATACAAAGTTACAACACACCCATCTGATGATTGATCACCTGTCTCTCTGCTTCCCCCCCTTCCTCTTCCTCTCTTCCTCTTTTCCTCCTTATCTTTCTGTCTTTCAGGACCACACAGAGTTTAATTCGTCCATCGTGAGGAGTCAGACCAACACGGCACGCCTAGACGGTCTGAGACCTGGCACCGTGTACGTGGTGCAGGTCCGCGCCAGGACTGTAGCCGGCTTCGGGAAATACAGTGGCAAGATGTGCTTCCAGACTCTGACAGATGGTGAGCACGCGTGAGCCAGGAGACATGTGATGGGGGGACGGGGGGGGGGGCGGGGGGGGGACGGGGGGGGGGCATGAGGAGAAGGTGGGGGGTGCAGGCGTGTTGTTTGGGGGGGGCCACGAATAATGAAAACTGACGCTGTGCTTGATGCACAATGCTTGGCTAATTGGCTTTCACCGAGCCCTTATGTGGCCCAAGAGCTATCCCAGCATTCTTTGCAGTGATTACTGGTTAATGTGATTAATTATCAGCCACCGGGGCTGGGATTGTTACTGCATGTTTCAACACCTGCTACACGGTCATCGCTTATGACAGCGCATTTGATGAGTTCCTCTTCTTGTTGTTTTTTTTTTTTATCTGCAGTGTATTCCCATGTGCTTGTGTAGCACTTCGCATCACATGTGCTCCTGTGTGTTTCTCGTTTTATCTGATTCAGCCAGCATTATATGATTACTCAGGAAAGGACTATCATGTGCAATATTCTGTACAACTTTAAACACTTTGTTCCTGATCAGGCAGACTTTTAAGTCAAATAATACAACGCTCCCAACACTGCAGTCATTTTTTTCCTCACTGTTTTAAAGAAAGTTCTTGTCATTTTTTTCTTCAGAGGGACGTTTTCATGAGCACGTTTAGGCAAGAACACAGTATTCTTTTTAACAAAACGCATGTTCAGTTTCCAGCTGAAGTATCCCAGACAGGCTGGTGGAGATTGGAAGTCTTGTCTGGTTGCGAGCACAATGATGAGGCCATTTGGGGATTGCATTAGAGTTCAGAACCGTGCAGTAGGACACGGTGGTTGGTCAATGTAAGAGAGATGTGCTGTCTTGCAGAAATAGCGGAAAAATCCCATAGTGCATTAATCTAATTTAATGGGATTTTTTTTTGCATGGTGCAGAGAGGTTGCTGGGCTGGTGTGCATGCCTTCCCTCACCTCTACTTCATTAAATGGTAACAGCGATGGGACCTGGCGGGATGCTTCCTTGGCAACATTGGGTCAGGGGGACCCAGGGCTGACCAGAATGAAGACATTCAGTTGGCATTTAATCGCTGTCCGGATCGAAGAAGGATTGCCTGAACTGCTAGTTGTCATGGCAATGTTAGCTATAGCCCTCCTTGGGCCAGCAGTGGATGTTTTGACATATCTTGTACTCCCTCTATTTAACACAAGTGGGTTTTGGCAATGCTAAATGCTTTAACCGGTGGAAAACCGGTTCTCAATTCATTAACAAGAAAGTGCTAAGGCCCCATTTGCTGCTGGTGAAACAGATGGGCAGATGTAATGGCATGACTCGGGTTATCATTTGAAGTCCGTGCAGAGTCCGTCCTCTGAGCTCCATTTCCTCTTTGGTTTCACCCTCACCCCCATCCACTGCAAGGAGATTTCCTGTCAAAACTCATCTGTCCTGATGTAGCCACCTGCTCTTAATTAGAGTGAATTTGAACCTGGACTGAAAACGGATAGGGGGGTCATCACCTGTGACAGTGAAATTTTGGAATGTTATTATTAGCTCCCCTGGCCTCTTGTCCCATGCTCCTCTGAAACAATGCCGCAGATGTAGGTGTGTGAAGGTGATGATGACAATGATGACGATTATGGGGGTGACAGAGACAATGATGACATGATGGCCACCTCTCCCTTAGCAAGGGAACATATGGACGGGATCCAGCGCTCGTCCATCTGGTGGAACAAGCTCCATGTATGCAGTGGTGTCGATGGGCACAGTAGCTGGTGCTGTGCTGAAACATGGCCACGCTTACGAACAGCAGTTATGGGAGGAGCACGATTTTCAGTCGGCATCTGCCCTGTTTTCACCTGATAACCACCCCCTCCATTCCCAGACAGCTCCCTCTTCCCCTCCTGTCTTCAGTGTATTTAAACTCCGTGTAGTGAAGAATTTAATGGGGAGTGAGGTGTTCTGCCTTCCCATAATGCACCTCTCTTAAATATCCAGTGAGAGAGGTGGGTAGAAGTATGGGAAGCTTGTTTTAGGTGTAGCATAGGTGCCAAAGGAGTTTATAAATACTATTTTTCCAGACATTGTTTTAAAGAGAGTATGAAAATAGCTCAGAATTTATTCATTTTGCTTTGGGTATAAATATAAACTTTTATACATAGTTTTCAAAAAGAGCTGGCTTTAATTATCTCAAAACTTATCCACTGTCCTTTTTCCATTTGATAACTTTGCTATTGATCCTCACTAAGCCAGTAGTGTTTAAAGTCTTTTCTGAAAGTTCTGCTGCATGGGAAATGGGAAGATGAGAGATATTTCCTGTTCCCAGTGTTATTAATTAATGGAAATATTGCCGGTTGCTCATGTAAAGCCTGGAGATTTGATTTGCATCCTCGTGCTTCAAAATGGCTGAGTCGTCAGCTTCATGAAAGTTTCATACTCAAACATAAAAGTGTTAAAATAATAGCTGTTTCAGTGCTCAGCAGATTGCCTGTACTAACAGTGTCAGAAAGCTACTCTATTCTCAAAGTGCATTCAGTTCAAACCTCAAAAAAAGACAGACAATGGAGAATAAAAAAAAACAATTCGCTTGTCATACATTCTACTGTTTGATTTAAAATAAAAAATAAACAGGGTTTTATTTACCCGATTTTTTGAAGATAATTTAAAGGTGGTCTTCATAGTTCACAGACTGTATGATGGTTAGTAACTACCAGAAATTATTTCCCTAATGTGAGCTGAGTCATTTTTCCACACATGTTAAATTACAAGGCAGGGCTTTTGAAAACAATTTCATTGCCACCCAGTTTTTCTAAATTACAGCTCTAGTCACCAGAGCTCCCTCTCCCTCCCTCTCTCTCCCTTTTGCCTCATTTTTACTTTGTCTTGCTTCTGTGTTTATTTTTCTCCTCTACTCTCCCCTTCATCTCTTCCCTATTCTCCTCCTCTCTCGTCTCTTTGCCATAGATGACTACAAGTCAGAGCTGAGAGAACAGCTACCCCTGATTGCCGGCTCAGCAGCAGCTGGTGTGGTCTTCATCGTGTCCCTGGTGGCCATTTCCATTGTCTGCAGCAGGTACCTGGTCCATCACCCAGCTGAAACATCATATATCACGCTTTGAGCACACGCTAATTCACCACACTTTAACATGCCTCAATATACCGAGCTCAGCCAATACCCCATCCCAGCCTTCTCTCATCCAACCTACCTATGCAGACAACCTATGCAAAATACCAAGGCTTATCATCTGCAACCAGTTTGGATAAAATTGATGTGTACAGTTGCAGTCAAGCTCTGTTTTTTGTGACAGTGGGATTTTGTGTGTCTCTCTGGCTTTGCTGTTGTAGGAAGAGAGCATACATAAAGGAAACTGTGTACAGTGACAAACTGCAGCACTACAGCACCGGCCGAGGTGAGTCCGACCGACCCCACACCCCTCCACCACTGCACATTCACAGTGTGGCTTCACTTTCAGCTTTACACCACAGCTCCCTCAATGAGCAGGCCCTTCCGACAACACCCGTACCCTCCTCACCCCAGTAGAAACCAGAGCTGTCATCTTGGTTATGTGGTCATGTTCGAAAATGATGTTTATTAACACATTTCAAATCCCTAACAATGAAACGCAAGTAGGAATTCCCTCCACTAACTGATGGCTGGGAAGCAACTTTGGTCCTGTTATAGGAAGAAGAGATATGGGCAGGCAATCAAAATTCTCGGTAATCCTGCTATAACAGGGCAAAGGGCCTCCCTCCCTCATTTGGTGCGATTTCACAATGAATCCAGCACATAAATCCATTCTGTTCCAGATCATAGAAGTGGTACTGTGTGGATGCAGTGCACAGTAAATGAACCCAGCTGTTTTTCCAATATTAGCTCAAATGTGAAAAATTATATCATCTCAGATGAGCATTGTCATGGGCATCTTTAACCATTTTGTTCATTTTGCCTGTGTAATAAAAACAAAATGTAGCAGTTTTTTTCACAAAAACAAAAAATAAAAACAGTTCTAATTACCAACAAGCAGTGAGATTAGAAACAGGGAGATTTTGTTCTCTCTTATTCTGAACTAATTACTCTTTAAAATTAGTCTGTGTTAGACATTGTTCTCCATCATCTGAATAACAAGCATACGAAAAAAGAAAAATTCACTGGTACTGAGATGTCACAATTGTCAAAACCGGTTCTTTTGTAAAAACTGCATCATCTATGTTGCCGTTTGTTATAATGAAAACTCATGGCACACTGGCATATTCAGCTTGGCATTGTGGGGCTCCACATGCGTTATTCAGGCAGACATTCAGATCAAATCATACGCAGTAATATCCCAAAGAGGGAGAGGGATAAAAGGAGAGAACGCAGACTATAAATGTTCAACGGGTCCTGCTCATTAAAATATCTTTCCCTCCGCTGAGCGGTGTGGCTGTTTGAGATTCTAATTTCAGAAACTACAGTACGAGAGCAGCGAACTAAGTTGTCGTTGGCCTTCTCAGTCTCTATCAGCTGACCTGTTTTCAGATATGTGGTAAATTCCTAAAGAAAACAGCTGGTTCCACTGTACTTCATCTCTCCTTCGCAGGGCCTGGTGACCCCAAAAAATTCTTCATTTGTATGACAAGTGGTAATTAGGATGTTTATTTCACACTAAGATAGAGAAAAATACTGCTCTGAAGCACACAACATGACACTGACTTCAAAAGATATTATGTATGCAACAGTAATAGTATGTATGAGTTATTGAAAATTGGAAGGAGAGCGTAAATTTTTCTGGTCCATGTCTCTGCCTTTAGTTCCCTTTATGACAAGCTTGTCTTGAAAATGCAAAGCCAAGGCTAATTTCCCCTCATTCATAATTTATGATGTCTTACTGAATAATGTGTAACATTTACAAGTAAGCAGTTCTCTGTGTATGTGTGCATGCATTTGTGTGTAGAGTGATATCCTTGTATGTGCTCGGCCTGCTTCAAGATGATGTGATACACATGAAATACCCTTTAACTTCGCCACACCTTTCATCGGCAATGGTTGTGGGTGCCCAGAGGAATTGTCTGTGTCAGGGGTAGACAGAGATAGTAAAAGAGAGATACAGAGAGAGCGAGAGAGAGAGAGCGAGGGCAATTCACAGTGGAAGTATCACTTCACTGGCGTAAAAAAAAGGTCTGTGGTGTAACAGCTACCCTGTCACTTCCCCCGTCCCTGTTCTGTTGGACTTTTCCGCCGCTGTGCCATGAACCTCCCTCCGTGCACCACCATAATCAAAAAACGCCCACTGGAGTGACAGGGCCAGAGGTTGCTGACGCACAGGACTGCGTAAAAGAGAGGTCGTTTGCGTCAGCGCTAAAGGATTGCGGATGGGACGTCGGGAGGGGATGGCGGTGGGCCTGATTGCTGTGGGAGACAGCTGGAGGCGGCCATGCCGATGGTGGAGTAATGAGAGCGATGGTGTCCCCACGCCTAGATCGATAGCCGGGCTCCGGAGTGGACACTGCAGCGAGGCACACATCTGCTCCCCTGCCTCTGTGCTCGGTGTCACTCCTCTGCCCGGCGTTGTGGGAATTGGCGAAAGCCTGCATCCGTTTTAGCGTCCCTGGCTGAAATATATATCGACAGCAGATATATACACCCTACCAGTTGATTGCTTCTGGCAGCTGTTAACGATCAATCTGCCGCTAGGGGTCTATCCAGATTTGTCCAATTACCAACCGTTTACCCATTGGTTCAGGGGTCATTATGTTGTCGTGCTTTTTGTCAATTTTGGAGTGCACGAAGACTACATTTAATGTTATACAGAAGGGTGTAACTGTATATCCATAACTCTCCATAACTCTTTCTCTCCCTCTCTCTCTCTCTCTCTCTCTCTCTCTGGGTGATCATTCAGTTTATTTCCACACAGAACAACAGGGCATAAAATAATAAAATATATACGGATATCCACTTTTTATCAATCAGATCTTAATAATGGCAGGGCAATAATTCTGGACATGAGGTGTGGAAGATTTGGCCTCAATGCAGAATCTGATAATATAACTGCTGGTATTGCTTTTTTCCAGAAAGCTATTATGCAATGCTGAGTGGCTATTTCTAAGCGCCTGAATGAATTTTCTAATTTGAGTCTGTATGGACTCACTTAATTGTCAATTATATTCTGGGACCCTCAGTTCACAGCAATTAGGATTCGTTAGGCTGAGCTTTCGTTCAGAACGAGGAAGAACCTGTCCTTTTGAACACTGACATCCGCATGGAATCGATCCTCCTCATTTGCCGAGGCCGCTAATGCAATAAGCTGCGCCTTATCCAGAGCACAGCTGGGAAACCCAGAGTCAGAAACAAAGACCCAAGTAGCTTTAGTGGTGCTTGAAGTGTTAAGAATCAGACACAAGCATGCTTTTCCATGCATTTGTATTCATTTGTGTCTAAACAACGTGCTCCAACGTTTTTCTGGTTTTCACTGAGCTTCCAGGTTCTGTATTTGCAGTCTATAATTGGATAAGGTGCACAGAAGGAAGCTGTGAACAAAGGGACACTGGTCTGGTCTTACATTAGATCCCTTGTCTCTTGCTGTTGCACTTGTAAACACCACTCACTCTCCACACCTATTGCAAGTCATAAGAGTAGGAAATTACTGTAAATTTTGTGCCTGATTTCCAGGTTTTCAAAAGGGAGGGAGATCAAAAATTCTGGCCAAATTACCCATAACATATCTGTCATAGTTTAATTAAAGCAATTTTAGTCGGCAATGTGAAAATGCACCACAAAAGCCATTGATAATATTTAGGTGATGCTTTCTGAGATGGTTCTGTTTTGGGGCAGCATATGTTTCAACCCACAGATACAGAGATGTATCCCATCATTCACTGCAGTGGTTCTGAGACAGTGACTAGTAGTCTGTAAGCTTCTGTCAGTGGATAAAAAACCTACCATGGTGATGACCCCAGTTATCTGATGCTAATTAGTGTGGATAAATCAGAATGAGATTTATCCTTTGATAGTGAAATGTCTAAAAGTCTCAAAAACAAATGTTATTATAATTATTCTAAAATGATATTTTCAAGAATCAAGAATCAAAGTTTATTGTCATATGCACAGTAAAGAAACAAGTTCCCTGTACAATGAAATTCTTCCTTTGCCTTCCACTTATGAGTGCCGTTAGGAACACAAGAAAACACAAGAATTTAAGAAAGAAAAAATATAAAAAAGGTCAGAGAGTGTAAGAAAAAAATAAATAAAGGATATATACATTAAATGTGCAAAAAAGGACATCATTTTGTCATTCATCAATGATCAAATTTCCATTTGTAATGCATAATGATACAGCTTTCTACTGGTGAATGAACAAATATTCTCTAAATTTTAATATTGTTGCAGAAAACAAAAAACAAGACAGAGACTAATTTAGATGCAAGAATTATTTTTGTTGTCCATGCTTTTTGAGGATTATGTTAAGCTTTGTATATTTCTAGAATCAATATTTGTTTTCAGGCGCCTGTATGGTGGAAGTGCTTGATTCCAGACTTTCATGGTGCACAGTGTGAATTAAGATTGAAGTAGCAGGGCTTTCTTGTGCTCAGACTCCTCCGTGTGTAGTTATGTGTGCTGAATTTTTGGGCATCCCACACATACACACATACACAGTGCTCAGTGCTCACTTCCCACAAGCTCTAGTCAGTGAGTCAGCCATTGCAAGCATGAGGAGTAATTTGATATTGTGTTGGTTTTATCAGTTTATGTCCGGGTCCTGCAGCGGGGAGAGAGAGGTGCTTTGGAAATTGGTTCCACGGCTATTAAAGTGAGGAGAAGCCCACAGCCGTAGGAGGAACAGCATCCATATATCCTCCCCTGACTGCTGATGTTCAGGAGCCTCTTCTGTATGATGAGGCTAAGCCCGATTCATCAAACATCT
The DNA here is from genome assembly GCF_013368585.1 of Megalops cyprinoides. Taxonomy (NCBI): domain Eukaryota; kingdom Metazoa; phylum Chordata; class Actinopteri; order Elopiformes; family Megalopidae; genus Megalops; species Megalops cyprinoides. The sequence continues at coordinate 22,087,739 of NC_050584.1, read as the reverse complement.
TTCAGCTGTAGAGACACTGTGTGGCCACCATATCTTCACTCAGCCACACACTGCACTGGGGATATGAGTTGTTTCACTGCAATCTGCAGAAAAAAAATGCACCATATTCTATTAAGACCTGATATTTAGCTCTTATATTCCATCCGTCCTCTATCTAAGATTCTCCGTTTGGTAAGAGGAAGTTCTGGTGTGGTCTGTAATCCTATGACGATGGCCGTGAACACTCTGTTTAGACATTCAATGATGTTCATAAAGAGCCCGCAAATCAGAAGAAATTGTAGTTTCAGTTATGGCAGAGAGAATTTTCAATGTGGTGTGCACTGAGCTGACTGTCTGGTCTGTGTCTAGAAATCCTGTGCATAACTGTGCATGTTTTGTATTGGGAATTGTAGGAATTAACCCTGTTTATTTCCCTCATGTTGTTTGACTAATGCAATGCTATGCTGCCTTGATGTTTTGGACTTTTAAGGGGACCTTAGGGTATTCTTCTGAAAAACGATCAATACTTGACATTAAATCATTGGACATGCAATCAGTCTTGTTAGGAATATTTTCTTGATTTATGCTTTGGCTGTCCCAACAAGCACTCTCCCCTGGGTGTATTCACCTATAGACTGACTGTTCGCCAAACTTGTAGCCAGGAGGTTGCAGGTTGGAATCCCAGCTGGGACTCTGCTGTTGAACCCTTCAGCAATGTGTTTTAACTGAGTTGCTCATCCATGTCCAATTGCATAAATATATATGTGAAAATTATGCAGGTCACTCCAGATGGGGGCATCTGTATCACAAATTAAAAAATATACTGGTAGGAATTAGTCAAGTGTAGATCCTTTTCCCGGGAGAAATGCCCTTTGTTACCCTTTGATAACCATGTGGCTAAAGTGTCTCCTTGTGGCCCTGCACCTCTTCATCATTTTAGAACTCTCTTTGAGACCAGATCTGACTAACTGCCACTCCCCCATCGGCTGCCCAACCCACTTCTCAGGCTCGCCCGGGATGAAGATCTACATCGACCCCTTCACCTACGAGGATCCTAATGAGGCGGTGCGCGAGTTCGCCAAGGAGATCGACGTGTCATGCGTGAAGATCGAGGAGGTTATTGGTGCAGGTAGGGAGGCAGGTGGGGAGGAGCTGGGTGGGGAAATTGTCCCAACATAGACAAGTGCAGTCCTTTTAAGTATCTTTTAAGCTGCATTAAGTTTGGGCAGGGGGTTTGGTGTCGTTATAAGGAGAGGGGCTTGTAACCGAAAGGTTACTGGTTCAATTCACCCCTGAGGCACTGCTGTTATACCCTTGGGCAATGTACTTAACCTGCAATTGCCTCAGTAAATATCCAGCTGTATAAATGGATAAAATTGTAATTTGCTCTGGATAAGAGTGTCCGGTAAATGACAGTAATGTAAGTATCTCTCCCTTATTAAAATGCCAATATAGCATGATCTTTTTCTTGTATCGGGAGAAATATTTTAAGAGCATAGAAAATTCAGTGTCTGGGTATGGAGCACATTTAAGCAGAATATCCACAAACTCTCACTCACACACAGCCATTGCTAAGAAGGTATTATCTGAACATACCAACTACAACATGCACATAGCCACTGTAATGCATTTAGATGGCTAAATGTTCATCACCTGTTCTCCATCAGCACCCATCTGTGTAAATGAGAATAGCTTGTGCCAGGTGTCCTAATTTCTGCGCTCTTAATGGCTGATCTTTATCCAGCAGCCTCGGAGGTTCTAACCTCCCTTTGCGGCTCAGTGGACAGGCTGCATATCACCGTAATTAGAGCGCGTGCCGCCCTGCTCGGTGTGTCAGCGCAGCTCAGTGTCCCCAGCAGCTGAACACCTTGTCTTTTGTGACTGTAGAAAAATGCACCTGCATTCAGCGAGCTGTAGAAAACCACGGACAGCCCTTGCCCCCCACCCAGTTAAACACATAGCACGCATGCCAGCAGTTTCAGCTGCATTTTAAAAGCATTGTGCTGGGGTTGGATTGGTGCGGTGCAATGTGGAAGTTGGGCGGGCCCTGGGCAGGGATAAACCTGTGTAGTGCATATGCAGTGAACAAAATGGTGAGTGTGTGCTGGCAGCAGAAACGAAGTGGAGTGATGGCTCCTGATGGCACATGGTTTTGGACCTGAGGTGTTGTACCTTGCAATTAGGCTCTTTAGCTCATTCACCACATTAAAAATCCAGCAGTTAGTATTAGAAATGAATACAATGCAATGAATGTAATGAAAGTGCAATACCAAACCAGATTGTATGCAAACTGCTTTCAGCAGATATTTCAGTGTAGTGTGACCGTGATGTGATGTGGTCTTTCTCACAGGAGAGTTTGGGGAGGTGTATAAAGGCCGGCTGAAACTGCCGGGCAAGCGCGAGCTCTACGTGGCCATCAAGACCCTGAAGGCAGGCTACTCAGAGAAGCAGAGGCGGGACTTCCTGAGTGAGGCCAGCATCATGGGCCAGTTCGATCACCCTAACATCATCCGCCTGGAGGGCGTGGTCACCAAGAGCCGGCCGGTCATGATCATCACAGAGTTCATGGAGAACGGAGCGCTGGACTCCTTCCTGAGGGTAGGTGGTTGGCCACTGGTCCTCACTCTGCCTTGTTTATTCAAGATGGTAGCCACAGTCTCACTCCTCAAATGCATCCTGTCCCTTTAAGTGACGCTTTGAAATGGAGACTATGCTGATGAATCCGTGTTTCATAATGCTGTGGATATGATAACTTTCCAGTGTAAATGGTTTTGAAGACACTGTGGTTATCACAATCTCGTGTACTGTAGCAATGCTGCTCTATTCCTGTCTCAGAGGGATGCAATTTAGCAGGACTTCTAGCTCTCTTTGAACCACTAACACTCTCCCAATCGGGGCAGAGCGCTAATTTGGTTCAATCAGAACAAAGCATAATGGAATCAGGCAGCTACGTACTGTATATGTCTGGAAGAAAAAACTGCACACCCAGGCTTGAGAAGCTTGGCCGTATGGGAAAAATAAATGTACTACACAGTATTTTTACATAGGTGCTATTGTATACATTATTATTACAGATACATTGTGAATAATCATTTGTGAAAAGACTAATTACCAGACAAAATATAAAATCAATGTGAAAACACATTTTCAAATAATTGGCAGTGAAAATGAGTTAGTAATATGCATTAGACAGGGACTGGACCCAGGTGCTTTATAACTTCTTTATATGTTTCCATGTCATGTATCCACAGCCTACCCAAGTGTTGAACCTAATCTCATCCTTATGCTTTCCTCTGTGTGATCATTATCAGAACTCTTCATAAGGAAAATGTTATTCATCTGACACAAATAAATGAATCCATTCATTTTATTCACATGCATTTTAAAGTGATATACTGTCTTAGCCTTTTCAACACAATTGCACAGGTGACAGGTGCACATCATCTATTTATAGACTCAAACCTACTTGTTTTCTGCTTTTTTCACAAAGAAAGAATTTACAGCTCTGTCAATATGCAGCCTGGTCCCTTAATCTTATGGATCGGTTCCCTCTTCACTTTGATCTAGTGCTTGTTTAAAATGTGCACTGGAAATCCTTTGAAGTTCGCTCGCAGTGCTTGTGCTAGCTGCTACATTTGACTTGTGGCCATGTCGATTTTTACTGCCCTCATGCTCGTTGATGTTTGTTCAGTTCAAAGAGTGCTATTTTCAGAGTGGCTGTTTTCTGGTGCCAACAAATTTGGGGTAGATGAGTGTTTCACAGCCAGTGCAACATACTGCTGTGCAGGTGCTCCATTGAAAAAAATGGAAAAAATAAAAACAGAACCACTGAAAAATAATAATACTGTCATCTTGATTTTTTTTTCCCTCAGAATGTATCTGTTTGTATATTTTGTGTTCACGGAGTGTGAGAGAGAAATAATTTTCAGGAATGCCACCTCAAAGGGTAGAACAGTTTTTGGCTAGGACTAGCTTATGGTATTGCTTTGGCTAGTGTGTTGCCATGGTAATTCCACCGTTGTTATATTATTGTCACATTAGTGACATAGATAACGTCACTAATGTTACAATAACACAGCTACCATGAGCCACTATATGCTTTGTAAAATCACAAATTCTGCTTGATAGCCACTGTAGCCACTGTAGCTAACAAGCAGAATTCATGATTTTACAGAACATAATTATTAAATCACTGCCTAATACTGTTCAGGGACAACATGATTCCAAGCTAAAACTCCATCTTGTAAAAATGATTAGTACCCAATCACTCCCCTAATAAGGAGATGTGACTTTTATGCATTAGTCCAAATCCCACAAGCGTATCACAACCAAAAACATTTAATCTATTTTCAAAATCTACTCAATGTAGTTAAAATATACTTAATTTTCTTTCTAAAAACATATATGCATAAACTATATGATAAGCTTCCTTTGATGCTCAGTGTGGCTTGGCAAGGAAATGGAGAAAATAATCATGGCAATCTAAAGGAAAGGTTCCTGGTACCGCATGGATTAAGGAAGAACTCCTGGGAACGAGGTGGCTGTGGCCTCTTCCATAATTTAGCACATCATTTAGAGGATACTGGAGGAATTTTGCTCGAAAATGAGCCTGCAGGTAAATGTTTCATATCAGTAAAAAGGCTGGGACCGTTATGGTGAGCTCCCAAAAAGTAGGTCATTGCAGAATGTGCTAGTATACTGGTATTTTTCATATAAAAGGTGTCAGATGCCCAGCGCAGCGACATGAAACAGATCTGCCGTTTCCTCGCCGGGGCCCTCTCTAATTTAACAAGCAAAAATGACAGAAATGCATTGGTAGTTTTTTTTTCCCCCTCAACATCGGAGCTACGTCCCACAGGACACGCGATGCAGAGAGCACAGGACTGGAAAGATACGGCACATTACTCACACGCTATAGTCAACTATACATATTCATAAGCCCTGTTTTCACAACATTAAGGAGAAAAAAAGGCACTGTAAACAGTAATCCATTCTGATGGTGTTTATTATTCCCGATCTGTGTTTATTAATTATCCAAGATTAAATACTGTAAACAAATGAATTTGTTTTACACTTTAAGCGACATAGTGAATCTCACCAATGTAACCGACTGCTCGCTGTTTACATTGTACCTTTAGATTTAATCAATGCTGTCCTTAAACTTTGACTCACAAGCACAAATACTATCCTACCAATGCAAACGTAAATTTTGTCTTAATTTTGGCATCTTAATTTGGCTTAACTGTGTCCTTTTTTAAGAAAAAAAAAGCCATTTCTGTTTGTGTGGCTACACAGTATCTATGTCAGTATCTGTATTTCCAGTTGTGATTCTTAAAGAATGAGACTGTTCTAGCTGTGGTGTCAATGGGCTGTTAATATCCAATTGTAACATTTTCATTGAACTGCTGCCTCCTCTTTCTAACCCCACAGCAAAATGACGGCCAGTTCACCGTGATCCAGCTGGTGGGAATGATGCGCGGGATCGCGGCAGGGATGAAGTACCTGGCAGAGATGAACTACGTCCACAGAGACCTGGCCGCCAGGAACATCCTGGTCAACAGCAACCTGGTGTGCAAGGTGTCCGACTTCGGGCTGTCACGCTACCTGCAGGACAACACGTCTGACCCCACCTACACCAGCTCCCTGGTGAGCCCCCCCTCCTTGCTGCTCCCGGTGATGTCTGTGGGTTAAACGTCATGACCCCCATTCATTAAGGCCTCTTGTATCATAACATATGCCTGGGAATTTAAAATGAAAATTGTAACAGGAAAGTAATGGCGTTCTACTACTATGAAATATGAAAATGGAACCTCCAGACAAAAAAAAAAATCCCAGTGCGTTGTGTTTTAATATGTATCAGTCCAGCTCTTGACATTTTGAGCAATATTGGTTAGACTCAGTTTGGGCTTCAAGTTCACAGTCATTTATCATGGCAGGTGAACCTCATGCCTTATGACACCTTGTTGAGAGAATTGATAGCTGTGTGCTTTCCCTAAGATTACAGTCTCTGATCCTTGCAGATTAATGATTGGCTTATGTGGTTGTGGAAAGGTCACCTGACCACTTGATGCGACTCCAAAGTTCAGTAAAAGAAAATATTATTTCATCACCCACACATCCTGTCACCGTCCTTTAATTCAAAAGTCTAGTAGTAAGACTAGAGTGTAACTCTGAATTTGGGCGATTCTGTTCTCCCTATGTGAGATTAATGGTAATGGACTTTGTGTCTTCCTCTTGTGAGTAAAACCTCCAAATTCACACAGAGGCTCAGCTAATGTAAGAGATATGCAAACTACCGCTGTGGGAAAATGTAAGAAAAACGTTCTTAACTTATCAGTTAACCCCCAAATCCCTCACCCTGCATAACCTTGATTGAGGTAATAGTCTTTATGACACCCTTTGTCTTGTTTTGTGGCCCATGGAGCCCTTTGAAAAGAATCATGGGTAATTCAGATTTCATGAAGATCTAAGTTGTGATCTAAGGGTGATGAGGAAATTCTGTGTTCATTTCTTTTTTAATTCTTACTCTTACTTGACTGCGCTCTCCTGATTCTAAATGCAGTTTCAGTTCTGGATGCCAGACTGTAGCCTGGTCACATGTGCTGTATCCAACCTTATGACCTTATTGTGGTTGGAATTTCGGGTCAATCTGAGAAGTCTGCAGCACGATCGGTCCATAACACTAGTCCGGGAAGCTGGTTGTGGCAGCAGAAGTCCTTGAGTCCTGAGCGTTGGCTGTTAATTACACCACGCGCCCTGTGCCCGTGCCGTGGATTACGTGCCCGGTGTTGGCAATCACAGAGCAAGGCCACCACAGTGGGCGAGGCCGGGGGAATCAAGTGAATTAATTCTCGCTGACACAGCTTGATTGAATCACACATCTGCCTCTTCCTCTGATGTATTCTCCTCTCTTTTTTTTCCACCCCCATGTTTTTTTTTCTGAATCCCATTAAACATTTATCTACCACATGCGATGCCATGGTGGCGCTGCCTTAATCTCTCTCATTTGTGCCATGGCTCAACATCAGCCACAATGCAGAGGGTGGAGTGATGTAGCGGAGGAGCTAATTGCTCTGGGTGCAGCACCAGGCTGGGGGAAGAGAGGCAGGATGGGGGGGGGGGGGCTTTGCATGCGAATGTGATTTATTCTCGCAAAAGATCGGGTCCTTCAGTGCTGCGGTGCTGTTGTCTAAGCCCCCATCCATCCTCCCCTGAATCAAGGCTGTTTGTTTTCTTCATTTCTTTTGCTCATTTATCACATGTCTCTGGGGATCAGGCAGAGAGAGGTGGTGAGGTCGTTGCTAAGGCAAACATTTGACCGGCTCCTTTCTGTGAGCTGTGAGGGCTTCATGCTGAGAGAGGTGAAGAGATGGAGTCAAAGCCCAGCTCTTAAACTGCATGTCCTCCATCATTGACCTGTGTTACGCTTAGTCAATCAATCAGTCAGTCATTAAATCAACCAATCATTCAAAGAGTCAATCAATCAATGAATCAACCACTCACCTAACAATAGAAGTCATCACAGTAGGAGCAATGAGAGGGATTGATTCAGCTTGATATCTTGATCAAAGACAGAGAGAGGTCCCTATACATTACATATCATATCTATAATAGAAGGGGTATCTAAAACATCCAAGGAATATGCTGTTCTTAAGAAAAAAAAATAAAATAAAAAATAATAAAGAAACTTTTCTAAAATCTCTAAAACCTCAGATGCACACAGTACACAGTGCTATCAGTTATTAACAGCTGCAACAGAGAAAAGCAGTCACAGGCTCTGGAGTAGAACAGGGCCTCTGTGTTGATCAGAGGTTCACTTTTCTTGTGTGGGTGGTGGGGGGGTAAGTATAAAAAAAGGTCAAAGAAATATGTTTTTTAATTTGGATTTACATATTGAGATAGTCTCTGGCTCCCACACATGCTGAGGTAAGTCCTTCCATAATACCTGAGCCCTATAGCTAAATGCCCTGCCTCCTGTTTCAACTCTTTTATCATTTTGCCAAGAAACAGGTAGCCAGCTGTCGGAGTCTATATGGTTCTAGTAGGATTAGTGCTTTGTATGCAAGGAGCTGAATTTTGAGGTCTGCTCTGTAGTTAATGGGGAGACAGTGAAGAAAAGCTCGGAAGGACACACTGCGGTGAAATATCTTTCATTTTTGTCTGTATCCTTGCAGCAGCATTCAGGTATCATTTTAGAGTGAAGAAAATACAGTGGGAAAGTGTCAGTCACAAAGACGTTGGACTAATTCATCCCTGAGGACACAGTGGCAAGACACGGGTAGCACTGTAGCATAGTGGTAAGGAGCAGGGCTCATAACCAAAAGGTTGCTGGTTCGGTTCCCCACTAGAGCACTGCTGCTGCACCCGTGGGCAAGGTACTTAACTCACAATTACCTCAGAAAATATCCAGTAAATAAATGGGTAATGTAACTTGTGTAAGTCGCTCTGGATCTGCTAAATGACAATAATGTAGTAATGCATGGATCATACATGTTCGACATCTTAGAGAGACACAGCAGCAAACATCTTAGTTTTTGTAACACCACAAAGACATTAATTACAGATGGGATGCTACATTTTTTGGTCGCAGCTTTAAGACCTAACATCTGCGCCCTGGGGGTTAGTGGAGCTTGCACCCCCCAGGAGTTCCCTGCGGTCACCACTCTTGGCCATTGACCAATGTGACTCGGTGAAGACAATTTGAGGGGGGGGGGATCTTGCAGTGTAAACAACATTGTCAGTTTCGATCAGGCCTTGGAGTCGATGCCGGAGGAAAGATAAAAGGCGAGGAGTAAAGTCCCCCCACTATTCCTCAGCTCAGCATGAAAAATGTACCTGGCTGACAAGCTGGCAGCTTCCATTACAGGACTAGCTGCTCCACTGCTGTTTCAAATAGAAAATAAAACTATTGGAGCTTGGGTGGGAGTGAGATTTGCCCTTTTCACCGAATGAGATCTGCCCTGCTTACTTTAGAACGAAAGGAGGAGACAACATTGATTTTCATTATTTGTGTGCTCTTTTAATTTTATATATATATATATATATATATATATATATATATATATATATATATATATATATATATAGATGAGCCAAAACATTATGATCACCTGCCTAATATGCTGTTGGTCCTCCGTGTGCTGCCGAAACAGCGCTGACCCGCTAAGGTATGGACTCTACAAGACTCCTGAAGGTGTCCTGTGGTATCTGGCACCAAAATGTTAGCAGTAGATCCTTCAAGTCTTGTAAGTTGCGAGGTGGAGCCGCCATTGATCGGACTTGTCGGTCCAGCACATCCCACAGATGCTCAATTGGATTGAGATCTGGAGAATTTGGAGGCCAGGACAACACCTTGAACACTTCATCATGTTCCTCAAACCATTCCCGAACAATGTGTGCAGTGTGGCAGGGCGCATTATCATGCTGAAAGAGGCCACTGCCATCAGGGAATACCATTGCCATGAAAGGGTATACCTGGTCTGCAACGATGTTTAGGTAAGTGGCACATGTGAAACTGACGTCCACATGAATGGGTTTCCCAGCAGAACATGGCCCAGAGCATCACACTCCCTCCACCGGCTTGTCATTTTTGCACAGTGCATCCTGGTGCCATCAGTTACCCAGGTAAACGGCATACACGTACACAGCCATCCACATGATCTAAAAGAAAACGGGACTCATCGGACCAGGCGACCTTCTTCCACTGCTCCAAGGTTAGACAGGGGTCATCATGGGCACTCTGACTGGTCTTTGGCTACGCAGCCCCATATGCAGCAGGGTGCTATGCACTGTGTGTTGTGACACATTCCTCCCGTAACCATCATTAAAATTTTCTATGACCTGTGCCACAGTAGACCTTCTGTCGGTTCGGACCAGATGGGATAGCCTTCGTTGCCCTCACGCATCAATGAGCCTTGGGCGCCCAACACCCTGTTGCTGGTTTGTGGTTTGTCCCTCCTCGGACCACTGTCGGTAGGTACTCACCACTGCTGACCAGGAGCACCCCACAAGCCTTGCTGTTTCAGAGATGCTCTGACCCAGTCATCTGGCCATAACAATTTGGCCAGTGATTTGTCAAAATCACTCAGGTCTTTACTCCTGCCCATTTCTCCTGCATCCAACATGTTGACTACAAGAACCGATAGTTTGCTTATCATCTAATCTACCCAGACCTTGACATGTGCCCTTGTTTGGGGATGATCAATGTTATTCGGCTCACCTGTGAGTGGTCATAATGTTTTGGCTCATCGGTGTGTATACATATATATATATATATATATATATATATATACACACACACACACTGTAGATATAGATATATCAACTTGATGTGTCGTTCATCTGCTGAACTAAGTTTCCTTGGCCCACCACTGCTTTTCTGGTCCTCAACCTTGCCCGTTTATTTGTGCTTCTTCAGAAGAGCTTGGATAGCACATCTGCAAACACCTGTCTGCCTCAGAATTTCTGCCTGTGAAAGACCTTGCTGATGCAGGATGACCACCTTGTGTCTTGTGTCTATGCTCACCCTTGTCGTGGTGTAAGATTAGCAATCTGTTCAGCAACCTCACCTTTTTAGGCTGATTCTCACCCAGTTTTACTCCCTCTACACAGGTGTAGTGTTTCAGTTAATAATTGTGGTTAAACCTGCTTATGTTGCTAATGATCACCACCTGTTTTGTTTAGTTGTTTGGTATAGTTGTTTTATCATGCATTGGAGTATATGCCTACAAAAAAGGTTTGAAGGGTCTGGAAGGTTTCGTGTTAGTTTGCCACTTTCTTTATTTAGTCTTAGTGGCACATTTCACTATTTTCAAAAGAAATGTTCGGAAATCTAAAATATGATATTTGTTATTGACACACTAATGGAGAAGATAGAAAATAACTGTTTTAAGACAAATGTTTTGTGAAAAAATGTGTGTGTATATGTATATATATAAAATGTGTGTGTGTGTATGTGTGTGTGTGTGTGTGTCTGTGGTGTGGTGTGGTGTGGTATAAAATGACCTTGCAGTCATTATTATTATTATTATTATTAGTTTGCTTCTGCCAAGTAGGATTTTAATCCATTTTTGCATCATTTTGCATTATAGTTTTTTTTGTTTTGAGGCTGGATGAAGCTACTGACCTTCAAAGGAATCATGGGATTTATGCTTACTGAACCTTCACTCTAATTGATTATTCTCAAATTAGTTCTGTTTGAGGTTCAGCATAATTATCCTGCCTCGTGAAGTGTCAAGGATAAATTTGCCAAACACCTCCTGCAGAGAAATGATCTTGGAATAGCACTGTTGGGAATACAGTGCTGGATTTCTGTAGTTTTCGCCAATGCTAATAGAATGCTCACGGTTTCAACCCCCTCAAACAAGTATTCCTCCTGCACTTGTAAGAGAAAGTTCTCTCTGAGACATTTTCTAAGACAGGTCAGTTATTAAAGAAACATCAGCATACTTGCATTCTCAGGGCATACAGTGATGTAAAGTAGCATTTAAATTAAAGTATATAACCATGCATCAAAAAAGAAGATTTATCCATATGGAATTAACCATATGTGCCTTTAGTTATCTTGCTCCCAGGACTCGTTGGGGATACAATACACCTCTATCCCAGATGGTAAACCGGGAACATGAGATTGAAGTGGTTGTGCTAACCCTACACAGTGCTGGGTAGCCTAATATTTCAATGCTGTGAAATGTTATAATATAAAGCCTGCATGGTAGAAAAGAAGCAAGGTAACCCTGCAGTCAGGTCAGCTCCAAAGCCCTTAATTGTGGCCGGTGCAACTGTAAAGCACCCTGGAGCATATATGAGAGACGGAAAGTGTGTTCAGTGACTTGACACGCCTCTGGAAATGTCATGGCTCTATGGTCAACAACTTGTTTTTGTGAAAATAAAAAGATTGCTTACAAGCCATTTTAGCTACCGTGCCCTGAACCATCTAACTGTAGAAAGGACCATTTTTCAAAATGTCTGTTTTTAAATGTGAATATGCCAGATATCAGGTAGCAATACAAGGCTGCTTGGACCTGAATTCCCATAATTGTATGTGTTTCTTGAGCTGGCCAGGTTTTCTGCCCCAGGCTGCAGCAGAAATGGAGAAAAGCAGCTGTCCTACCCAAGCCCCTGATGGCTATAGCCCCCCATGTCTCCATTCTGTGTTTCTAATTTCAGTGTACTGTGCACCTGACACTTTTCTTTCATCAAAACAAATATTCTTGGCATTACCATGCTACTGATCATCAGAATAGCTGGTGTATCTTTCCATCAGTCTCGCACGTCAGTGCAAGGAACATCCCTACACGGTGTGAGGCTTTCCCAACATTGTCAAGCCGATATGGTGATGTTGTCAGAACGTTTCTTGTCAATCAGTGATTCTGGAGGGTGGCTTAGTGGTTAGGGAGCCCTCTGAAGGCTTGCAGAGTGAAACCTGCAGAGTAGCCTTGAGCAATGTCTATATACTTTCTATAAATATCTTGTACTATGTGCTGATGGTGTGTAAGACAGTAAAGTATCTGAAAAGGAAACCAACAATGTCATTGTCACAGTAGTTTAGTTTACGTGCTTACTGGTCACAAAAATGGTGCACACTTCACCTGTGATTCGGGCATTTTATTGTTTCAGATTTCAGGTCACACAGATATAGCAAACTTTCTGTAGGACTTGGATGAGTATGTTTGCACAGTAACTCTAGACCAGCAGTGAAGCTGGTTCTCAGGCCATGGCTTTCAGAGTGTCTTAAAGAACTGCATCAATTCATCCTGTTCCACTTGGACGCATTTTCAATGGCCAGTCGTTTTCCCTTGGACTTTAAATGGCCATTGATGGACCACTTTGCCTTGCCTAAGTAAACATGTGCATGACCGCGTTCAAATGCACTTTGTTTTAAAATAGATCGAAGTTGTCGGAGAAAAGAGCTGCCTCGGCAGAACAGGTTAAAAGTTACGTATTCAAGTCCCTGCGAGGGAAAACATATTGATTGGGCCTTAACTGTACAATAAAAACAAGGATGTGAGATGGAACGTGATTGTAGCTGCTGTCCCTGGAGGTCATTTGAACTGTGCGGACAAAATTTCCCTTACGTGACAGACATGTATGAAGGTGCATTTTACTATCCATATTCATATTCAGTCATAAATAATGGAAAGCAACATTATTTGTTTAGCTTTTATATAAATATTTATGACACGATATGGAAGATACATTAACTATACAAGTCTATATTACACCCTATTCGAGACTGAGGGAAGAAGGAGTGTAACGTGCTGGATTATAGTTTCCAGTGGCGGCTGGTGAGCTGGAAACGGGAAGCTGAAACATTACCTTTAAATCTATCATTACTTTCAACCTGTTCCCCTTTATCTTCCTTGATTAACAATAAAACAAATAATTCACAGAATAATTGACACCAATCGCGTAAATGGAGTAAATGAGTATGCTCAGATTGTCTGCAGTTTGTGTGCTTGCGAAAGCTACAACGTGAGATTGTTTAATTAACAAGGATGGCATTTATCGATTTAAATTACGTTAAATGCTCATGACACATCACAGCTTTTGTGAGGTCTGTGTTCTAAATGTTATTGTTCATTGCACTCAATCTAACCTAAAAGTTTATTCTCAGTAATTTTAAATCGATCTAAATCGAACTAAATTTAGCTCAGTTTTGTAATTTGAATTTTGTAACACAAGAAAGCTATAATGTGAAACATTTCAGAGAAAGCTTTGGGATTACTTGCCACTTAATTGTTCAAATTGCTATCCTTGTTAATTAAACAACCTCATGCTGTAGCTTTCGCAGTAGCGCACAAACTACAGACAATCTGCGCTGTTTCGCGAGTATAATCATGTACTCTATTTACGCATTGCTGTCAATTATTGTGTGAATTATTTGTTTTATTGTTAATCAAGGAAGATAAAGGGGAACAGGTTGAATGTAATGATAGATTTAAAGGTAAAGTTTCAGCTTCCCCTGTTTCCAGCTCACCAGCCGCCACTGCTGTGTGTGTGTGCATGCATGTCTGCATGCACATGTGTCTTTATGCTTGTTTAACACTGGGAGGAGACAGTGCAAAATGTCTGTTTTGGATAGTAGTTCTGTGTACATTTGTGTGTGTGTGTGTGTGTGTGTGTGCAAATGTGTATTTACAACTGCATACATATGAGTATGTGCAGGTACACCTTGTTTGGTTGTATATGTGTATCCATGTACATGCATTCCTGTCTGTGTGTGTCTGTGTGCCTGTGTGTGAGTATGTGTTTGTGTGTGCGTTGCCTGGTTTCATTGCTGTGTGGAAAATGGTTGTTGTTGGACACCTGTGCTACAGATTGCCTAGCACTCACTTTCAGAGCAGATACAGCTGCTAACATACAACCCCCCCTGCCACCCAACCAAAAGGCCCTGTCACCCACAGACATTACAATGATTGCTTTTAACCTGACAGCAGCCCGACAATTCCCTGCAAAGCCCCTCCACAACCGTCAATCAAAAAGAAAGAGCCAAATACCTTCTCATTATTTATGGGCCTCTGCTGGACAGCTCCACAGTGACCCATATGTTCTAAACAAGGTGACCTTTTCGCCAGCACACGCTCCTTCCATCTCTGCTCAGAACAGACAAGCTTGCTTTTCATGTGTGGTTTTAACACCACTTCCTCCTGTAGTACTGCTTGCCATCATTTAAAATCTACCATACGTTCTTTCTGCCCCTTTGAAAAAAATCTGTTTTATCAATGAATGCTGACTCACGGCATGGAGGTGCATATGTTGTCACTCCTGGTAGCATGTTCCAGTTGACACTCACGTTATTGGTACATTACATTACATTATTGACATTTAGCAGACACTCTTATCCAGAGTGACTTATATATATTACAATTTTTAAATGTTGCTCAATTATACAGCTGGATATTTTCTAAGGCAATTCTGGGTTCAGTACCTTGCCCAAGGGTACAGCAGCAGTGCCCCAGCCGGGAATCAAACTGGCAACATTTTGGTTCCAAGCCCTGCACTTCACCACTGTGCTAAACTGCCACTCTGTTGTACTGTGCAGAACCAGATTAATCCTTCTTTTCCTTTCTATATAGAGAAACACCATCAGCAGAGCTGAAACTGAATCTGAGTGGTTTCAGAAATGTGAAGAAGAAGTCATGATCTCTCAATTCTCGAGTTTAATAAACAATTTTCATTTTAGTACAAGAAAAAGCAGTTTCATAGTAGACGGTTAAGAATGATTTTGGATTCTGGGACCTCATCTTGTATATGCTTAGTGCATCACTCCCGCTCCCTCTCTCTACCTCTCTGTCCGTCTTTCTCTTTCTCTGCCTATAATACCTATGAGGTAGATGGACCGAGGGTTATGTGTTGAGTATCTTCATCCTGCTTAACATGCATCTGCTGTCAAACCATACAGCCAGACTTCACACGGTATGTGTGGTTTTGTTCAAAAAACTAGACTCGCTTTCATTCCGCTAACACTTCTTTGCATGCCTGTGTCCCTCAGGCTACTTGACGCCCAGGAGTTATTAAAAACCCAGGCACTTTTTCATTATAAACGATATACGCTCCTCTTTTGTTTGTCTCTGCGTTTCAGCAGTTTGCTTATTAAAACTGGAATCAGGCTTCCTTCACCCCATAGCGTTAATTATTGAGGATCCGTATGCTGGCCTTAAAGCAGCCAGTCATGAAATTGTTATTACTTTCAAAGACTTGACTGGTGATGCCTCCCCTGCTGCAGACTCCTTACATGGCCCTAGCCATGGAGCTTATTTCAGCAGTATCTCAGGGCAAGGTGACACAGGAAGTGATGTCATAATGCAATCAGGACGAAGAATAAAGTTCTCCGCTTGAAGAGCTCCAACACACTACAGCGGCAACACACTTCACCAGGGTCGGCCTCTGGACCAAATGTCTCTGCACTTGCACTCGCAGCCACCCTCACGAAACAAGATATGCTGGTATCAAAAGTTAAGAAAGGACACCTGAACTTTGGTGTTCTGAAACTCTCTGCACTTTGGCATCTACACAGAGCACACATAAGCACAATAAGACCGTAAGACACTGTCCAGGTGTGCAG
The DNA here is from genome assembly GCF_013368585.1 of Megalops cyprinoides. NCBI lineage: Eukaryota > Metazoa > Chordata > Actinopteri > Elopiformes > Megalopidae > Megalops > Megalops cyprinoides. Next base: position 22,071,694 of record NC_050584.1, on the reverse strand, counting down.
CGGTACTGCAACCTAAACTCGATATTCCCATGACGTACAGGGGCAAAATGCAGAGATGTGGAAGTGTAATGTGGAGAACAGACTTTCCCGTCAGGAATTCAAACCTCATCTCAAACCTCCGGCTGTTGGTGCCGGTGCTTATAAAGGATTTGCTGCATGTAAGACGGAGATAGACGTGAGCAAGAGGTTTGGGGGTGGGGGGGGTGGTTGGGTTTGCACGCCTAACGTTCCTTTGAAACGAGGCTTATCTGAAAGTGAACACGTCGAAACTAATTGGCATGATTAAGGGAGCACACCTCCTGGATATGTACAGAAAATCACCGCGGGGTTTTCATAGGAATGCCGGGAATCTTAAACGAGTTCCTGTCAGTTCTCATGAGCGGAGCGACGCGATGCGCCAAGGGCACAGGTGCGATCTCCAATTACCGATACGGAGAGACTTTTGGGTCTATCTTTTTGTCTTTCTCCTTCATCCTGTTTTTCGCTCCACATCACACATCAAAAAAAAAAAAAAACAACAGCAAGCACAGCAGTACAGCAGAGAGGTAGACAGAAACAGATACAATTTGATCTTTAAAGGGATAGTTTTGGTTTCTGCCCTTATGGAAATGGTGTGATGTTTCATTGATAGAGAGCTGAACAGGTTTCTAAGGACAGCGCTGTGTGGTGCTAAGAGGGGGCCCTCAGCGGTTATCGTTTTAGTACTCTCCGACACCCTCCGCCCCCTAGGTTGTGCTAATTAACATGGAGCAGAATCCAGCTGGGCTCGGGGCTTTGGGTCATCATATCCCGTGTGGCACGGCATCCCTCTAAGGCGATGAGTTCGTGAGACTTAAAGGACATATGGAGGGAGAGTCCTGCATGCTGAGAAAAGCTACACCATCTTGCGGTCTGGCTCAGCCAGTGGGAAGGACTCTCTCTGACGTGGGCTGACCTACCAACTGCACACGGGTGTCTGGGCATAATTTTTTTGGACCGCACAAAGAAATGAGAAACCCCAAACTGTGATAAGACTCAGTTCTGGCAAGTCTTAGGGATGACGGAACCTCATAGCATCAGGGCTCCGTAATGCCAACAGCTGCTGAGCCAGTGGGAGCCGCACAGAAAGATCCAGCTAACCGTGCACCTGTCTCCTCTCTCTGTTTCTCTCTTTCTCCCTCTCTGTCTGTCTTTATCACTCTCTCTCTCTCTGTTTTAGGGTGGCAAGATTCCTGTCCGATGGACCGCCCCAGAGGCCATCGCCTACAGGAAGTTCACCTCTGCCAGCGACGTCTGGAGTTATGGAATCGTCATGTGGGAGGTGATGTCGTTTGGAGAGAGACCATACTGGGACATGTCCAACCAGGATGTAAGTGTTTTAGAACACACTTTTTCCTTGAAAAAGTACTTTTTTTATCTACCAAAACAGGACTATAGCACGAATAGGATCCCCATCATGGAACACAGATTTCATGGCTACTCTGCTGTGGAATTACAATATTTTTATATGCTATTTTATGCCTTCATTTCATTTGAAGATCACAGCCTGAGTACTCTTAAAAAGGTCTAAGCTGGCTGATTGCAGAGCATTCATTGTTTCCTCGCAGGGTCGTTGATTCTGATCATTCCGAGTGTTTAGTGGCATTTTGTAGGAACTGGTCTGTACTTTTTTCCTGTGTTCATTTAAAAAAAAAAAAGAAAATCTACACAATACTATCACCTCACAGCAGAAAGCCTTTAGCCAGCTGCTCCAGCCAGCTTCCTTGGAGTGTCATCCTGCCGCTCCAGCCAGCGCAGCAGATGTTCCATTCGCTGATCCTGGCTGTGGGAAGAGGAGCCTAGCAGGACTCACCCTCTCTCACATCCTGCCGTAGTTTTACACATGTGCACGCGCACACACTCACACACACACACACACACACGCACACACACACACACACACACACACTCACAGTCTCCTCTGACATGGTCGATACTTGGACAATCGCTTAAAATTGGATAGATGGTTAAATATATGCAGAGATGCTTGTATAAACCGTCCCCTAATGATTTAGAGTGTGTGACATTTTCATTTGTTGGTCATTTATTTGCACAGCTGGGATACAAGTGCTCTATCTATTATATTCAGTACATTTGACAACCCCTCCCCCTCTTCTGAAAAACAAAACAATGTGATATCGCTTGGGTTTTCCATCTTCCAATTGCCCTGACAACTTGACATAAGCCCTGATGAGAATTTACATAGTGTATATACAAACAAGTGGCCTTTCTCATCAAGAGCAGAATATACCATCAACTCAGTCTGTGGGGTCGTTGCTGCTGCACAAAGTGAGCGGTACAGAGTCTGCCATGCTCAACGCTGTGTCCACCACCATACACAAAGCATGAACAAGCACCACAGCATCACAGTAATACCCAAGGCTGTGTCCATCTCCATTCATAAAGTAACATGAGCATTACAGTATGCATAAAATGGTTGTGAAGCCAACACTGAATCTGTTAACATGTGCTATGTTACATTACATTACATTACCTTACATGCATTTCGCAGACACTCTTATCCAGAGCGGTTTCCAGCACAATAGAACATAAGTGTATCCATTCAAATTAAATGATTAACAGTGTTAGGCTAGCAACACTACCAGACCAGTGAGTGTGAACATAATGTGGTAGGGCTTGAATGGCGTTATCTTGTGCAACCTGACTAGACAACGGACGCCAAGTACACTATGATAGTCACTAGAACACTGAACCTAAAATACATCAAAATACTACACATAGGGGGAGGGGATTGAGTTGGAAACAAGATGATGATGATGATGATGTTTGATCCAGTGGATCCTGATTGGAGTCTCACTGATGTGCTCTGGAGTGTGTCTAATGCCTGTTCTTGATGGCTCAATGAAAGGAACCTGCACATCCCTATGAGTGTGTGGGCCACCGGAGAAGCTGTGTCATGGGACTCTCCTTTAATTTAACTCAGTTGTTAATGAAGGCAGGTGTAATTAAATCAGTGTACCCAGAAGGATGGTTTCCAGCCATGTCACCTTAATTTGACAGACACATAACACTACTACCTTCCACCATAGGTAGTCCTGTGGGGTTCTTGATCTATGACAGTCTGCCAATTTCAAACTGTACCATAACTTGAGCAATAACTTGAATATGATTGAATTGAATATGATAAGAAAGTCCTTGCGGCAAATTCAAAGCAAACACTCGAATGTTCAAACAAGTCCTAAAATATCTACAGGGTGCAAGTCGACAGAGACATCCAAAAGTTTAGAAAAATAACAGTGAACACACTCTGGACTGAAATTTCCTTTGTCTTTGTTTTATTTTCTTTCCCTCAGTGCATTTTCTGAATCTCTTTTCACATTCAACCATTATAACGTCTTTGCACATACAGTATGTGCTCCATGTGTAATATTGCAAGGATAAAACAAAATGGTTCCTCGTTAGAAACCAATAGGACGATGAAGCATCACTACAATATCATAATGCAAAACGACACGGGGAGAAAGCTTTGTCTTGGCTGTCTCTCGTTCTCACCTGAGACAGCCCAAAGTCCATTGGCCCTTTGTTTATTCCAGGCAACATATTGGCTGCCGCGCTCACCACCTGGATAGAGCAAAGTACACGCAAACACGGACATGCACACAACGATAAGAGTGGTGCTGATTCCGTGGAGTGTTCCCTCTTGCTCCTGTGATTTCCCTGCAGATGTTGCAGTGGAGAATGAACACAAACACCCCACAGCTATCCAAAACATAGCCTAAAGGTACTATATTTGTATTCACTCTGTGCAGATGAAAAATTAACAATTAAAACAAATGAAAAGAAAACAAATTCAAATAAGAAAAACCAAGCTACCAAGCCCCTGTGCCCAGTATGATTGATAGAGGCATTCAGACAGGGTTGTAGGAACGCAGACAGGTTCCCACTTGTGATAGTTTGACCAGCAGTTCTGATGTAAGCTGTCATGAGTATATGAATGGATCAAGCATTACATAGTAAGATGGTGACATTACGCAGACAGAATGCTGTAGGTAGCATGTAGGCTACGTAACGCTGCACCAATGCACTGCATGTAAATGCAATTACTAAAGTTTCTGGATTATTCCAGTGATGTTGACAACCTGTGGCACATTACAGATGTCTGTTTGATGATACTGCCTAAGCTCATTGTGGGCGGGACAAAGAAATTTATGTTTGCAACATATCCTCTTGTATGCTTCTGTCCCACCCCAAACGACGATAAGAAGAGCTGACATATCAGATAGCAGCGAGCCCTCTCCATCTGCCACTCTCCTGCAATCAAGCCTTCATAGTCGGGAGATTTTAACACAGATGAGCCTGAAATGACTCGCAGTTCATTAAAGTCCCCGTCTCTTTTTTTACGAGCAATCAAGCGCCGGGACGCATAAGGAGGCTCTTCTGTGTGTCTTTATAGACTCTCCCGTCTCTTTTCATTGCTTTGTGATTGACTGAAGGCTGCTTAGAGTGCTATTTGTGTCTCTGTTTGTGCAAAGTGATATCAGCAACAACAGTAGTCACCAGGGGCATACAAGTTGGCACCAAACATCCCTTTTCATAATTTTTTTAAGACATTAATTGGATAAAGCTTCACACCCATTTTTAAAACTGGAAAACAACAGTAAAAAAGGATACTTTATCATTACCTCTTTAATGAATCTTATTAATCTGCTTGTGTTGTGCTGGGAGACAGGAGTCACTAAGTACATGGTCTGTGGCATATTTAAAGGCTTATTTCATGTGCAGGACTTTCTTTATTTTTAACAGGCTGTGTTTACGGGGAGACAGACAAAGCAGGCAGAGTAGTCCCAGCAGAGAGGGCGAAATGTTGACTCGCTGCCAACAGTTCTGGTGGCAGAGCCTAACTTTGTTTTTTTTTTTCTTTTTATTGAGTGAGATAGGATCGTTAGAACGATGCGATTGTAATCCTGTTGCAGTTGGCACTTGCACTCCCCCCACAGTGCCATCTGTGCCCTTTCTGCCCGTGTTGTCTCAGCGGGGCGATGAACTCGGAAAGGCCTGGATTGATCCCTAACCCCAACCCTGCCCGTTTCGCTTTCTGCCTTTGCTCCCTCAGGTGATCAATGCCATTGAGCAGGACTACCGCCTCCCCCCACCCATGGACTGCCCAGCCGCCCTACACCAGCTCATGCTGGACTGTTGGCAGAAGGACCGCAATGCCCGGCCCAAGTTCGCGGAGATTGTCAACACGCTGGACAAGATGATACGCAACCCCACCAGCCTGAAAGCGGTGGCCACCATCACAGCGGTGTAAGGACCAGGCACTCTCATACACAAACATGCGCACAAAGAAAGAGAGAGAGACAGAGACAGAGAGAGACATTCATGGTGACTATCAAAGAAAGAGACAATCAATGTCATTTGGGGAGTTTCCATGTGTCATCTGTAGAAAGTATCTCATGCAATTAAATTTGAGCCCACATCTATGCCAACTTTCCATACAATTGATTCCTTACCAACCGAACAGTGCTTCACCCAGTATGATGTGCAAGCTTGAGAGAGGGAGAGTTAAAAGTGCGTGAGAGAAAGAAAGAGAGAGAGATAGAGAGAGAGGGGGGTACATGGTGACTATCAAAGGAAGACATCTACTGTATCAAACACTTTTCTACTCAGAGTGATTTGATCATTTATCCAGCATTGAAATCAGAGAGTGACAGAAGACATGCATGATTTTATTGATTCCATTGTTACCACTACCAAAAAAGCCAAACTCTGTAGATTCTAATATGTCTATTGTGAGTATATCTCAAAATAACTCCAGTTGCTACAGGGCATGGGTGATGCCAGCATGAACATGCTAATTCCATTAACATTGCACTTCTGCTCCCATCTTCTCCTAGGCCTTCTCAGCCCCTGCTGGACCGCTCTGTGCCGGACTTCACCACCTTCACCTCGGTGGAGGAGTGGCTGGGTGCCATCAAGATGATCCAATACAGGGACAACTTCCTGAGCTCCGGGTTCACCTCCCTGCCACTGGTGGCACAGATGACCTCAGAGTGAGTGTCGCCCCGTCACTGTCTGCTGCAGACCACCGCACCCTATGGCATCTCTGTGACCTCTACCTGGAATGTTAACTGAATACCAGTTCAACAACACACACACAGTACCAAAAAACAGAACAGTTTCATTGCTCTGTCCTGCCAAGAGATATCTTTAGATACAGCTCTATGTCTTGTTTTAATAGTGAGAAATATTTCTGTGCAATGCTTAGTAGCAGAGATTTCTCACCATATCCGTGCATATTCTGTGTTTGTAAGGAAGCCGTATCTGAATCAATGCCAGTCCAGTTTGTTGAAATAAAAACACAGTGGACACAGCAATGCAAACATGCAGAGCAGCATTTGATTAGAAAAGCCAGAGAAATAACTTCACCCGGGAGCCAAACTCGTGGGTGGGATTGGAGCTGGCTTCCTTGGTAGACAAAAGAAACTGAGAGCCGGCCCAGTACCTGTCTGTCAGATGGAGAGACACGTAATCTCAGTTCTGTTAGCCAGTCCTCCCTGGGGGCGATAGAGGGAAAAGAGGGAGAGACAGAGGAGAAAAGGGAAAAAAGGAAAATGCAGGAGATGGGAGAGAAGAAAGAGTGAGATGGACTGGCAATGTGAAAGAGAGACCGTGGAGAAGAAGAAATAGGTCTGTGATGCCTTGTCTATTACAAAAACAGAAGGAGCTGTAATCTTAATGTGGCTTCAGACAGTCTAATCTTTCTCTGGCTTCAACTATAAACAAGCCTGATTCAAACTGACTGTTTGTGGTGGCAATGACTTTGCACTGGAATTTATCATGGTCAGCACATGACGCAGTAGGATGTCAGAAAAAGATATTTACATGAAAAATGAAGAAGAAAAAACCTTCTGTGTCCTATTTTATGTAGATACATGATATTCCATTAGCAAAAGCACAATATCAATATTATCAAAGCCTGAATTGCTAATTAGAAAAGGCCTAAAGTACAGCAAAGTACTTTACAAAGTACATTACTACAAATTCATTACATTACGTACATGGGCAAGTAGTTACAGTAGTCTTGAATAGATCACATTTTTATTTTGTATGCTGCCCCTAATGCTCTACAAATACCATACTTCCACTGTATAGGTTATCCAGTCTGAGCTTTTATTGTCTTGGATTTATTGTCTTTATTGAATTGGGTCTGCATGAACTGGGGGGGGGGGGGGGGCGAAATGCCATCCGGTTCCTTCAAACTGGAGACACAGATGGAAGGCAAACACGTTTCTGCCATGAAAAAAAAGAAAAATCCGTCTGTGCTGTAAGGATAATTGAACCGCACTTCAGCACTAAAGGAAGGAAGTAATCCTTTGTGCAAACCCTGACGTGAACACGCTGTGCCCTGATGCATGAAATCCACGTGGTGGCCAGGGATTGGCTGGGTCAGCCTCGCCAAGGCGCTTTTTAAAAAGCCTGTTTAATTTGACAGAGCAGCGTGATGGTAACAGCCCCTTTCGCGAGACCAAAGGATTTAGTGTCTGGGGGTCATCAGAGTTGATCAAATAAACGGTTGGGTTCCTCCTTTCACAGTTACAAGTCGGCAACAATTCCCGACGTGCCTCGGCCAATTACAGCTTTCATTTTCGCCGGCGTGCGGGTTGTATTTGCATAAGAATGTCCGCGCCAGGTAGAAACAGTCAGCAAGTGTAGTTATATTTATCTTTTAGTTCCACCACCCCACAGTCGAACAAAAGGATATGTAAATGCACCATTCTCCAGGGGGACAAGGCTTCGGGACACACTACAACGTGCCGACTCGATGAATTTCAGACGATATTGTACCTGCCATTTGAAATGTCACGTCTGTGTGTCTTTCTTTCTTTTCTTTTTTTTTATTTGGCAGGGACCTCCTGAGGATAGGGGTGACTCTGGCAGGGCACCAAAAGAAGATTCTCAACAACATTCAGTCGATGAGGGGACAGATGACCCAGTCGCCCACTTCCTTAGCGTGACTACAGGAGGAGCTGTGCGGAAGTGACCCCTCGAGGAGCCCCAGGAAGACCCCCAAACTCACAGAGCGCACCTGGGTCGAAACAATCACCTTGATTTAACACCATGCTTGATACATATTGATTCTCGCACATCACATCACAGCCTCCCTGTCATCTACAAGGAGGAGCTACGTAGCCAGGACATGGGACATGCTAAGTGAAAAAATAAGGAAAACATATATACAAGACATATCCATGAAGATCTGTTATGGAGTATTGCTGACTTTGGGGGGTTCCTCATTCTGGGAGTTCATTCTATTTTTTTTTCAGCTGGGAACTTTGAAGAAGAAGAAGAAGAAGAAGAAGAAAAAGAAGAAGAAGAAGAAGAAGAAGAAAAGAATAACAATAAGAAACCCACAGCTACAGTTTTCTTTTGGTTCGGTTTTGTTTTTTCTCCAATGAATGCCGAAATCTTTTTCTAAATAAATTATTCTTTTTCAAGAAATAACTGCTTTGCAATGAAATCCAGGTGGATGGCATTGCCAAAGGACAGCTAAGGGTGGCTGTGGCAGGATTTCAGATCCATCTACAAAATGATATATAAATATGTATAGAAATCAATATCAAATAAATAATTTAAATAACTCTTCATATTGAAGGTGATATGTAATAAATATATGTATACTTTTCTCTGCTTGCATTTTTGGCAACTATGTGTTTAACTGGATTGCAATGGACATTTTCAACCCTGCTATGCTCTTTTTGCGTGAAAGTGATGCTTCTGTGACAGCAATGAACACATTTGCTTGGTTGAGCTCACCATGAGGGAGAATCAAAGACAATGGAGATCAACACGGATCACAACGGAATCTGTTAAAAAAAGAGGATTTACCGTGTATTACAAGACAAAGGAAAACTCTCTAGTGCTACAGCCTTTTTGAAGAAGACAATATTTAATGTGGGTTTTGTTCCATGCAGTGGTTTGTTGGTGAGCACTTACCTATGAGAACTGTTTTTTTTTTTTTTTTTGGATTTTTTTTTCCTCTTTGTGCCGAAATGCTCAGAGGTGTATATTGAAGACAGCCATTCCTACGCTGTGGCTCTCCGGTATGTATATCTATGGAATGCGCACACATGCAAAAATGCACAGACACGTGTTTATGTACACACACACACACACACACACACACATTGATTGCATGTAAATATGCACATACACACACACAAACAAACAAAGAAGCACACACATACACAGGGGAGCAGCAGGTCCTGTAACAGAGAGAGGAGAGTAAAAATTGTAAAAATGCAAAAATTCTGATGTAATAGAAATGAAATATGTATGTTATCATCACAATTTCCCTGCAAATTCTGCTGAATCTCTGAGTTTGAATCCGTTTCAGGTCAGATCCCCTGACCTGTAAGGTTGATGATATGCTGGGTTAGGAACAAAAATTAATTCACTGCTCTTCATTTTGTGTCTATTGTGTAACATCTGAAATAATCATTAAATATTAAGTTTCTTTGTATCATGTTCACGTTTGACAAATTTTAGTTCCAGAATATTTAGGCCGCCTTTGTATAATATATGCGACATTGTGACATTTGAGCCCTTGATTCAAGTTGCAGATTAAAAAAAAAAAAAAAAATCAACAACTTAACTAAGGATATCTATTTGAAGAGGTCTGGTTGCACCATTGATTGAAACCATCATTCTCTATTTCTTGAACATCTCCGATATTTCAGATATCCTGGTCATTCTTCCTGGCTCACTGTATTGTTCTGTGGTTTCAAAGATAACCATTTCACAGCTGTCAAAGATTCTAGGTCAGACTACTGCCAGGACAAGCATGCTGGTCCTTAAACGCAGGGCTGCAGAAGCAGAGTCTGTGTTGTTCATTGAACACTACAAATATGGATCATCTTGCATGTGTGGTATATTGACAGATGCCCAAAAGTCACGCTTGAAAGCTGTGAATGTAGCTACATCATCAGAAAAGTTTCTTTCCATAATCTTAAATGCAGCTCCTAGTTAGTGTGCAGATACAGGTGTGTAATTGTTATTATTGTTTTTTCCTGAGAGAATTTAGAGGAATTCATAGAAGTGGTGTGCTTAAATCCTGAAGAATCATTGTAAAATTTGCTCAGGCCTTTAAAAAATATTTATTTCTGTGATTCATTTATTATAGAAGTACTTTTTATATGGTTGTCTAGGGCTGTAGATAAAGGATAATGTGCAGTGATCATGACAAGTACAAATTTAGTAGGCAAGCCAACAAATCCTGGGACATCTCAGGTAATAAATATATGGCTCCACCTGTACAACATTTTCACAAAGTTTCAGTAACATTGTACTTAATCAGTACTACAATGAGAGCCAATCATGTTATAACCCAGGCTGTCTGATTGTAAACTGAGTTGTGTTACCTAGCAGCTTTGTGTCTTAGTCAATCGCCTTGAGTTAATATGGAAAGTTGATTGTCAGATTTTTCAAGCATCAAAATGATATCAATGGAATTACATCAAGATGCTTTTAGGAATCTTTAGCCCCATATAGAGTAAAGATCGCCTTTTTCCCTACATCCTGACACAACTGTACCAGGGCTATTAGGAAAAAATGACACACTTTCTCATATTACTCCAAAGCCACACGTGATGGACATAGTTGTCTCTAACAGCTGCGGGATGCATTTATTTTATTGTATGTTTTTTTTTTTTTTGGTTTGTGGGGCCATTGTGGGACGAGTGAGGGATGAGTTGTCGCTCTAATGAAAAAGAAGAGCCTGGTGAGGCCTGGCTCCTAATGAAGAAAGAGTGCGGGGCTCTGCCCGGTCCTGTCAGCGTGACATGCGAGTCGGAGCCGGCAGCCCCCATGGGGGCCCGGCCCAGAGCCCGCACGGCGCTGCCGCGGGGGGGAGCGCCCCCGTGACTGACAGCTCCCTGCCCTGGGAGCCCACAGACGGGGGTGGTGATGGGTTGGGGGGGTGGGCTCAGAACAGGGGAGAGTGCAGACTGACTGATGAGACAGCAAATTCACCTGCACACCTGCCGCCCGCATTCAGGGCCCCATTCATAATCACACACTTGTACACACACGAGCTCACACGAACACACACATGCCCCAACGAAACCGGAAGTGGGTAAGGTGCTTAACCAGATTTGGATAACCTGAATAATGTATAAAAATATATGTAGCATAATATGGGATACGGATGTCAATTGAGAAAATATGTATTGTATTATAAATCCCTTCCTACACCCACAGAGTTAGAGAGAGAGAGACTAGTCACGTAGTTTTCTTCACAGTCATTGGAGCATTTTTCCCAGCACTGAAGTCAGAGAGTAGCAGAATGTACGAATGACTTAATGCTGTTTTTATCAGTTCCAAGTATGTGTAAAGTCTGACTTTGGATAAATACAAAATCATAGATACCACAAGTCTTATTACCAGTTGCCATAACATTGCAGGGGAAAAATCCAAGGGCAGAGTTACAAAGTATTGTGTTTATGAGCCTGTAAACACGAGAGCAGTAACGATTGTTGTGCAGACTCACGGACCACACATACTGTGCAGGTCATGCTGGAGAAGCTGGCATTGCGTATTTACTTTGAACAATGATGGAAATCACAAGGTTTAGAGATCGTCAAGCCGGTAACCACTTGTTTTAGTAGTCCAAACAAAACTGAACAGTCATCTGCTCTGCTTGGTCTGCTGATACAATGTTGAGAATACAAGCTATCAGCTGAACTGATTGCTCTTTAAATTAAACCATGTTTATTAACTGGCCTGTGTCCAAGATGTGGGATGCCACACTGTGGGGAGTTCAATGGAAAATATGTCACCCATCTTAGCCGCCACCCCCTCAGGGAGCAAGGACATTACCGGCAGAGCTGATCTTCATGAAGCCATGTGTCGGCAGAACATTTCCGCTATCTATCCACGAGCTGCCGATCCATTTGCCGTCTATCTGTCCACCTATTCATTTTTTAATTAACACCCATGACTTCCCCTTGTGCAAAGCAATTAGCGGCCTCCTGACATGGTTCAAAATGTCCCGGGAAATATTGATCGATGCATCCGCGGCAGGGCCTTGTCCGCGACCGCGAGTTTCATCACTGTCGTAATTCAGCTTTTATCTTTTTAATTAAATTGATAAAGCCTAATGGCATACATTATCTCTTCATGATCTAGTCCAGAGATGACGAAGATTTTTAATAATAGACCAGGTTAATGACTCGAGGTGGATGGCTGCCTTTGCATGAATATCCAGACAACACAGTCACTAGAAAAATATGGTAATTGGTAATGGTATACATATTGAACACAATTAGCAATGTGATATAATAGATGGAATCAGTACAGTGATATGCACGTGTGTGTCATGTTTTTGGGCTTGACATGGCAAAGCAGAGAGATCACAAATGGTTATGTGCAAAAATTAATGAAGGCGTATTCATTTTTACTACCTTTAAAAATGATATTGTTTTGTGTAATTAAGATGTACATTGAAATGAGAATTTTGGATGTACAGATGAGAATGAAAAGATTAATTAATCCATATTATTGAAAAAAACTGCAAAATAATATTTCTGTTACAATAAAGCACTGGTATGCCTGTTCTTGTTCTCTGTAATAAGTTTTGTTTTCATTTTTAGTGAGTAGAGTACTGGGCTTATTGGACTTTATCGTAACACCAATGCTCAGATTCAGTTCAGTGAAACAGGAAATAGACTAATGCCATCGGAAAAGTGTCTTATTTTGTAGTGTTACAAAATGATGACTTGCTCACATAGAAAATGGATTCCAGCTAGTGAGTACATACATTTAAAGAAATGTGCACCTGAAAGAAGACAATTTTATTTAATAACTCAATCCTGAAAGTGATATTTTCCCCTGGAAAATAAATGACCTGAAAATGTGTACAGGGTGATTACCTCATATTATTGTGTTTACATTATTTACAATTCCTATTTCTAAGAAGTGTACAAATAAAATAACCTTAAAATAAAATCTTAATTTAAATAATTGCCTAATCTAATTTGTTTCTAAGGTAACAATTTGAATTCTGCAGCTCATTATTTCAAAACATCCAGAGCTTAATCAAAAGTAAGTCTGGGGCAGTTGTTTTTTTTTGTAAATTCATAAATACAAGATAATCTGAAAGAAAAACTCACGAGGAGACCCATCCACCTGCTAACTAACACAGGTGGACACCTAAGTGCTGCTGTGGATAACATTCGGTTCTTGATGTAAGAGCGAATGTTATCTGGTAGGCTTGTTGCTCTGTAATTATCAGGCAGTTGTTTTCAGAATATATTAGTCTGAACAGAGTTATTACAATTGGAACTGCCAAAGAAGCTTTCCATTTCATAAAAGGCTGTAGCCTTTTCCACCACTGACAGTCTGTCGTGCTTCATGGGTTCTGTGCACTGCTCCCCTGTCAAGATGTCAGTTTCCTGATGCCTATTTCCTTTTTTTTTTTAAAACTGGTTGCCAATAGCCTTGTTATGAAGTTTCAGATCCAAGACCACAAGCAGAGAAGCTCTGTTGTCTCCAGACCCATATTTGCAAGTCTGGAAGGCTTGCTGATCAATCAGCAAGCAAGACTGGAAACTACACATTTCACAGGTCAAATGGTCTTCTGTTTCAAGGACCTCTTTGACTCAAATATTGAAATGATGAACTTTTCAGGGTACCTGGCACCTTTTGTTTTCACTTTTTGTCACAACCATATAACAATAAGGAAATGTCCTCTCACAAACCTGTGTGTACTTTTGTCCCCCCCCCCCCCCCCCCCCCTTCCATTGTGTTACAGAGGACTACAGGAAACGGCAACACCCTCCCAACAGCGGACAGGACCACAGACACTGCTGTGAGACTGAGAGCACCTAGCCCCTCACTCACCGTGGATATGACCTTTGACCCCAGCACCCCTCCTCCACACCAACCACAGAGCCTAGGCCACCACAGCAGTGCCAGCATGACAATTGGCGAGCTCACTGCACTGTACATAGTGAATAATGGGACAGGATGTAGTTTTTTGTGTCACTGTACAAAGATTTGTTTATTGTGATGAGTATGTCAGAGTTTGTAATTGTAACTTTCTGAAAATATTGTACTAAAAATGCACTCAATAAAGATTAATCAACTTGAGCAATTGACTCTTCAAAACATCAGTCTGGTGTAAAGACATTGAATGGCTATTTAGTACCATCTCCAATAAACTGACAGGCAACACTATTTGTCACAGTTCAATGTAGCTGTATTATACTTTTTCAACAAAAAGGCTCTTGATAAGCATTGAGGTAACAACAAAGTATTAAAAACTCATAAAACAACACTTTGTTTAAAAGGGATCTTTTGCAACTTAACTCATTACCTCTGCTAGCATAGCACAGAGATACATGAAATGCATCTCATTCCCACATCACTACCTAGGACAATGCAAAGTGTCTGCATTAAATTTAATGAGAAGCATCTCCAAATATTGTAGCAACAGAAAATGTTAGATGAGACCACATTCTGAATGTACTCAGCCTGAATTTGCTTGAGATCATCTTAAGTTCAGTCAAGCTGTTTTTTTTTTCCCTGACATTGTTTTGTATCAACATAGTATGTTGAGCCACTACAGAACCAAACTATACAAATGTACAAGCTGATAAAGGATGCATTCTCGTACGCTATTCTGGATGCAGTTATGAGGTTTGGGGTTCACACAATCCAATTTATGTCATTCTTACCAATTTCAGAAGCATGTGACTAACATTCTAGAAGTCTCCACCCAAATGCTGAAATGCACTCTTGTTGCAGCTTGGGGAAAACAGGCTGTTGACAGAATGTGATTTAACGAGCTTATGAGGTTCACGAAGAAAAGTATTTTGAAACACATACTTCTGCTTATGTGTTTATAATCGCTCTGCCAGGAGGTTTATACCAAAATTAAACCGTGCAAATCATGAACTGTGCATTGCCTTACAGTTTTTTCTCTGTATTTTTTGATGTTGAGGCCAGATCAGCACACTGTGAACCTAAACTATTTCCCCTAAGGCAAATTTATATCAGGCACATTTAGGTGTCCTTTGTATAAACCTCATTTTTTTAAATAAAAAAACAAATGAAATAATACAATGATAATCTGAAATGGATTTGCTCTCATACCCACCCAGAAAAGATTGCAAAGACCCATGAAATAATGAGCAGAATACAATGTATGTGCTTATCAATGTAATAATCAAACAGAATTTCCTTTTAATATGCCAAATATAGAGGAACGGCATAATCAATGAAGTTTAAATATTTGCAAATCATGTCCAAATAGTTGTTAAATAAGATAGTTGCTTGGCTGAAGTCAAATGGGCTGGTGAATCCTTGACTTTTTCCCAGCTAAATCACAATGATTCCACATACAGCCAATGTTCTATAACTTCGCTCCAACTTTGGGATAATTACACAACATTTCAAAAACAGTCATCAAACAAACGAAAAGCAAAGCCATTGTAATGCCATGCGTTAACTGAATTCCTCTGGCCCATCAATCCCCTCAATGTGAAGTACCTGATCATTGTGAATTCATTAACAGAGAGGATTCTGGGGGATTATCCATGAGCATAATCACCTTTAATCAACGAAGCACATTATTTTTTATTTCAAATCCCTGGTGGAAAGACTTAACAAGAGAGGTCACACGTGACAACTTTACTGTAATTGCATTTCTATAACTACAGCTATTGTCAATTATCCTTTTTAATGACTATCTATGGCAGTAATTACCTTGTTGCTGCGGTAACTATAGCAGGAGTCCTTTTACCTTACTGCCTTAAATTACCTCATATTAAACACAGATATGTAATAAATAAATAAATTCTTGCATAAATAAATAAAGTACCGGGGGAGCACAGTTTTCAGCCTGACTTCATCTCTGTATAGGCCTATTGGTTTTGATCCTGCTCTCACAAGCTAACCCCTTTCTGGTTTGTGACAGGCTTATATCCATGGGGAATTTCAAAGAGATGTGTAGTTTTAATTACGTTTAAAAATCCCTCACCATTAAATTGATGCTGTTTAGCGCTGTCTTTTAAGTCTCACTAATCAATGTTCTGAGAGCGATTACCGAGCACAGCTTCGGAGTGAGACTTCAGAAGCGGGGAAGCTGCCGTTAGTATCTGGGCAACTCTGATAATGGCTGAAGCTACATGAGCTGAGTTTTACAGCGCATAAAAGTCTGCTGTTCTCCACTGAGAGCTGCACTTAACTTATTGATATATGTACATGCTAATTATCACGGCACTGTGCAAATGGCTGATGTGTCCTGTATATAGGTACTGTCTTCCACATTGCTTTATTAGATGCACTTTGTCCTCATTCTTCGTAAGTCACTCTGGATTAGAGCATCTGCTAAATGACAAAATGTAAAATGGGTACAGACCACTGGTTTTTCTGGTGGATAAACCAGGAACAGCTGTCCATGGTCAAGTAAAAGCTTAGACACTATTATTGGCAGCTAAATAATCAACATTTTTTATTTCTTTTTTATAAATTACATTTTGTCCTGCCAGCACAATTGGAATACATTTAAAGAGAGCAATGTGTTGTTTTGGTTAAAAAAAAAAAATTCTGGAATGTTGTAGGTAAAATTGTCAGCACTGCATGAAAAAGAAGACTCTCCCAAGCCTGATTGCTCAAATGATCCATAAAACAATGCGAAAAGGAGGAGATGAAGCTTAAATAATTAAATAGGGATGAATTGTTTTGCTCCCTTGGGACCCATTGCATGCTTGCCTGTTGTAGTGCAAAAGATCAAAAAAAAAGAAAAAAAAAAGCCTGAATTATTTGACACAGACCAAATACCATGAATCCAATGAATTAAAAAGCCTTGCTCTTCACCCTGACTCTCACAATAACATTAAAGCTTCCCAGTGCAAAAGTAGAAATAGAGAGTCAAGATGGCGTCTTTAGTCTGCTCAATTAACATCTATGGCCAGGGGCAGCGCTCTTGAATCACTTGATTGTTCTTGGCTGCTTTCTTTACTAAAAAAAGAGATAATTATTCATTCTAAATATCATAAGCATACTTAATCCAATCCATGCTGAACTGCAAAGAAAAAAAAGGTTTAACAACAGGTGTTATAGTAAGTTGAAATGCTTGCTTTCGTTTTGATGTTTGTTTTGATGCATGTGTTTTTATTTGTCCATGCTTAATAGTGTTGGCTGGGAGTCTATGTGGTGTAAGACACCCTCCAAGCCTCTGTTTGCCTAGGATTTTCTAATGCGCCAGTCACATCGTTTTATATTCTCTATCCTCAAGTCCACACTGTAGCGTTTCTGCATCTGTTTGGTGAAGGCTTCCTCATATTTGGGTTGGTTTTTTGTACAAATCCTCAAGGGTTCCACATCAACGTCATTAGGGGAGTTTCCATTTGTCAACTGTAGAAAATATCTCACACAGTTCAGTCAAAGCCCAGAGTAACTGGCACGCCCATGCCAGCTTTCCATACAACAGACTCCTTTCCAACAGAACAGTGCTTCACCCAATATGCTGTTCAAGTTTGAGAGAGAGACATTTATAGAGTAGGTGAGTGTGCGTGAGAAAGAGGGAGAGAGAGAGAGAGAGAGAGAGAGAGAGAGAGAGAGAGAGAGAGAGAGAGAGAGAGAGAGAGAGAGAGAGAGAGAGAGAGAGAGAGAGAGAGAGAGAGAGAGAGCACAACCATTTCTGCATCATTAGCAGTTGTTTATCTATAATGCTGCGTTTGGCACATTGGATTTTTTTGTTATCTGCGATGCACTCAATTTACTTGTTTTCTTACATTTGAGTTCACATGGGTTGCAAAAAGAAACATGAATAAAATGCCATCAGTGTGATGATTGTACAACAGAGCATTAATAATAGATTAGAACTTGAGCCAGCATATTGCTCCTGTCATCTCTGGAATTTAAATTAAGTTATTTGCAGGGAGCAGAGGAGGTCGTTGTGTCCCCAGCACTATCAGTGTGTCCATCTCTCCCAACTATTTGGAGAACCTACCGCACTTGTGCTTTTAACGTAGAAAATAAGTCAAATGCCAAATAGCTGTGCATTTATATTTTAAATAATATTTAACTCAGCTTCAGCTATATTGATGCCAGAAGTTGAACTGTGTCAACATGCATCCAGGCCTGTGTATTTTTACCAGATCCTTAGGGTCATTCATCCTCTCTCCTTACTGTTATGCTGTGCTTGAACATAGATTTTCTTATGTAACTGTGGAAAGAGGAAGATAAGAAATAGCAAATACACAAATACAGCAGAACCCCAATTATGTACACTAATTACTGGGAGAACTGTGCTGGGTAATCAAAATTCACTGTTAATTGAAAAAGGCATTTATTGAACGCACAATAGCAACATATATTGAAAGGGGGATGGATAATTTACATACCCTTGCTCAAGATTGTTTGTGAAACCAACTCTTTTGGTCATTGTCAAGAATTAACGTTATTCCTCACAAATCTGCTAGAACCCCTAATACTGGCCTTTGCATCATCCAGCATCATCCAGCATCATACACCATATAGATTTTCATTTGCAGTTCTGTTTTTTATCAGCTACACAACTCTTATTGCACCACAAAAATAAATGTGTTTTAATGTTTCATGCCATAAATTGAAGCTGAGCCATGATCACCAGAGGGTCCCTTAGGTCTGCACATGTATGTGAAAACGAATCAGCAACTTCCACTTTCTTTACATTTACAATTGATTAAATTACAGTTGATTTAATTAAATAGTTAAATGGGTTCATGGTTAAGTGAAGTTCTCTGTAATTTCAAAACATCATTTTTAACAGTAAAGCATATTTCCCTAGTATAAAGGGCCAAAGACAAAAGTTTGAAACTTGTCATTGCCTTTTTGTTATTGCATGATGTATACAAAATCACAGCACACAACCACTGTGTATATGCTGAACATCTTAAGAGAATGTTCCAATGCCAATTATAATCTACCTCATCTACCAATTATAATCTACCTCATCCATCAGACTATTATGGTTTAAGTCCAGGGCTACTCTTCTTCCAGACTCTTGAGACATACACTATATGAACAAAAGTATTCGGACGCCTGACCATTACACCAACAGGGACTGTAATGACATTGTATTCAAATACATATGGAGTTGGTCCCCCTTTTGCAGCTATAACAGCTTCCACTCTTCTTGGAAGGCTTTCCACAAGATTTTGGAGTGTTTCTGTGGGAATTTGTGCCCATTCATTCTGTAGAGCATTTATGAGGTCAGGCACTGATGTTGGACAAGAAGGCCTGGCTCGCAATCTCCGTTCCAGTTCATCCCAAAGATGCTCGATGGGGTTGAGGTCAGGGCTCTGTGTGGGCCATTCAAGTTCTTCCACACCGAACTCATCAAACCATGTCTTTATAGTCCTTGCTTTGTGCACTGGGCACAGTCATGTTGGAATAGAAAAGGGCCTTCCCCAAACTGTTGCCACAAATTTGGAAGCATAGCATTGTTCAGAATGTCTTGGTAAGACATGGAAGCTTTAAGATTGCCCTTCACTGGAGATAAGGGGCCTAGCCCAAACCCTGAAAAATAAGTGTGGCCAAATACTTTTGTCCATATAGTGTATCTATGTGTGTGTGTGTGCATGCGTGCATGCATGTGCATGCTTGCTATGCCACACTGTAGATCAACTCATTCACCATGCATTCGTGCAGATGTCAGTTTAACTGTGAATCTATTTGCTGAATATTCCCCCTCTTTTTGTCATGAAACATCACACTTGGATTATGATCATATTTGGAATATTGCTTTCTGAGTGTATTATTTGCAGGGTCATACTCAACATTCTTGTGTATTTTTAATGACAATGGAATATTAGCGTTTATGTAGACATCATTGCCTGCATCATGAGTTCCTCATTAAAGTGTACCATGGAGATCATTGTTCTCCACATGATACAGGCTTTAAAGCCTTGTCAGGATATTTGTGTTTCTTTTTTTTTTTCTTTTTCATTCCAGCTTTTAAACTGTAATTGGACTCACCGGATCAGAGATCTGTTTTCATTAATCCGTGGCCATTATTCATGTCAATTTACACACAGATACAGTGGCACAAAGCACCTGGTGCAGTAATAATTCACTGTGCACTGTGCAGCCACCACTAAATCACCCTTTGAGCATAAACATCTTAATTGTTTTATTTTAAAACTTAATTTTTTGATTGAAAGGTCTGAACAAATAACATCTAAAAAATATATCAGCAAGGTAGGAGGAAAGGTTTGAAAAATAAAATGTACATGCCTCAACATTGTATCCTCTTCATGACTGCAAGTGTAATGCCTAATTTCTCACTTAAATACATATATCACTCAAAGTGGATCAAACACATTTTTGGCTCTCTGAGGACCATATGTAGTTTAATTAGGATGAATGTAATTAACAAAGCTCTCTACCGCAAATTTATGACTCAAAGTTTTATGAGGAAGTTTGCCAATGTCAAAAAAACCCTACTTCTGAGAAAATTGAAGAAGCTATAGCAGGCCTAATCCATCTTAAATATACACATAAAAAACGAGTGTTTACCTGGAGCAGGAGGTGAGGGTTTTGGGGGTGGGGGTGGGGGTCAACAAGCCCCATAAACCATAAACAACCAAAAAAAAAGTTTACCTTTTATCCCAAAAGCATTATGTTGTTATTATATTATTATGCCATTCCTTATATCTCACTGTTTTCAGTTTGTCATGGCCCTTTTTTGTTATTTAAAGAAACCTTGCGCTGAATCAAACAGCGGATCACGTTAATCGGTGTGATTGCCAGTCACTGTACCATCATGTCCCGCGGAGGTGACAGCACAGATCGTCCCACACCTTTTCGGTGTGGGACAAGCAGGGGGTTTCTTTCAGGTGCCCTGGGACAGAGCCACCAGCAGCGCTGTCGCTCAGAAACACGATTGAAGGAGACGGGACTCCTTTAAAGTGACTGAAAAAAAATGGATTTCCTCCCAGCAGCGGTTCATTTCGGAGACGCGCACTCTAATAGTGCAAGCGCATGATAAAAAGATGAAGTAGAGCGGCGCTCTAATTGGCCCCTCTCAGGCTGATCCTGTGGGACGCTGCCCTCCTACAGGAATTAATCACGCACAGAGCAACTCTTTAAGTGCGGACACTTTTTCGATTTCTGCAAAAATCAATGCAATATTTCCCACAATAAACGAGGTCAAAATTTTGAAAGATCGACAGTCAAGGTCCTTCCTTTGTATCCCCAATTAAACTCCTCAAAGAAACCTCTTTGTTTTTGTTTCTTCTAAAGAATGTCTGAAGAAGAAATGCCTTATCTTTTTCTCCTGCTCAAAGGGGCTCCTTTCTCTCCAGTGTCCCCTGCTAAATTTCCACAGCACAACGCGACACACTGTGTTTCTGCAGCGTTCTGTTATCAGCGAGGATATTGGTACTTCATGATGATAACATCCAAGCGTCACAGTGGGGTGATATGGTGAAATGTTTCTTGCTCCCAAAACAGAACGTGGCAAGAGTTGAAAGAGTGCAAGGGCACCCTATATCCTCAATACTACCTTGAAGAAGCCGTAAACACACACACACACACACA
The DNA here is from genome assembly GCF_013368585.1 of Megalops cyprinoides. Classification (NCBI taxonomy): domain Eukaryota; kingdom Metazoa; phylum Chordata; class Actinopteri; order Elopiformes; family Megalopidae; genus Megalops; species Megalops cyprinoides. The sequence goes on along the minus strand of NC_050584.1, from coordinate 22,050,127 downwards.
CACACACACACACACACACACACACTCACACTGTGGTTGCCAGTTTTCTAGCTATACCGTGAACACAACACTGCAAAATCAATCCAACTGATGCATGCAGAGCCTGCTGGCTCAGAGAGCGGTGCTCAAGCCTATAGAGTGTGAAGCTGTTGGAGACGGCTTTTGATTTTCAGAGAAACAATCCTTCATGTCCAGGTATTCTTTATCTGGCTCTGTTCTGTATGGCTGATGAGGTTTCAAAGCACTTCCCCACATAGGCATACAGCTTGAAAACTGCAATTGGATCGAACTGGGTTTTTATACATTCTTTTAACAAGTGTAAATTAAATCTTATGCCAACTGCTGTGGATAGAGCAGTTTTAAGAATAAGAGTTTTAAATCTATTTTAAACACAAAGTCTACAAGATCTAACAGATGCAATGGTACTGTTAGGCAATGGGACTTTTCTTGTGCCATTGAAGTCTTTAAAATACAGAAAACTTTTTAGTTTACTTTTCTGTATACTTCACTTGTTACACTCTACTTTTATTCACATACATATCGATATAGAATTTCAGCTTCACGTTGCTATAAGTTCTCTGGAAAAGGATCCAAATGATTTGTTCACATAAGCTGGTAAATGGAGTCAAACTTCAGCAAGGTATCTGTACATTACATTATTGCCATTTTGCAGACACTCTTATCCAAAATGACTTACATAGGTTACAATTTTTACGTTACCCATTTATACAGTTGGATATTTACTGAGATAATTGTCGTTTAAGTACCTTGCCCAACAATAAATAATGCTTCTCATTCAATATGTATGATGTCGTGCTAAGCGAGAGGTCTCTCTCACCTCACGGGTTACTGGTTTCCTGTCAATTCTCATGACTAGCAGGCCTGTTTGCAGTGGTGGGCACAGCAGGGCTTCTGCAACGTGGGGTGAACCTGATAAAATGGTGCTTTCATGACTATGGCCATGGTTAAGCCTGAGTTCCTGTAGCTTCAGCAGAGGTAGCACAGATGACAAACAATGGATGGTGTATTGGGGCACCACAAGGAGAGCAGGAACAACCTCTTACTGGCCCAGGAAAGACTGTCAGGGGTGTGTTTTTATTGCTTTTGTTATTTGATTTTTTCATTCTTCGTGAAGTGTTTGATATGGAGGAACGGCAACAGCTAACAAATGAAAAGGAAAAAGAAAACTGAAGACATATGGGTAGAGAAATGTTGCATAAGAAAAGGAGAGACCTTCAAAGTAAGGGCGGAAGTGTTGCCAGGTTTTATTTGTTGCCTAATTTCCTACCATCTTCATTTCCTTGACACCTAGGGTATTGTACTGACATTTTAAGTGTTCAAGCAGTATATTCATGTCTTTTTTTTTCTTTTAGTGCTCTTGAACTAACAAAATGGGCCATTCCACTGCCATTATCAGCACAACACGGGCACTTCCTTCCTGAAGTAACTATGACAGGGAGTTTAAGCATTGAATTTTCTGACCTTCCATACAAAGTCTTCCCCCATTGTAAGTGTCCTGTAAGTGTTTTGTCCTAAGATAAATCAGTGTTATGTTGGTTTTTTGTTTTGTTTTGTTTTGTTTTTCTTTCCAGTTTCTTACACATCATAGGTTGGCTAAATAGAAAATTTAAAAAATAATTTGGGCAGATCATAAAAATTACCCAATTGTTATATAATATTTTTTTAAATTTTGATTTTCTTATACACAACAGAAGCAAATAGGTTTGACTCAGAAGCACAAGAAGCAGTTAACGAAGCAATTCAATCAAAGGTAAAAATTAGGTTATGGACATGAGAGCCTCCAGAACCAAGCCAAGACATATGCAGTCTCATGCATATAAGAGCTTGTTAATGGTTTATGGATATGCCACCCCCTGGACCTCATTGTCTCATTATCGGTGGACTGAATCCATAAATAGAAATACTCAGCACCTCTTCTCCAGGAGACTTTATTAAAGGGAGAGACTCGGCCAGTGAGAAGCATGATGGGTAATGATGATTGAATCCCAAAAGAAGACTTAATCACAAGTTCTGATGCTCCTGAGCATGTCTTTCTGGCTACTGAGTCCTTAGCTCCTGAAGACCAGATGAATAATTTAGTAGCCCAAAGGCACCAACTGCTTTAGAGTCTGGACCGTATGACATGGAATAATAATAATAATAAAAAAATCTCCCCTTTCTCATCTTGGGATTTGGTAAATGTTCAATCCTATGGTCATGAAAGCTCAAGCTCACCTCAGAGGAGGAACTCAAAAGTGAATATATTAGAATTTATTTCAGAAACGATGACATATGTTTAATTCAAGCTCGGGGTTTGGCATAGCATTCAATTGTGTCTGTAATGCAAGTTTAGCGGTGCAGTTCCCCTTTCTCCCAATATTCTGTTAAATGCATTACAATGTGGTCTAATGATTAGTGCTACAGACTGATCCAGAGGGTTATAGACTGGAATGCCATTATGTGTTATTAGCTAAACTTACTTTAAAATCTGTTTGTAGAAATTAAATGAAGATAAACTGTAAAATGAATATGAACATTTTCCTGAAATCCTTACTTTCACACACATGTGCATATACACACACACGATAATGATAATATGTCTTGGTTCATGTATTTAGGAGTGTTTAGCGCTTCGTATGGGGAAATTTCACCAGTACAACTGAGGTTCCATGCATTTCCATTAAGGCTCAGTCCCACAGTTTTACATTTTAAATGTTGCACCCTCTATTATAGCAGCATTACAGCTTTTAACAGGAAGATTCCTCCTCCTAAATTCCAAATATTATCAAAGCATAGAGTACCCCTCAAAAGTTTTGACCCAAGTTTTCTTCTTTGTTTTTACTATTTTCCACATTTTGGAATAATTCTAAAACAAAAAAAAAAATGACATAACACAAATGGCATTACACAGTGACCAAAAAATATTTTTTGGAAAGAAATTCATACATAGGCATCAACTTCACTATTTATATTTGTGTAAGAAACAAATTTCAAGCATTTAAGATCAAAATGTCTTTGAATGCATGTTTCCCCGTGATCCTAATCAGGTGTGTCCAAACTTTTGACTGGTACTGTATTTTTTATCAAATGTTTTTTTCTGCCTAAGGACTAACTCAACTGTCCCTCCTAGAGACATATGGTTGAACTGTTTGAAATCAATCCTTTTATTGTGCAAACATGGGTCAGTGCCCATAAAACAGCTGTTCTGGTACACAAGCCATGAGCTTGATCTATGGGGAAATGAAGCCACTTGATCTCGTTTGGTTTTCAGACTGCCTCTTGGAATTACACAACATCACATGTGGAAACGACATCTTCCATCAATCATGCTTCCAAGGTCAACTGCCAATTTCCCAGCCAGAATGGTCTGAATGGACAAAAGGCATGAGGAGACTTGAAAATCACAGAGCATGACTATATATTCAGCTGGGCTGAATGGAATCTGCTTGTTATCAACACTCCTGTATACAAATTCACACATAGTTTATATAGATGCATTCATGCTTTAAAAAAAACCCTATGGTTGCCCTTACACAAACATTGCAGAATGTCAATGAGCAAAAATGTTAATATTTGACATGCAAGTGCTGGAAATAATAATGATGAGCTATGCAATTCAGTACATATTCTGTAGTTTTATCTTCACACAGTTTGAAATCGCTCCTCAGTTTTAATTCTGACTGTTTTTTTTTTCAGTGAACAGTGCATTTTATTGCATCATATTTTTAATCAAATCGATTACAGGCCAGTTGTGTCATAAACCATGAGATGGTTGGAAAAGTGATAATACCTGGAGGCTTCAGCTGCAGGCTACATCTGTCCGAAAGCTGGGGCTGGGAGATCAGCTGATGTTATCAACAACCTGCCCGTCTGAGCATGTGCAGAAGAGCAGTGAACCGGTGAGCGAGCAATCCAACCAGGGAGAAGGTGGAAGAGAGTGCGTGCGAGAGAGAGAGACAGAGATCAGAGTGATGAATTTGTTTGTTGTGTGAATGCTTCGGCGACACGCATGTATCTTGCTTAGGCCAATAAATCGCTTGGAATGGACTTGAGGGATGACCAGCTGCCGCCCCTGACACTACGTGCGCTTCCAATGTCGCCCTATCATAACTCAGAGTTTTTCCATCACCTCATCCTCCTGTGCAGAGAAGCCAGCCCCAATGGAGCGATGGGGGTTTGGTCGTACTGCAGTCATGAGGCCTGTTCTGAGGGTAATTGATTCACTTTGCCACTCCGCTGCCCAGAGATGGCCATTCCAGCCCTGGACGTTGTTATGGAAACCCAGCCAAATCCCATCTTTGGACTACCCCTGATCCAGTCAGTAGTGCAGTAGGTGTGTCCTCATGTTGCCAGTCGACATGCAGAGTTAGAACTCACATTCGCTGGACATGAATCATACCGTCTCTTATCTCAGACAACTACAGAAAGAACCAGGAGCAGTGTGGGTTCATGCGTTTCGTTTCTGATTTGTGGGTAAAGAGGAAAACGGGCAGGCACAGAACCCTTCCCTGAAAATAGATAGATATCTATCATTTTCACCTACAAAGAGGCTGTGAAAAACTATGTATCTTTGAAAGACATCTGGGAAACAGCCGGCTTCAAAACAGCGGTGTGGCATGGAATTGCTTTGTTATCAGCTATGCTGCATAGATACTGCATCTCCGTGACTTAGAAGATGGACGCATGGAGAGGATCAAGTATTCGCAAAGGATAATTGCATTGCACATCTTTATGCAAGTGTTGTGTAAGAAACATTTTCTGAGAGTGTAAGTAAAGTGACAAAATATAACACTGTTTGACCATTACCAAAGAAGATAAAGTTTCTGTCATCTACTCTAGGACTTCCAGGACAGGCATAATAGCATCTGATACCTGGGCTCACTGCCATTTGTTGTTTATTGGGAGTGCTTCATTTCTGTCCATGTTGAGAATCATTAATGTCAGGGATCTACCCTATAAATCAGTAGCAGCTATTCAAGTGTAGCCAACTTTAATTTATGTACCAGGCTGCAGTAACCAGCTCACAAGTCAGATCTGGCTTAGCTGACAGCTGGCTTGGCATTATATAGCTGAGAGATGCTTTACATGTCTGTTGAGAATGGCTGTTGTGCTGGTGTGAACCTCTTT